>NW_024425452.1:1997262-2151744 GCF_017311325.1 Ursus maritimus | reverse complement strand
AAGAAAGAAAGAAAGAAAGAAAGAAAGAAAGAAAGAAAGAAAGAAAGATTAGTACATCTTAAAAAAAAAAAGAGGGAGGAAGGAAGAAATGACTACGTCTAGACACGTAGGGTGAATTTTAAAGCAATAGGCGTAAGGAGAATCTCCTAAAGCATCCGAAGATTCGTAAAAGCATTTCTACAAACACTGATATCAGAATTTTCAATGAGAACAAGTCGAAAACAAGAAGCACTAGAAATATATCTTCACATTTTTGAGAGGAAAATGGTTACAATTCTAGAATTCTATACTCAGCTGTTATTCAGGTATGAATGCAAAATAAATACATTTATAGATATCCAAGGACTCAGAAAATTTACCACCCACAAATAACTAATACAGGATGTACTTACCTAGAAAAAAAAATTTTTTTTTTAAGATTTTATTTATTTATTCAACAGAGATAGAGACAGCCAGCGAGAGAGGGAACACAAGCAGGGGGAGTGGGAGAGGAAGAAGCAGGCTCCCAGTGGAGGAGCCTGATGTGGGGCTCGATCCCAGATCGCCGGGATCACGCCCTGAGCCGAAGGCAGACGCCCAACCGCTGTGCCACCCAGGCGCCCCTAGAAAAAAATTTTAATTTAAATGTAATCCCACATGGGGCGCCTGGGTGGCTCAGTCGTTAAGTGTCTGCCTTCAGCTCAGGTCATGATCCCAGAGTCCTGGGATCGAGCCCCACATCGGGCTCCCTGCTCAGCAGGAAGCCTGCTTCTCCCTCTCACACTCCCCTAGCTTGTGTTCCCTCTCTCGCTGTCTCTTTCTGTCAAATAAATAAATAAATAAAATCTTTAAAAAATAAATAAATAAAAATAAACATAATCCCATAGAGACATAAGAAGCAGTATCTTATTAAAGAAATCAGTGAAACTTATTGTAAAACCCATATAAATGGGGGTAACCACTGGAAGAAATAGCAGGTACAAGTTCCAAATTTTAAGGACAATATAGGACAAAGATAATTCAATAAATCTTACAAAAGACAAAAGGAAACAACAAAAATCCAGAATAAGTAGAAAAGGCAAAATAAGATGAGAGCTCAGCTGAGTCAATATTACATTACGTGTGACTGGATTAAGTTCATTGATGAAAAGAGAATCTGATATTGGATTTTTAAAAATCCAACTATTGGGGCGCCTGGGTAGCGCAGTCGTTAAGCGTCTGCCTTCGGCTCAAGGCGTGATCCCGGCGTTCCGGGATCGAGCCCCACGTCAGGCTCCTCTGCTGGGAGCCTGCTTCTTCCTCTCCCGCTCCCCCTGCTTGTGTTCCCTCTCTCGCTGGCTGTCTCTCTGTCAAATAAATAAATAAAATCTTAAAAATAAAATAAAATAAAAATAAAAATCCAACTATTACAAGAGACTCCTGTAAAATAAAGTCAGCTTTGAATGTTGAAAACAAAGTGGTGGAAAACGATATTCAAAGAAGAAATGAATGGAAAGAAACTCTGTGTAAGTATGTTTAAAACAAATAAAACACATTTCAAGGAAGGTCTAGAAAATAGATTCACCCAGTAGTAGTGAGCATCCCTGGTGCCTCAATAGTGATCTCTAAACATTATTTCCTACTGAAAGGAATCAAGGTTCACTTGAGAAAAGGCTTATTCCAGGTCAGGGGCAGGAAATGCAAAAGCTGTCCTATCTGAAGCAAGAAAGTGAAAGACTACAGAGAGTGTCCAAACCGCTTGGGAACCAACATAAAGAGGGTCCTCCTGGCTAAAGATGTGACCATTTTGCATTAATAAAAATAATACATGCACTGGATTAAAACACTTCAAATATAAGTTTACAAATCTGTGATAATTAAAACAAATGACCATTTCTTATTGGCTGCTTGTTACAAGAAATAGGAGACAATGAAGAAATTAAACAACACTATAGGATATAAAATTGACAAAATCCAGACAGTATGCAATTCTATGGAACAAATGACTCAGTTCTGTCAACAAATAAATTCTTAGGCAATAAGAAAAGTGTGGGTGGGGTGGGGGCAGGGTTAAAAAGTGTTCTTACATTTTAGAGATACATGCTGAAATATTTATAGATGGAATGTTATGTCAGAGATTTGTTTCAAAATGATAATTGCTATGAATCAGACATGTTTGGTTATGAGTTAGTACATGGGGGGTTATATTATTTTTGCATTTTAATAATTTTTTTAAAGTTAAAAAAAAAGATGATAAGCCTAAGAAGGTTTATGGCTGAGTACTACAAAACTTGCCAAAAAAAAAAAAAAAAAAAAAATTTCTCTGTTATACGCATCATTCTAGTGTTAGAAGGTATCCAACTCATCTTGTAAGACCAGCAAGCCATGGAAGCCAAAACTGAATAAAAGCAACTGCCTTAGAACATAGATGCAAATATCCTATTTAAGTTTCAGCAAAGCAAATACAACAATACATCAAAGGAGTCTATCATGACAATAGGAGGTTAATTACAGAAGTCCGTGAATCTAATTTTAACTTAGAAAGTTAATATAATTCACAGGGCTCCTGAATGGTTCAGTCTGTTAAGTGTCCAACTCTCAGTATCGGCTCAGGTCTTGATCTCGGGTTTGTGAGTTCCAGCCCCGCACTGGGCTACATGCTGGGTGTGGAACCTACTTAAAAAAAAAAAAAAAAAAGTTTATATAATTCACTGCATTCATAGATTAAAGCATCTGATTATTTAATAAATGCTGAAAAATAATTGATATTTAACATCTATTAAGAATGAAAAAAGACCTGAAGCAGCTAGCTGTAGAAAGGAAATTCCTTATCTTAATAAAGGACCTACCAAAAACCTACAGCTATCGTAATACTTAGAGATGATTTTAGAGGTAATCCTATTAAGTCAGGAATAAGACAGGGATGCCTGCTTTCAGGCTACTATATAAGACTACATTGGGAGATCTAGTCAGTGCAATAAAATAAGAAAAATGAATAAGAAACCTATAAATGATGATGTTTTCATCTACAAATACTAACAGAAAACCTGATTTGGAATAGTTTATAAAATAAATTTTATTATCTCACATAAGAAATCCTGAGGTAGGAAGTCTCCAGAGTTGGCCAGTTCAGTGTCTTACTGACATCATTAAGTGCCCAGGTTCTTTCTATTTTTAACTCCACCATATCCAGGAGGTCAGATACGTAAGTCTCTCAAGCTTGCCCCTCCCGAGGCAACAACATGGCTTCCATACCACCAAGCATCCTGTGACACGGCAGTGATGGCTTCCTGTTTGACTCGTCTCAACAGTGAGGAAATGTTTGCTGGAAGTGCTCCAGGATATTTTGTCACATCTCATTGGTGCCAACTAGGTTCTATGACCATCCCAGAACTATGGAATAGACCTCCCCGTATGCCCATGATGGAATGGACATTTAGTGGGAGAAAGAAAGAAAATCTTGGTGGTTAGGGGCACCTGGGTGGCTCAGTCGGTTAAGTGTCTGCCTTCAGCTCAGGTCATGATCCCAGGGTCCTGGGATTGAGCCTCCCATTGGGCTCCCTGCTCAGACGGAAGCCTGCTTCTTCCTCTCCCTCTGCCCCTACCTCTCCCCCAACCCCCTCTCCCCCGCTCGTGCTCTCTCTCTCTCTCTCTCTCTCGCTCTGCTCTCTCTCTCTCTCAAATTAAAAAAAGAAAGAAAGAAAGAAAGAAAGAAAGAAAATCTTGATGGTTAGACCACTGAGATTTTGGTGTGTTTGTTCCTGCGACGTACATAACCAAACCTATTCTGACTCGATCAACAAAATCTAAAGTTAACCAACATCTTTATCCTCTTTAACAAAGAATCCAGTCGCTCCCTTGCCTACTGATATGCTACCCTCCACTCCCTCCTTCTCTCTGCAGCTGAGCACTTCCATCAACTCTTTTCATCTTCCAATATTCTCTTGCAGATACAAACGAATAAGAATATATGCATTTCCTCTCTTTCTTGCAAAAAAGGCAGAAAATTATAGTAATTACTCTTCCATACCTTCCTTTTGTTCTTAAAGTAGATCTTAAAGATCTTTCACATCAATCCCTTAGAAAACTTCCTTTTTTTTTTTTTTTTTTTTTTTTACAGCTGTGTTGTGTTCCATTGTGTGAATAGGGCATAGTTTACTTAAGCAGTTCCTTACTGGTGGACACTTGCTTCAGATCTTTTCCTATTGCAGACAATGATGCGGTGATGAATTACCCTGTACATACATCATTTTGTCAGTGACTAGGGGAACGAAGAAAATCTCCGGAAGTGAAAATGCCAGGTCAAAGGGTAAATGCGTTGTAAATTTGGCCATTACTGCCAGTTGCCTTCTATGATGGTTGTACCGGTTTTCTCTACTATGGCCAACGTCTGAGGTGACCTGGTTCCCCACAGCCTTGCTAACAGAAACTTCAGTTCAACTTTTGGGTTTTTCCTAATTTAAGAATTACCTTGGTTTAGTTTCAATTTGCATTTTTCTTATTATGAGTTAAAGAAAGCTTGCTTTCTTTTTATATGCGTTAGGACCATTTGTCTATCTTTTTCGGTGAGCTTTCTGTTCCCTGTACTTTGTTCATTTTTCTTCTTTTTTTTTAAAGATTTTATTTACTGATTTGAGAGAGAGAGAAAGCTAGAGGCAGAGCATGAGTCGGGGGAGGGGCAAAGGGAGAGGGAGGCCCACTTGGGCCTTGATCCCAGGACTCTGAGATCATGACCTGAGCCTAAGGCAGACACTTAACTGACTGAGCCACCCAGGCGCCCCTGTTCATTTTTCTTTAAAAGTACTGACCTTCATTGGTCTTTTTTATATTAATTTACTGTTATTCCTTACATATTTGGATAATTTGCTCTTTGGCTATGACGTAAGTTGCAAATATATTTTCCCAGTTTGTCCTTTGTCTTTCAATATTGCTTTTGGCATATTTTCCCACACTCTTAAACCTTTTTTTATGTTGTCAAAATTACTAAGCTTTTTGTATGTGTCTGTATTTTAAGTCATAGTTAGCTCCTAAAGAAATTCACTCATATTTTCTTCTGGTAGTTTTATGGTTTCATTTTTTAATAATAAGACTTTTTTAGGTTTATTTATTTTTTTAGTATCTCTACATCCAACATGAGGCTCAAACTCACAATCCCAGGTCAAGAGTCTTATGCTCTTCTGACTGAGCCAGGCAGGTGCATTTTTTTTAATATTAAGATTTTGAAGATATTTGCCTTTTTCTGGTATGTAACGAGAGGTCTTGATTCAACATTATTTTTTCCACGTGGCTACCCAGTTGTTTATTTAAAATTCTTTCTTGTCACTCTGATTTGAGTTGCCATCTTTTCATATATTAAGTTTTTAAATGCGTTTGGTTCTATTTCTGCATTTTATATTTTCCTCCTTTAGCCTAGTCTAGTCATGCACCGTTATCTGTCTTAATTTGGGGGACCTGTTAGTATATTTTAATACCTGTTTGGGGTAAATCCATCATATCTTCATTTCCAGAGTGCTTCTGGTTACTCTACTTTTTTTTAAGTTTTTAATTTAGGTAAGTAATCTCTACACCCAACGTGGGGCTCAAACTCACGACCCTGAGAGCCAAGAATCACACACACTTGCACCTGAGCCAGCTGGGTTCCCTGGTTATCCCTGCTTATATATTTTTTTAATGAATTTAAAACCACCTTATCCATCTCCTGGGGGGAAAAATCCACTGGTAATCTTATTAAGGTTGAATTTATAAATTGACTCAGAGAGAATGCACTTTTTGCCATGTTGGCTTTTTCTACTGAAGAACAGGCCATATATTTCTCTTGCTCAATTCTGCTTTAGTGTCCAACCATGGCGTTTGGAAATTTTCCTCCCAAAGTGCATATTCCTTATGAAGTTTATTCTTAAGTACTGTATCCATTTGTTGTTGTTCTTGCTATTGCAGATGTGGTCTTCATTTCCGTTGTATTTTTTAACCGGTATTGTTTTACATAAGAAAGGTATTCATTGTTTTATATTAATTTTATATCTTGCAGCTTACTGGATTCTTTGATTATTTGTACTAATTTTTTCAGTTGATTTTCTTAACTATAAAATCAAATCGTTTGAAAATAGTGACATTTTAACCATCTTTTTAAAAATTCCTTACTTTTGGGGTGCCTGGGTGGTTCAGTCAGTGAAGCGTCTGACTCTTGGTTCCGGCTCAGGTCATGATCTCAGGGTTTTGAGACCGAGCACCCATGTCAGGCTCCACACTGGGCATAGAGCCTGCTTAAGACTCTCTCTCTGCCTCTGCCTCTGCCACTTCCCTGTGTTCACTCACTCTCTCGCTCTCAATAAATAAGTAAATACATAAATAAAAAGAAAATTCCTTACTTTCTCTCATCTAATTATATTTGTTTATATCTTCAGGACAATATTAAATAACAGTGAGCATCTTTGTTTTGTTTCTTACTTCAGCATGCCTTCTTCCAGTGCTCTCCATTCAGACTGATTCCGGTTTCTGGATTAATAAATGTCAGTCATGGGGCGCCTGGGTGGCTCAGCCGTTAAGCGTCTGCCTTTGGCTCAGGGCGTGATCCCGGAGTTCTGGGATCGAGCCCCACATCAGGCTCTTCCGCTGGAAGCCTGCTTCTTCCTCTCCCACTCCCCCTGCTTGTGTTCCCTCTCTCGCTGGCTGTCTCTCTCTCTCTGTCAAATAAATAAAATCTTTAAAAATAAATAAATAAATAAATAAATAAATAAATAAATAAATAAATGTCAGTCATGTAAAATAAATCACCTACTTATATTTTGAGGAATGTTTTTAAAAATCAAGAATGGGTGTTTATCTTTTGTAAATACTTATTAGTAACAGTTGAGATGATCATATAATTTTTCTCTTCAGATATGTTAATATAGATAGATTCCTAATATGGAACTGTCTTTTCATTCATGCAATCAACATTATTTGGTTATTATTTTTAATGTACCCTTTGCTTCTACTTGTTAATATCTTATTTCAGTTTTTTACATTGATATTTGTAAGTGAGATTGGTCTATAATTTTTTTTTCTTTGTGCAATCTTGTCAGGTTTTGGTGTCAATGTAATATTTGCTCTCAAACCATTTACAAATAAATTATCAAATTGAGGTTTCTCAGAAAACATGGGCCACATGCATTCAGGCCACGCATCAATGGACAGGCTAGCGGTAGTTCTATATTTTCTGAGGATATTTTTATTTCCCCTCCCACCCACCACCAACTTTGAAGCAGAGAAGTTTTCCTACTGTACTTTTCTGTGGGCTTGATTTTTCTAACACATCTTTTGGATTTTAGCTTTGTGCATGGGTCTTCTATTCATTTTCCTCACTTTGGAAGTACTTCAGTGCTCTAGACCTTGGGAGGATGTTGAAATGGAAACTTGAGCTCATAAAAGAGGACTATAAGGCACCTGGCATTCTACTTGGATTTCTCCTTTCACTCCTTTGGCCTATGTAACTTTTTGTAATTTTCTTGCTAACTTATTTTTAAAATTGAAAAGAAATTGGGATGCTTGGGTGGCTCAGTTGGTTAAGCATCTGCCTTTGGCTCAGGTCATGATTCCAGGGTCTTGGGATTGAGCCCCACATCAGGCTCCCTGCTCAGTGGGGACTCTGCTTCTCCCTCTCCCTCTCCCCCTCTCCCCCTCATGTGTGCTCTCTCTCTCTCCTTCAAATAAATAAATTTTAAATATCTTAAAAAAATAAAATTGAAATCTATTTTATTCAGAATTCTTAGTTGTCTTGCAGCAAGAAATTATTCAAGGTATCTGGTCTACTATACTCCTAGAAACAGACATTATGACTTTCCATATCAAATATAAAAATATTTTATAACACTAAAGCAATTAAAATTGTGTGGTTTTGGCATAGGAATTCATAAAGAGATTAACGTGACAGAATGGAGACTATAGAAGTAGATTTGTCTATATGTGAGAACCTAGTAGTATATAATATTACATTATTTTAAATTCAATAGTGTTGGGATAATTGGGAGAAAAAAGCTATATCCCTGCATATACCATTCCCCAAATTAAATTCCAAATGGATTAAAGGGTGAAACTTAAAAGAAAAAAAACCCATAAGCTATGAAAATATTAGATAAAAACACAGACAAATATATATAACTACTGAGAAGGAAAGATTGTCTAAACCTAACACACACACAATCGTAGGAACATACAGGCAAATATTTACAACCCATGGAGTAGGGAAAATTCTCTAAATTAAGAAAGACTCAAACTCAAACAAAAATCTTCACAGGAAAGAGTGATAAATTTGATGACTTCAAAATAAAATCTTGTTCTTACAAAACACACCATAACCAAATAAAATAAAAAGCAAGGCGAGAAAGAAGATTTGTATCATATTTACAATAACAAAAATTAATGTCACAAATATGTTAGACAGTCAACAAGAAAGAGAAAAGCAATTCAATAGAAAAGTTCCCAAAGGCGGGCGCCTGGGTGGCACAGCGGTTAAGCGCCTGCCTTCAGCTCAGGGCGTGATCCTGGAGTTATGGGATTGAGCCCCATATCAGGCTCTTCCGCTATGAGCCTGCTTCTTCCTCTCCCACTCCCCCTGCTTGTGTTCCCTCTCTCGCTGGCTGTCTCTATCTCTGTCGAATAAATAAAATCTTAAAAAAAAAAAAAAAGTTCCCAAAGGCTATCAAGAGGCAAAACGAAAAGCCAGTGAAGATATTAAAAGATACCCCACTTTTACAGTCAATTGGGGACATGCAAATGTTAACAATGAGATACTATTTCTTAACTGTGTTATAGAGGAAAATTTCACATTGATTATATCAAGTGTGGGCAAATGTGTAGAAAATTGATATTTTATATTCTGTTGTTGGGGATTTAAACTCATATAATCTTTTGGAAGATAATCTAGGGATATCAAAATTCTAAAAATGCATACCCTTTTATGTAAGAATGTGACTTATACAGCACTTGCTGGAGGAATATATGCACACATGACAGATCTATAATAATAAAAATTTAAAACAAACTAGATGTCCATCAGTGGTGATATGGTTAAATAACTATGGATTGTACATATGCAGAAGGAGACATGTATAATAATACTCATTGCATCTCTGTTTTTGATAGCAAATAGTCAAAATGGATAGATAAAATGTGGTCTAATCATATGATAAATTACCACACAGCAGTTAAAAGGAATAAATAAACACATTTATCAAGGTGGATGGATCTCAAACATAATTTACATGACAAAAGCAAGTTGTAGAGACATGTAGTATGATACTATTTTTATAAAAAGCCTAAGCTCACTAAATAATGCTGTAAATATACAGAAAAATATGGCAGGTGGGTTGGAAAGATATACATTGAATATCTGCTAGTAGATGCCTATGGTGAAAGGAGAAGAGTGGAAGTAAAGGAATAAAACCCCAAATTGGCTATAAATGAATAATCAAGTCATGTCAATCTATTTGTACAACTGGGGTCTAACACAACTCGAAAAACAAAAAACGAATGAACAGGACTGTGTTACAACCATACCAGTACTCAGGTGATCGTTAAGAGAAAATAATTAAGTTGAGCTATATTTTTTTGATGTAGAAAGTTCTCCAAGACATATTATTAAGTGAAAAAAGCAAGTCAAAGGAATATGTACAATGTTATAACACTTATGTTAAACAAAACCGCAAAATAAAACTTCATGTGCGTGCACGCACGTATGCAAATGTACAGAGAAAGTTTTGGAAAAGATAACTATGGAAAAAATATAAACAGTGATGCGGGAAAATTTCTCACATTATATAAATTTATAAATAGTTTGGAATATAAATAAAGGCAGATAGAAATTTTAGGAAAAACAAAAAGCAGTGAGAAAGAAAATGTAACTTTAATGATCACTGATTCTGCAATGAGCAGTATTTTCAGTCACAATAACATAGAGGTTTTTATTTTTGTTTTTGTTTGCTCTCTTTCTCTCAATCTACACAGGTACGTGTGAATGATGTATGTATGTGTTTACGTGTTCATGAGTATGTTAACTTCCACAAGTATTATATGCTTACAAATATTCATGCCATGATAAAATTTTGTTCATTTATGGTGTGAAATATAACTCCCAAGCAGACTATATGCTTGCTTCTTACAATCACATCAGCCCTGTCTGTTTGTCTCTGTGTGTTTCTGCTTCTGTCTCCATTCTACCTCTGTCTATCTCAGCTACACAGCAAGTCAAGTTTTCAGGGACTTCCATGGAGTTAAAATGAGAGGAGATGGATGATGCTATTATTTATTTATTTATTTATTTATTTATTTATTTATTTATTTATTTATTGTGGGGAGGGATAGAGGGAGAGGGGCGAGAGAGAACCTCAAGCAGACTCCCCCCTGAGCATAGAGCTTGACGTGGGGCTCGATCTCAGGACCCTGAGATCACGCCTGAGCCGAAATCAAGAGTCAGATGCTTAACCGACTGAGCCACCCAGGTGCCCCGGAAGATGGTATTATTGATTGCTGAGTAGACTGGTTGAAGAGCTAATATTTTAATCTTATAAAAAGCATTAAAAGATAGTTGATGGGGGTGCCTGGGTGGCTCAGTAGGTTGAGTGTCTGCCTTTGGCTCAGGTCATGATCCCAGCAACCTGAGACTGAGCCCCAAGTCAGGCTCCCTTCTCAGCAGGGAGCCTTCTTCTCCCTCTCTCTCTGCCACTCCCCCTGCTTGTGCTTGCTTGTGCGCGTTCTCTCTCTCTTTCTGTCAAATAAATAAACAAAATCCTAAAAAAAAAAAAAAAAAAAAGAAAAGAAAAGTTGATGGACCAAAAACATAAAGCTGTTAGGATGACCTTTATAAGGTAAAGGTTTTAAAAGTTGTAAAGGTTACCAAAAGAGGGACTAAAAGAGGGGCGCCTGGGTGGCTCAGTAGTTGGGCGTCTGCCTTCGGCTCAGGGCGTGATTCCAGAGTCCCGGGATCGAGCCCCGTGTCAGGTCCCTGCTCTGCTGGGAGCCTGCTTCTTCCTCTCCCACTCCCCCTGCCTGTGTTCCCTCTCTCGCTGGCTGTCTCTCAGTCTCTGTCAGATAAATGGATAAAATCTTTAAGGAAAAAAAAAATAGAGGGACTAAAAGGGGAGGTAGGGAAGGTGTTGAAAAGAGCCTTTTTTTTTCATTTATCACATGACAGATTAAATAGATAATATCTAATATTGATAAACCAAGAAATGGCCGTAGAAGTATAATTAGGAATATGGAAGTATATCAGGGTGCTTTTTTCCAATAACAAAAATAACCCTAATTCAATTTGACTTGGATTGTAAGGAAATGTTTTGGCTCTGATAACTAAAATTCAAGAGGCAGGTAAGTGTAAAACTGAGCCAACCCAGTACCTCTAGCTCTGCTCCTTGCACTTCTCTTGGCTCTGAACTTATTTATTGCTCGCCTTCATCCTATTGGTATCCAAGTGGCTAACATTCTAGGTCTTTCCTCATTTTCATGTCCTGGAAAAATTGATCTTTAATCCCCAAAAGGAAAATAAAATTCCCCTTTCCCTCTCTCGTTTAAGAGCCTTCTTATATTTTTATATTCTAACTGAAAATGAACCTATTTACAACATGACTGGTGGTGGGAATGTTAATTCTTCATAGAAAGGAAAGACTTGAAGCACTTTTGTGGTAGAGGGCGAACGGCTTAGGTTCAGGCCGGGAGAAGGGCCAGAGAGCCACCTGGGCTTATAAAGTAATTATAAGTTGTTTTTTGTTTGTTTGTTTTTATTTTTTAAAAATTTTTGTTTATTTATTTGTCAGAGAGAGAGCACATGCAGGGGGAGCAGCAGGCAGAGGGAGAAGCAGACTCCCTACCCAGCAAGGAGCGCAATGCTGGGCTCCATCCCAGGGACCTGGGATCATGACCTGAGCAGGAGGCAGACCCCCAACCGACTGAGCCACCCAGGTGCCCCTGTTTGTTTGTTTTTAGAGAGAGAGAGAGAGAGAGAGCAGGAACAAGAGGTCAGGGGAGGGGAGAGTGGGGCAAGGGGAGGAGCAGAGGGAAAGGGAGAGAGAAGGAGAGAGAGACGCCTAAATAGGCTCCACACCCCGTGCACAGCCCTACTCGGGGCTCGATCTCACGACCCTGAGATCATGAACTGAGCCGAAATCAAGAGTCCGACACTTAACCGACTGGGTCACCCAGGGGCCCCTCTAAGTTGTTTTTGAATGGTACACCCTGCCTCTCCTCTCAGCTCTCTTAGGAAAGAGCTGGTGTTCAGCCTTGGTACGAGGACTTAGAAGGAGAAGTGGAAGCCCGGACCTCTGGCAGAGCTGGTTAGCAATATCAGTCCGCAGAAGAGAGTCGTGTCCAGGAGGATGGTGAGCCACGGGGTGTAGGCTGAGGAGGACCGCCTCCAACACTTTGGGGGATGTGTGCGTTAATATATAGTAAGTAGTCTGCTAGGGGCTTGAGTCATAATTATTTGGGTATAAAGAGAATGAATGACCTAATTTTATATATGGGTTTCAAATAAATTGGATCTTAACCTAATTTCTCACTAATCCTTTTCTCTTTTGAGGAATATTTTCCTAGGAAAATTGTTCCCTTATTTTATAGAAAACTCACTCCCCTCTGTAAACCAGTTTCCAGGACAGAATTCATGACCTGGCAAAGGGAGAGAAGGCTCCTTATTTAAGACATTAATACTTCTTTGTCCACTTAGCTATGGATTTGATTTTTTTGCAACTTAACTAATTGTGGGTCCTATGTGTAGAGGTTCCCATTTATGTTCAAAGAAAATAGCTGGTCAGAAATGCCTGCCATTTCACTATGTGTAATAGGGCTTGTTATGAAAGATTCCACATATTGGTGACCTTCTAGGAAAACTATTTTTCTGGGGCACTTGTGGGACTGCAGATGTAGCTATTCTAGTTAAATATGAAAGAGAACTTTAAAATGCTGAACAAGACTCTCTGGGAAAACAAAGAATTTTCTGATTCCTAGAGACCTTTATGAATGGGACGAACTGCAAGTTGTCCTTGATGGTTTAGCTCTTCATCTCTCCGAAGGAAGAATAACCATCAGGTACTCTTTCAGGGTCCTTTTCTAGTTCTGAGCTTTTACATTTTTAAAATTTAAGAGCACAAACAAAATTGAAGCTTCCCATTTTGTTTGCTCTCAAGGTACATAAGTTTGGTATTGACCGTGGAAGTGGTGAATGGAAAGAAAAAATATAAAGTTGAATTGAAACTTGTTTTTCCTTAAAATAACAAAGCGTATGACCTGCCACGTAAGCTATCTGGCTTTAAAACACAATTCTTCCGCCATTTATTCCCAAGAATTATTACATTCAGGAGAAAGACATAGGAAAGAGGGTTTTTTTCTAAATAAGTTTTTATTCAAGGTTGGCAGCCATCGATATTCTAGGAAACGATAATAGGGCAATAATTATTTTTTCTGCCTCGAAAGCGGCTGTCCACGGAAGGACCTTTAAACGCATTTGGAAATGGTGACCTTATTAATCCCAGCCACATTTGTGTGGGAGGGCCGGTACACACGTACGTGAAGATGTTCTACACGGCCAAGGGCTGCAAAGGAAAGCTAAATGATTTGTCAAAGGTCAAACTACAGATCCCTAGGAACAATTTGACAATCATTTTCTTGTATTTCATGGTTCAAAATCTTTGTGGTTCAAAACCTATAGTAGCACTTCTTGTTGATGGAGGACTAGGATTCATATCACAGGTCACAAATACTGACTCAGGGAGGTCAGCATTAGAAGGTCAAGTTAATGAAAGAAGACGTGGCCGCAAAGAATTGTCCAGGTATACAAATGCCTCATTTCTCCTCTGCGGGCAGTGGAGCGAAATTCACCAGGTGGAATTACACATGCCCAAGATACTTCCAGGTGGGCTCCTCTGGATCGTATGGTAAGCTTACCTCATTCCACTTCTGACCTAATCATGGCCTTCTTCTTTCTTTTCTGTGATGTCTTCCATTTCTTAAATAAACAATGACTTCATCTGTAAGGATACAAATTCCACACAGTGGAAACAATATCAACTTTCGAAATGGGAGCATTAGATCAATAAGCATGATTTTGAAGAGGGCCATCCTATTAGTGAGGAGGATGAGAACTGTTATGAGTCAGAAGGAAAATATTTTCCAGCTTTAACAAATAGCTGTTTAGAATTTATCGTGTACTGTGTCAGCACTGCTCGCGGTACAATGACTAAAAAGCCCATCTGCCCTTAAGAAGCTGGACTAGAGAAGAAGTGGATTTGACTGTATGGAGCAGCAGTGGCTTAGACGTAAAAGGTTTATTCTTTTCCAGAAAAGAAGTCTAGAGGGGAAAGCCAGGGATGGAATAATGTCTCCACAAAGTCACTGGACATGGTCTCATCCTATTTTTAACTCCGCTGTCCTTGACCATGGCGTCCATCCTGATGGTCCCCTCATGGTCCAAGGTGGCTTTCCTTTTTATTTATTTATTTTTTTTTAAGATTTTATTTATTTGACAGAGACACAGTGAGAGAGAGAACACAAGCAGGGGGAGTGGGAGAGGGAGAAGCAGGCTCCCAGGGAGCCCGATGTGGGGCTCGATCCCAGGACCCTGGGATCATGACCTGAGCTGAAGGCAGATGCTTAACGGCTGAGCCACCCAGGCGCCCCTCCAAAGTGGCTTTCTTAGCGCTAGCCTTCCCCCTCTTCGCCTCAGGCAGCAGAAAGGTAGAAGGAAGGAGGAAAGGACAAAAGGCCCAGCCTTCTCTCCTTTAGCAGTCTTTCTGTAAGTTCCAGAACACATTTCTCCTTCGGTATCTCACTGATCAGAACTCAGTTACGTGACCGTGCTTGGCAGGGTGGGCCTGAGAGGGTGGTCTCTCTGTGGGTTTACTGCCGCCCTGAATAACTGGGGGTCGGTCTGTTACTACAAAGTGGGGCAGAATGGATATTGGGTGGCGAATACGACTTCTGCCTTAGGAAGTTGAAATTTACTTGGAGAAAGAAGAACCCGTAGTCTTGAGAAGACAATCAGTAGTATATTGAGAAGGGCCAAGCAATGGGTTATCAAAGTTTGGAAGAGGAAGACAAGGTGTTAGGTAGCCTGGGAAAGCTGCTTGGAAGAACTAGGATTTGAACTCCTCTTTTTTTTTGTTGTTTAAAATGAGATTTTATTTATTTATTTGACAGAGAGCAAGAGAAAGAGAGGACACAAGCAGGGGGAGTGGCAGAAGGAGAGGGAGAAGAAGGCTCCCCATAGAGCAGGGAGCCCAATGCGGGGCTTGATCCCAGGACCCAGGGATCATGACCTGAGCCGAAGGCCGAATCTTAACCGACTGAGCCACCCACTAACTGAGCCACCCAGGTGCCCCTGAACTCCTCTCTGAGGATGGGAAGGAGTCGTTGGACACGAAAGCCCACGGACGGCTCCCCGGTGGGAGGCACCGACCTGAGCCGAGCTAGAAACGGGACAGTGCAGAGCAGGCCTGGCAGGAGCAATAGCAAGCGTGTGTGACACTGCGATGTCGTGGAGGCTTTGGCTGGAAGGGAAGGAATACCGACTGATTTTTAAAAACAACCCAAGGCAAAAGTTCCAAAGCCACTTTGCCAGGATAACACGTGAATGCCGAATTTGCCTCCCTGGTCCTGGGACTGACACTGCTATGTCCCATCCGCAACGCACAGCAGCCAGAATCATGGCGTTATCCACTCCAATGAAGTCCCCTCGTTTTGGATTGTGTAAGACAGCACAAAGAGCGTAACCCTGAGTATGTGACAGCAGTAATCAAAATAAATACATGGGTGCCTAAGACCACAGCTCGAGGCTATAACTCATTAAACGGGGAGAGGACAAAGCCTACCAAAAAGGTTCTGGGCCCGTTTCCTAAATATTAATAGTTTATTTCATGATTCCTCGCCGCTCTAAACAGACCTTAAACTGCCCCTTCTTAATATGCTCCCGTAAAGGATTATAAACTAGAGAGGAGGTTGGTTTAAACAAAGTAATCAGAAAGTAAGCAATCTTTCTCTTTCTCTCTGGCTCAAAGCTTGTTTTGTCTGTTAGGGAACTTTTCAGCGTGCAGACCTCAAGGTCAAACTGAGGTCACTCTTCTTTTTGAGGTATGGGTGCTTTCACGTTATTTGCTCATTTTTACGGCTGAGAATAACCATCCATTTGCCCCCATAACTGGGGCCTCCCCAACACAAAGACTGGTGAGTGGGCACTGGCAGGGGGGTTAATCGCATTCAACACAAAGCAAACAAGTTCAAATCTCATTAAATGTCGGACTTTGCGGCGAGAACACAGCATTTCCAATTTAGAAAAGGAAGATAGAAATGTGACAGAGAAGTATTCTACATGATACTAAAACTGTCAACTTGGTGGAAAAGGGATAAACTCCATTAATAATACAACAGCAATGCTTACTTTTTCACATGAGGAAAATTCCATTACAACAAACAGCCCGGGGCTTTCAAATTGTTTTTGTTCTAGATCGGTGGAATCTTGTTATAAAGAATATATTGCTAGTGATGATAGTTTGGATCTGAAGACGACACCTAGCTGATTTTTTAGAGTTAACCGGCAAAGACCATGGTGGATTCATGAGGGCCCAAGTGTGAATAACCCCCCTTCTGTGCACATTTAAAAAACAGACCCTTTGCACGGGCACACAGCTTGGTGACCAGAATGTAGGCCGGAATTCAGCTCCCCTTGCCCCCGCGGCCAGGGCACAGCCTTTTGCAGAGGCCCCTGGTGGCACAAGGTTGCTCTTTTTAAGGCTAGTTTATAAGGTGACTCTCTGGAATTTTCTTCCTTAGGTCTATCCTGGGACAGGCCTCATTAGATGCAGCCTTTTTAGTGAGAAGGTCCTCTATTATAGAATTTCTCATTTAAGGATTTGAGCGAATGCTTTCCCCCTGGTTTTGGAGCACTTTAGAGTCCTCCTACCAGGATCTTGTGAGCACCCCGTCCCCGCACCGCCATGCCCATGGTGCCTCTGGTGAGGTACCCGCCAAGGTCTGCCAGAGGCCTGGCTCACTTAGGCACAATTCACAGCTGACACATGATCTCTAAGGGGACTGTCTTAGCTTGGCTTCCCCTAAAAGCAGACCTTAGATAAAGATTTGGATACAATTTATTTTGGAGTTGGCCTCAGGAAGAGGGGTTGGGAAATGGAGACATAAGGTAAGGAAAATGTCAGTAAAAGCTGCGTCAGTGAGCAGGCTACTGCCGTGGGCAGTGGGGCCCCAGCCCACTGGGGACACTCTGAGAGGTTGTGTAAAACACACCTCAGATTTGTCCCGCTGAGGGTGGGAAAGCGGAGGCATTTATTTACTAACTCCCCTCTTCGTTGAGTGTGGGAGTGCGGACTGATGGGGCGCTGGGGCCAGAGACAGCTCAGAGGCAGAAAACAAGCCAGCGTCTGGGAGCTGAAGCTGTTGGTGTACAGGGACTTCCGCCAAACTGGAGGGGGCTCAGTCACAGAGCTTCGAGGAGCAGTGACCACCTCCCCCTCAGAAGCTGTTACTCGCACATCAGATTCTGAGAGGGCCCCTGGTGGTCTGTGCCCTCTAAACGTCCCCTGATGCGTGGGGGCAGGAGAAGCTGGAGAGCCATTTGGGTACTGAATGGCCCTTTCCCCCTCGCTCATGCTCTTAGAACATGGTCCTTTTCCCTCTCTACTCTCTAAGTCAGTGCCTTCTGATCTTCTGCAAGTAACTGGACACACAGAAAGGATCTTATTTGCGCAGCGTGTTGACTTTCTCAGGGTTTGCTTTTGCGGGGAGCAGAAATTGAGAGGCTGCTTCTACATGGAGATGCCTGAGAGCAGAGAAGTTCTAGCCAAGGTAGTTTCTACCCCAGCACTCAGTCTGTCCCTGCACACCGGGGCTGGCTTCGGAGGGTCTGGGCCTGGATCCTCCTCTTTACCAAGTCCTGCCGGTATTTCTTTACACCAGTGCTTCTAACGTTTCTGTGGTCAGGAGCTGCTTTGATGATCAAACGAGAACCGTGAACTTGCTCACTAAAATACTGTGCAGATATACACACATAGATCTGTAGTTTGCATGTAGTGTTAGGGGATCCACATAACCCCCAAAACTCATCCGGGGACATTCTTCCTTGAGCCATGGTATGGCTTGGGTGTGTCCATTTCCTTCCATTTCTACAGCCCAAATGCCTCCTTTGGGTTTTCCCGGCTTCTGACCCTGTCTTTGAAATAATCCCTGGCTGAAATGATCCCAGACAGCCAGGGATCATCTTAACTGGGCTACACATCAGCTGTGTGCCTTTGGGAAGATCTCTTAACCCCTCCGTGCATTGGTTTCCTCACCTGTGTAATAAAGAACAGTACCTACGTTAGAGGGTTGTACGGTCGGAGAGTTAGCAAGTGGAAAACCCTTAGGAACCACGTCTGGACACAGCAAGTACTAGGCATGTATAAGCTATTGTGCTCGCTGTTATTTGCATGGAGGCCATGGCCTTGGAAGGTAGAGGGGATTAATGGAAAGAGTCTAGAGTTGCTGTCAGTCAGCAATGGGGGTACAGCTGTCCTGGCTCAATTACCCACTGTGTCATCATGACCTAAGCTGAAGGCAGACGCTTAACCGACTGAGCCATCCGGGCGTCCCAATAAATAAATTGACAACAACAACAACAAAAATGTAACTCCATCTATTCATCCGTTCTTACTGGTAGTTGTGTATATTTCAATTTATTCCATTAAAAGTTGAGCTCCCTTGGGGAAATTATACATCCTGTTTGGTTGCACATCTTACACAAAATGTCAACAGTAGTTATTCGGAGGTGGTAGAATTACAGGTAATTTAAAAAACTTTTCGCTTGTCCGCATTATTTAACATTTCCACGATGAACATTTCCATTATGAACAAGTGTTAATTATATAATAAGCATATATAATAGCGACACCTGGCTGGTTCAGTGGGTAGAACATATGACTTGATATCGAGGTCGTGAGTTCAAGCCCCACGTTGGGTGTAGAGTTTACTTAAAAAAAGAAAGAAAGGGGGCGCCTGGGTGGCACAACGGTTAGGCGTCTGCCTTTGGCTCAGGGCGTGATCCTGGCGTTGTGGGATCAAGCCCCACATCAGGCTCCTCTGCTATGAGCCTGCTTCTTCCTCTCCCACTCCCCCTGTTCCCTCTCTCGCTGGCTGTCTCTATCTCTGTTGAATAAATAAATAAAATCTTTAAAAAAAAAAAAAAGAAAGAAAGAAAGGATATAATGGTAAAATAAATATATATTGGCTTGTATTAGGCTCTGTGATGAGGACAGAGATGCTAAGAAGTAATATGAATACGTACTTGCCTTTAAGAGGTTTATGATCTCATTCATTCAAAAGAGAGAACATACGTTGGAAAAATATTCAGTAATAAGATTCAGGAAAGAGCATGCATTGAGGACTTACTGTACAGTTGGCAAGTTGGCAAGTACTTCGGAGGGAAATAATAACTGGATCGGGGTGCCCTAGAAGGGCCATGCGGGCCCAGCCTTGGATGACAAAGCAGCTTGGCATCTGCCAGAGCCTCCGCAGAGGGCGAGGGACGGGTGCAAGCATCCCCGCAAATCCCCGCGGTGACTCCGCCACATAGCACACGGAGTGTGCCGTGAAGAGCTGAAGAGTTGAAGTGAAGTGAAGACTTGAAAAATTATTGAATTCATATAGAAACTTTGCTTGGGCACAAGTACACACCTGGCATAGACAGAAACCAAAATATATTTCATTGTGGATTTATGACAAGTCACGTATGGGAGAGAAGTCTGTCATCTTTTTCACATGATTCTGCGCTGATGACCACATCCCCTGAGCGCACCCAGGAGTCTGCAGACGAAGACCCCTCTGGACTGGACATACTTCTTAGATGTATTCTCTACTTTTGCTCTTAAAATCAGAGAGTTCTCTTGGATTATTGGTCTAGTCTCTCTGTTCAAAACCATACTTACCCTGAAGGAGCATCTCTTCACTTCTTCATATTTGGATTGATATTTTTCTCTGTGTTAAAAAATAAGCCTGGAGACATCTATCTGCACAAGATAAAATAGCAAGGACCAAATTTATTCTTCTTTAAACAACTAAGAAAGCAAATTGGGGCACCTGGGGGCTCAGTTGGTTAAGCGTCTGACTCTTGATCTCAGCTCAGGTCTTGATCTCAGGGTTGTGAGTTCAAGCCCTGTGTTGGGCTCCACGCTGGGCGTGGAGCCTACTTAATTAAAAAAAGAGAAAAAGATGAAGAAAGCAGGTTAAAGCATACATAATATATGGGCAGAGGTGGGGAGGGAATATACGGAGGGGCTGGATTACAAAGAGGCACAAAGAAGCTTTTGAGGGTGATGGATATATTCGTTATCTTGAAGCTTTCGCAGGTATATGCAGGTTTCGAAACTCAGATCGTATACTTCAGATATGAGCAGTGTATTGTATGTCGACTAGATCTCTATAAAACTGTTTAAAAATTACTGAGGAAAAAAAAAAACCCCAGCCTGGGAGCACAGGTACCATTAAAAAAAATCTCCTATTAATTAATTGGCTATTAATTGGATAATTTCCCTTTCTTTTAGCAGATGTGTAAAATTACTGTTAAGCAGACGTGAATATACAGTGAAAAAGACTTCTGTGTTCTTTAATTGAATAGTTTCTCCTCCTTTTGTACGATTTGTTATTACTGTTAAGCACAGGTAGATAGACCGTTTGATCCTCGAACAACACGGGTTTGAACTGTGACGGTCCACACAGTACATGAATTTTTTTAGAGTACAGGGGCTGCGTATGTATTTTCTCTTCCTCATAATTTTCTTAACATTTTCTTTTCCCTGGCTTCCATGATTGCGAGGTTACAGTACATGATACCTATACCATACAAAATACGGGTTCATTGAGCTTGGATTATCTAAGCCTTCCTGACACAGTAGGCTATTAGTAATTAAGTTTTTGGGGGAATCAATATATGTGGATTTTCAGCGAATCCCTGCATTGATCAAGGGTCAGCTGCCCTGTAAGGCTAATGAAGTTAAGGCTTCTGGACCCTCACAGGGTTCTTTCCAAAGTCCTGTATCGAATTTTTTATTTATAATTGTGTGTGTGTGTGTGTGTGTGTGTTTAAAGAGGCCCCAAATTGTGTAAGAATAGTGCTCCACAAAACCTGGATTCAACCCTGCCGCTCCAAGGAGCTATCAGGAGTGTTCACTGCTGCAGACAGGACACAGACACCCAAAGAACTTGAGGGCCATGGTTGCCATGCTTAGACTTAGAGCAACGTTCTCCTCTTGGATAAGCCTTTGTGGACTTGGCAAAGCAGCCCAGGAGCTATGAATAATATTTAAGACTTCCTCACCTTCTTTCTCATCAACTACTCTATCTGGAGGGACCAGACTGTGAAGGAGACACATGGCCCAGTAAGTACAATTTGTTTTCAGTGGCTCATGAATATTCAAAGGAGTCAACAGTAATCCAGGATTGAGAAAACAATGTAGTGGAGGAGGGCTCTGCCCAGGTACTCTCTGTGATGGAACCTTGGGGCGTTTCAGTCTAGTACAAGACTCCAGACAAGGAGTCTTGAAATGGTGGTGGAAATGGGATATTTTACAACACTTGGGCCACATTTCACACTTCCTGAGTAAAATACCCTTGCTCCTCTTTTCTGCCTACCAGATTCCACCAGTCCCTCAGTATCAAGCTCAGTGCTTTCCTCCTACTTTCCCAGATACAGTCAACCCAGATACAGTCAACTTTCCCAGATACAGTCAACCCAGAGTGAAATCTCCCTCCCCCAAACTGGGCACTTAAGACAGGTGCCACTCTTGACGCTGTGAGAGGTTTAGACTCCAACTCCTATAACCATTTGGATAAGTGATTTGGATAAGTGATAACCTTTCTGAGCCTAGAGTTCCCCAATAATAATTCATTTCCCACACTCATCATGTGTGAATTAATTTTAACATTAAGACGTTTTCTGATGGCAGTAATAATTCCTACTGATGTCAGAGTTAGCATGAAGCTTAACTGAGACAATATATGTAAACATCGTTTGTAAACCATAAAATGCGATACAAACATAAGATACTGGCAGAGGTGATATTGCAAATATTTAATGACCCGTAGGCATTGCCCTTGACTGATCAGAATAGTCTTCAACCTGGAACAGAGGCGGGTAAACTCCTCCTAGGCCAGACATTAACTCTTTAATTGCTAGAAAAAAGGCAGGTTTGGGGTTTCCTGAAGGAGAAGCTGAGGTAATATGGTCCTAGTGGAAAGAGACTCGGGGGGCTAGGGTCACAGCTATCAGAAAATATTTTAATATTTTAAAAAGTATTTTAACTTGCACGTGAGTATAATAATTATTTCTTTAAAAAGAGGAATACTCTTGGGGTGCCTGGGTGGCTCAGCGTCTGCCTTCTGCTCAGGTCATAATCTCAGCGTCCTGGGATTGGGGCCCACTTCTGTCTGTCTCCCTGCTCAGTGGGGAGTCTGCTTGTACTTCTCCTTCTGCCCCTCCCCCTGCTCATGCTCTCTCTCTCTCAAATAAAATCTTTAAAAAAATATTAGATGGGGCGCCTGGGTGGCACAGCGGTTAAGCATCTGCCTCCGGTTCAGGGCGTGATCCCGGCGTTATGGGATCGAGCCCCACATCAGGCTCCTCCGCTGGGAGCCTGCTTCTTCCTCTCTCACTCCCCCTGCTCGTGTTCCCTCTCTCGCTGGCTGTCTCTATTTCTGTCAAATAAATAAATAAAATCTTTAAAAAATAAATAAATAAATAAAAATTAAAAAATATTAGAAAAAGAGCAGTACTCTTTATTAATTTTCTTTAGAAAATTATTTTCTTTTAGAAAATTGTTAATTTTCTAAAAATCAAGAGTTCAACACGAACCTTTGCATACATACATAGTGTACATGTTTGTTTTTTTAAGTGTGCTCAATCCTCTTTTATATTCCACTGGGTTGTAATGATATTACAGAACTCAGTTAAGCCTGAAAGGTGTACAAACAAATCCTAATTTTTGAGCCTCCTGTTTTTAGTCTTAGAAATGTCCCGGATACAATCCAACATTAATCAGTATATGAAGAACCAGGAAAATCTCAAGTGATAAGGGAAAAAACAATCAATAGATAACAAGTCTAGGGAGACACAAATTTTGTAATAATGAGACAAAGACTTTTAGACAGCAGTGCTCAAAGAGGTACAGATGCATGCTCTTGAAACAAATGGTACAAAGAACATCTCAGCAAGGAGATAAAAGATATGAAGAAGGAATACCAGGCACCTGGCTGGCTCAGTCAGTAGAGTGTGTGACTCTTGATCTGGGGGTTGTAGGTTTGAGCCCCACATTGGGTGTAGAGGTTACTTAAAAAGAAAAAAAAAAGTCTTAAAAAAAAGAATGGAAAATTTTTAAATGAAAAATATAATAACTAACATAAAAATTTACTGGATGAGAATAGAGATGATGGAAGAAAGAGTCTATGAACTTAAAGATAAATCACTAAAAGTGATTCTGTCTTAACAACAGAGAGGAAAAAAAAGAAAAAACCGAGCAGAACTTCAGGGATTCATGAAAGCATACCTAAAATTCTAATATATCTTTCATCAGCTATTCAGATAATCAAAAAGAAATAAGAATGGGGAAACAGAAGAACAAAAATCAGAAAACAAATAGTAAAATGGTAAATATAAGTCCAATATACCAAAAATTACATAAAATGCAAATAGTCTAAACACATCAATTAAAAGACAGGGATTGCCAGAATTATTTTTCGATTAAAAAAAAAAGACCTAAAGATATGCTGTCTACAAGGAAAACAAGTTTAAATATAATATCATAAGAAACATAAATAAAAGAATGTAAAAAGATTTATCAGGCAAACGCTAAACAGGAGAAAGCTGGAATGGCTAAATTAACATTAGAAAAAGTAAGCTCTAAAGCAAGAAAAATTAACAAGTATAAAGAGGAACATTACATAACAATAAATGGGTCAATTTGTCAAGAAGACATGATAATCCTAAATGTATATGCGTCAGACCACTGAGCTTCAAGACACATGAAGAAAAATACAACAAATCCACAATCGTAACTGGAGATTTTACTACCCCTCTCTCATTAATAAATGATACAGCTAGACAGAAAATCAGCAGGGGTATAAAGAGCTGAATTACACTATCAAACAAATGGATCTAATAGACATTTGTTAAGTATTCCACTTAATAACAGCAGAATACACATTCTTTTCAAGTACACATGGAACCTTCATCAAGACAGGCCACATCTTGGGTCATAAAACAAAATTCAACAAATTTAAAATAATTGAAATCATATAAGGTGTATTCTTCGACCATAAGGAAATTGAACTAGAATTCAACAACAGAAAGATACCTGGTAAATCTCCACACTCTTGGAAACTAATACACATCTAAATAAATCTATGGGTCGATGAGAAAGTCCCAAAAGGTATTTTAAAATATTTTTAACTGAACAAAAATGAAAACACAACACATAAAAATTTGTGGGATCAGGTGAAAGCAGTGCCCAAAGGGGAATTTAGAAGGTTTATAAAAGCTTATAATGCTTATAAATTTAAAATGCCTATATTAGAAAAGAAGAAAGGTGTCAAATCAACAGACTGCACCTCCATCTTAAGAAACTAAGAAGAGCAAAATAAACACAATGAAAGCAGAAGGACGGAAATCATAAAGATGAGAAATCAATGACTTTGAAAACAGAAAAACAGAGAAAATCAATGACATCAAAAGCTGGTTCTATGAAAAGATGAATTAAATTAATACATTCTAGCCATACAACAAATAAAAAGAGAAAAGACATAAACTGATAATATCAGTAAAGGAAAAGGGAACATCACTACAGACCCCACAGATAGTAATAAGAAATACTGGGGGGCGCCTGGGTGGCACAGTCGTTAAGCGTCTGCCATCAGCTCAGGGCGTGATCCTGGCGTTGTGGGATCGAGCCCCACATCAGGCTCTTAAAGCAAACAAACACAAGACACAAAAACTCCTTCAGGCCCAGGTGTTTTCACGGTGGATTCTATCAAACTTTAAAAATACAAATAGCACCAGTTTTTCTCAATCTCTTCCAGAAAATGGGAGAGAAGGGAACACTTCCCAACTTATTTTATGATGCTAGAATTGCCTCGACACCAAAACTAGCCCAAGACAGTACAAGAAAAGTACAGACCGTATCCCTCATGAACAGTACACAGAAATCCTCATCAAAATACTAGGAAATCAAATCCAGCAATTTATAACAAGAATAATGCTCCATGACCAAGTAGGGTTTATCCCGGGAATGTTAAGGCAGGTTCCAGTGTAGGGGCGCCTGGGCGGCGCAGTCGTTAAGCGTCTGCGTTTGACTCAGGGCGTAATCCCAGCGTTCTGGGATCGAGCCCCACATCAGGCTCCTCTGCTATGAGCCTGCTTCTTCCTCTCCCACTCCCCCTGCTTGTGTTCCCTCTCTTGCCGGCTGTCTCTCTCTGTCAAATGAATAAATAAAATCTTTAAAAAAAAAAAAAGAAACCAATCAGTGTAATTCACTATATTAAAAAAGTAAAGAGGAAAAATGACAAAAGCGTATCGAACAACGCAGAAAAAGTATGTGAAAACATCTAGCTTCCATCCATGATAAAACCTCTGAGAAATCTAGAAACAAAAGGGAATTTTCTACAAAATACCTATTAGCTATCATGATGCTTAATGGTGAAAGACTAAATGCTTTCCCCTAAGATCTGGAACAAAGCAAGGATGTCCTCTCATTATTCCTATTCAATATAGCACCGAAAGTCCTAGTCAGTGCAACAGGCAGAGAAAGAAAATAACATGCATATTAATTAGAAAGAAAGAATACTGTGCCTATATGCAGGTGACATGATTTTCTATAGAGAATCGCAAGGAGCCTACAAAAACAGTCCTCAGTTAATAAACAAGTTTGGCACAACCGCAGGGTATAAGGTCACCTCACCAAAAAGTGGGTATTTCTATACATTAAGATAAACAAATTGGAAACCAAAATTTAAAAATATATATATCATTTGAAGATTTTAAAAGAGCAATATTTAGGTATAAATCTAACCAAACTTGTGCAGGATCTGTACGCTGACAACTATAAACACCGAGGAAAGAAATCAAAGGACATAAATAAATGGAGAGACATACTGTATTCAGGGGTTGGAAGACTCAAGTTAGTTAAACATCCATTTTCTCCAAGTAAACCTATAGACTTAATGCAATTCTAATAAATATGCCAGTAGGATTTCTGCAGATGTAGACAAGCTGATTCTACAATTTTTTGGAAAGGCAAAGGGACTGGAATAATGAAAACGACTTTCCTCATTGAAGTATACTTGACAGACACCACCCTATTAGTTTCAGATGTACATCATAGAGATTCGATATCTTTATACACGAGTCGCACGGTAAGTCTAGTTACTCTCTGGCAAAGAGTTACTGCAATATCATTGGCTATATTCCCTAAGTTGTCCATCAGCCAGAACGATTTTGAAAAAAAAAATGGTAAGGATGTGAAGAATGAGTCTACCTGATTTCAGGACTTACTGTAAAGAAACAGTAATTAAGGCAGTGGGGTATTGGTGGAGGGATAGAGGCCTAGGTCAATGGAGTAGAATAGAACGCCTAGCAATTGACTGACAAAATGGGGATCGTTGACAAAGGTAAAAAACAATTCAAAGGGAAAGGGGTAGTCTTTTCAACATATGGTATTGGGGCAACTGAACATCCATACACAAAAGTATCCCACAGAAACAGAGAACAAAACAAAACAAAAACCTAAAAAAATTTTGACCTCGGGTACTTGGCTGGCTCAGTCAGTGGAGCATATGACTCTTGATCACGGGGGTGTGAGTTTGAGGCCCATGTTGGGCATGGAGCCTACTTAAAATTAAAAAACAAAAATCTTGACCTCAGTCTCATACTTGATACAGAAATTAACAAAAAAATGGATCATGGAAAAGGTAAAACTATAAAACTTTTAGAAGAAAATATAGTAGAAATGTTCCGGACTTGGAATTAGGAAGCGCTTTCTTAGGCTTGACACCAAAAACACATCCCATAAAAGACAAATCATTAAATTGGACTTCATGAAAATGAAACACTTTTGCTTTGTGAAAGGCACTAGCAGCGCAAAGCTACAGACAGGGGATATAGTTTCAAATCACATATCCAACAAAACTCTCAAAACTCGGTGATAGGAAAATAAAAAACCTAATTAAAAAATGAGGAAACGTGGGGCCCCTGGGTGCTTAACAGCATCCCACTCTTGATTTTGGCTCAGGTCATGATCTTGGGGTCGTGAGACTGAGACCTATGACTGGCTCCGTGCTGAGTGTGGTGCCTGCTTAACATTCTCTCTCTCCCTCTCTCTCTGTCCTCCACCCCCGGCCCTTGAGTGAGCTCTCTCTCTCTCTCTATTAAAAAAAAAAAAAGGAAACCATTTTGCTATAGTTGAGTTCTTATAATCCTTAAGGCAAGACATCTACCATGATAAGAAACAATGACCAACGCCTTTTGCCTTTTGATTGTTTCCACTGTCTTTTTAAAATATAGTGCTTCTGGGGTGTCTGGCTTGTCTCTGTCAGGGGAGCATGCGACTCTTGATCTCAGGGTTGTGAGTCTGAGCCCTAGCTTGGGTGTAGGCATTATTTAAAAATAAAATCTTAAAAAAAAATACAGTGCTTCCTGGATAATTATGTTACCGTAAGTGGGAATAAAAATAATTTTAAATTTTAATTCTGTTTAATAGTATGTGACAAGTATAAGCTAAGTATTTTATTCACTGAAGTTTAATTCAAGGAATCAGCTTGTCCAGAAAACGTCCCTTGACCCTTACATGCGATTTCAGTATTCCTCCCTGTGCTTTGGCAGGTTCCCATGCAGATATCTTTTTTTTTTTTTTTTAAAGATTTTATTTATTTATTCAACAGAGATAGAGACAGCCAGCGAGAGAGGGAACACAAGCAGGGGGAGAGGGAGAGGAAGAAGCAGGCTCATAGCAGAGGAGCCTGATGTGGGGCTTGATCCCATAACGCCGGATCACGCCCTGAGCCAAAGGCAGACGCTTAACTGCTGTGCCACCCAGGCGCCCCCCCCATGCAGATATCTTTATCACAGTGCCTTCCTTAAGAGTATCAGCCTGTCTCTCTCTTTTTAAAAAAAATATATTTATTTTTTAAGATTTTATTTATTTATTTGACAGAGAGAGAGAGAGCACAAGCAGGTGGAGAGGCAGGCAGAGGAAAAGAGAGAAGCAGCACCCCCCCGCCCCCCCGCCCCGAGCAGGGAGCCTGATGTGGGGCTCGATTCCCGGACCCTGAGATCATGACCTGAGCCAAAGGCAGATGCTTAACCGACTGAGCCACCCAGGCACGCCAGCCTGTCTTTCTCTTAATGGTAGCTATAAATTATGGTACTTTATTTCACTTTTATCCCATAGTAACTGACATATAATAACCACTCTGTTTGTTGAACAAGACTTGTAAAGAATAAATAAAAATTATTGATGAAACAATTAAACAGCAACAAAAAAATCTGATAATATTATGGTGTTTTTAGAATGGCACTTGACACATAGTAAATACTCAACAAATGTTAGTTCATTCATTCAATAAATATTAATTAGATATCTACTATGTGTGAAGCACTGTTACAGGTGATAAGATATTGCAAGTTACAAGCATTTTAGGTTATAGCTGTTAGAGCAATGCACAGCATAGACCGGAATTCCTCCTCTCTCGAACTTACATTTTATTTTATTTATTTTATTTTATTTCATTTCATTTCATTATTTTATTTTATTTATTTATTTATTTACTTATTTATTTATTTATTTTTTAGTAGGCTCCACGACCAGCATGGAGCCCAAAGTGGGGCTCAAACTCACAATCCTGAGATTGAGACTGGAGCTGAGATCAAGAGTCAGATGCTTAATGGACTGAGCCACCCAGGCGCCCCAGAACTTACATTTTAATTGAGAAGACAGACAATAAGTAAAATAAATAGGTAAAATATGTAGTCTGTTAGATGGTTAAAAAAAAAAAAGGTAACAGGCAAAGGCCTTAAACATTTAGACATTTAACAAAACACATGAAAAGATGGTCAACACCAGTAGCCATTAAGAAAAAGCTAATTAAAGCCACGATGAGATACCATTACACACCTATTAAGAATGGGGAAAAAAACAATAACAACAAAAGCCCAACAGTACAACTGGAACTCTCATTCATTGCTGTTGGGAATATAAATGGTACTCAGGAAAACAATTTATTTGTTTCTTATAAAGTTAAACACATACTTATCATATGACCCAGCAATCCCCCTCCTAAATATTTACCTTAGAGAAATGAATCTTATGTTTACCCAAAAACCTGTACAGGAATGTTTATATCAGCTTTATTCATAATCTTTGCCAAACAGTGGAGACAACCCAAAAGTCCTTCAATGGGTGTATAAACTGTGTACATTCATACTATTTAGCATTAAAATACTATTTAGCAATATATACTATTGCTAGTATAATATAAATACTATTTAGCGATAAAAAGGAACTAGCTATTATTATATGCAGCAGCATGAATGAGTCTCAAAGACATTATGTGGCGTGAAAGAAGTCAGTCTCAAAAGACTACATATTGTGTGATTCCGTTTATATGACATTTGGGAAAAAGGCAAAGTGAAGGAGTGATGGAGAACACATTAGTGGTTGCCAGGGTTAGGGTGGGGGGACAGTGTGACTCTCCAGGGATCGCACAGGAGCTTTTGGGGTGGATGATAGAACTGCACGTATCCTGATTGTGATGATGTTTCTACATAGCTCTGTACACACACACCCACACGCACACGTGTGCGCATGCACGGGCTCAATTTTACTATATGTCCTTTTAAAAAAGAAAAGAAAGCCTACATCTAGTCAAGGGCCTCTTAGCGTGTGTTTGTTTCTTTATTATTTATTTATTTTAAGTAGGCTCCACGCCCAGCATGGAGCCCAGTGCGGGGATGGAACTCACAACTGAGAGATCAAGACCTGAGCTGAAATCAAGAGTCGGACACTAAATCCACTGAGCCACCCAGGTGCCCCTTTGTCTTTTTAAAAAATTTCTTATGAGCATGTGTTACTTCTATAACCTAATAACTTAAACAAATTGTAAGTACTCAAGTCAATTGCTAAGTAGAGTATCTTCCACAGAGAAGTATTTTTTGGACTGTGTTTTATTTTGTAGACAAGAATGGGTTTAGTTACTTTAGGTTCCGTTCTCCAGTGATTGTAATTGAGTGCTTCTAAAGGGATTTCAAACGGGGAGTTCTCTGAAAAAGATTTAGTGTAAACAGTTTGGCGGTTCTTCAAAAAGTTAAACAGAACTACCATGTGACCCAGCAACCCTACTTCTACGTGTAGACCCCAAAGGATTGAAAACAGGTATTCAAATGAGTACATGCCTACTCACGTTGAGAGCGGTACTAGCCACAATTGCCAAAAGGTAGAGACACCCAAATGTCCATCAACTGGTGAATGGATAAACAAAATGTTGTAAATCCATACAATGGACTTGTATCCGGCTCTAAAAAAGAAGAACTGATGTATGCTACCGCACAGATGAGCCTCAAAAACGTTATGCTAAGGGAAAGAACCGGACAGAAAAGGTCACATATTGCACGATTCCATTGATGTCAAATACCCGCAATAGATAAATCTAGAGACAGAAGGCAGCTTAGTGGTTGCAGGGGCCAGGGGAAGGGGAGCATAGGGGCTGACTACAGAATGGGTGTGGGGTTTCCCCTTGGGATGATAAAAGTGTTTTGCGACTAGAGGTGACGGTTACACGACCTTGTGAATGTGTTAAACGCCACTGAGTTGTACACGTTAAACTCATTAATTTTATATTCTGTAATTTTTGTCTTGATTTTGAAAAAAGATGAGGTGTGCCCCTTGTAATCTTATTCGCATTTGTAGCAAAATCTTTGTTTTTCATGGAAACCCTAAGGATAAATTAAGTTCCGTCCGTGTCTGAATAGTTGGGAACTCTGAGTGGAATCCAAATTAATGTGATATGTACTTTTTGAACGTGATCTAGATAGCGCAAAATGTTCAGAGGAATTGAGTACTTGCAAGAGATACAAATCGGCATAATGAACTCCCTTTGTATGAGCTTTTCAATGCTCCTCATTTGTAAAAGGTATCTACAAATATTTAATTATATCAAAAGCCTCTTTTGGAATAGATTCTATTCAGAGGCTATTGCCCTACTGGCTCTGGCAACTTCTGGGATGCTCTGCCTGTCAAAGGCCGTTTTTGTTGTCATGTTGGCCTAAGGGGAGGAGGAAAAGAAAGAATAAAGGAGAGTGGAGGGTGGTCTGCAAAATTTGACTTTGGGGCCTGGAATATTTCTCAAACTTTTGAAATCTCAGGCTTATCTCTTTGCTAATGATGGTTCCTTCAACCACCCAGGTCTCTTTTCTTGAAAATTCTTACATCATCTTGTTTTTCTTTGGAGAGTATGTAAAAACCAGCGCGTAATGCATACCAAATGACTATCCTTTAAAAATCACCACAATTTGGGGCTCAGTCGGTTCAACCTCTGACTCTTGATCTTGGCTCAGGTCATGATCTTGGGTCGTGGGATTGAGCCCAGTGTCGCATGGGGCTCTGCGCTCAGTGGGGAGTGTGCTTGGGAGTCTCTCCTACTCCCTCTGCTCCTTCCCCTTCTTGTGCACTTGCTCTCTCTCTCTCAAGTAAATAAATAAAACTTTTGAAAAAATCATCACAACTTAAAGTCCTTTACTGAAATTCATTGTTTGTGGTATTTCCATTTTGTGTACTCTTAACCCTGATGCTGAAGATCTCAGGAAAAGTCCTGAGCTGGATAATCTCTGCCCTTTCCAGGTTCGCGCTTACCTTTTTCTACCGTACCCCATGCCCTGGCAGGCCAATAGCCACTGATTTCATTGGTGGGCTCGCAGACCCTCTGGTTTCCTGTAGGGTTCAACCGATGGGAGGCACATGCAAGAGACCAGAGGGGAGGAGCAGAGAGAACCTGGGGTATCTACTCCCCTGCCTCCCTCCCTCCAGCTTATGGGTTGAGTATGGCTGTTCTTCTATCAAAGGCCATTGCTTCTCCGGTGTGACCTTCTCCTGCAGCTGCGGCCACAGCACAACTTCAGTAACAGCTCTCTCTCCATGCCAGATATTTCTCTTGTCTGCCCTTTCTGTCTTAGGGATGGTTCAAGGCTCTACACTGCTTTAATCCTCTGGTACTACCCCATCTCTTGCTGGTTTCCCCTAACCTTGCACACGGGACTGGCTACAGAACTTGTGAGGCCCAGTGCAAAATGAAAACGTAGGACCCTTTGTTCAAAAATTACTAAGAACTGCAAGATGGTAACCACAAGGCATTACACTCAGGGCAGGACCCTTCTAGGTGCGGGAGCTTGTGTGATCGCACAGGCTGCACATCCATGAAGCCTGCCCTGCGTGCACACGATTACAGAGAGTCCTTACCGTAAACAGTCTTCGGTTGCTTGTCCAGTGGGCTACCTGCTTCCCGCCAGGATCCTTCCTAATGCAAGGTCTCATGGGTCCTCGTTCCACTTAGAAAAATGGTGGTTCCATTAGGGGTTCTGGGAAAGTAGCCGTGATGTATACCTACATTTAAGTCGCACAGGGGTGCAATTTAAAACTTAACAGATTTGCATCCTCATTAGGAAATTCAGTCTCCTCGCCCTCACAGCTATCGAAGCCACTCATGTGGGAGCCGTCGTGGGCCCCACAGCCCTTGAGCACGCCCACCACGTACTAACACCACGGCTGAAATGTGACTCCCACGCCTGCCTTCAGGACAGGGGCAGGGATTTTTAGCAGTGATTTCCACCAGTTAGTCCCTTTTTGCTTTTTGTATTGGACACCAAATCTACTATAGATCCTAGCTTTTTTTTTTTTCCCTTTGGAAATCTGACTGAAACTGAGAACCTTCTCATAGCCTGGAACCTATTTTCTCTCTCTGGCTAGAAGCTTGCCCGAGATAGCAATCTCTTAGTATTACTACACAAACACCAGTTAGGCCTCCCGTCTTGAGTAAGGTCTGCTCTGTCAACACCATCCTTAACAGCCTTGGCAGTTGAGGCGACTTATGCTATCTTACTGGCTTTAAAGGTTTTGAAGTGGGAGCCCCATAAGCCCTTCCGCGCCATGACTTTTTGCTCTCATTACTTTGGTTGTTCCAGATTTAAGAAGGAGACAGAAACGAGAGCTTGAGTAACAGCCTACCACCGTACTGTTCGTTGCTTTAACTTGCTTTCACCACGAGACTCCTTCAATTGCTGCGTTAGTTACACCCTTACATCCGTCATCTCTCCCTAAAGCGCACCCCACGTGTTCCGTGGTCCCTTGACTTGCTCACATTGCCCGGAAGAGCCTTCACTCTGCAGCCTCGGGTAGAGCCGGAAGCAAGGTGGTATGGGCTTCTCCCCTATTTCTCCAAACCTCCCGTTCTTCCAGCTTTTAGGAAGTTCTCAAGAGCTACCCTACATAAAGGGACATATCGGACAGAAGGGTTCCCTTCTTTAAAGTGTTCCCAAATATATTGTCTCATCTTTTCTCTGAAATGCGAATTTTCTCTCAAGACAAACTTCTATTTCAAAATGGGGTCACAGGTAAAAATAATTCCAGCTGTTTGAATCCAGAGCACACAAAAAAAAAATGACTCCTAGAACAATAAACAAATGCTCGCTGGGCCGAAAACATTTTATTTGGTTACGAGTTGGATACATTTCCACTTCTATTCAGCTCTGATCTGTTCTTGAGATAGGCAAATAACCAGAGTGGCCTCAGAAAGGATCCTTTTCTTGTGGAAGGCCAACAGCATTCCTTAGACTTCCAGTCTGGACAATGGAGGGGGCCGGAGAGGTCTTGCACCCAAACTGCGAACGAGGGAATTCAGGGCCCTCTGCACTGGGTAGCAGCACTGGCGGGCACAGAGTTGAGAATCTCGCGCAGTGCATCTGACTGATTCCCAAGCCATTCAATTTTGAAGTGGCCTGTGCGGGTGTACGTTTTAGGGGAAAATCTACGCTTAATTTAAATTTGCCTGTGCCTCTGTGACCCATTCCTCCTGCCACTTACCTACCTTACGTTGTCCTCTGTACAGCTGAATGGGTCCTTAACCTGTTCACCTTCCTTTCTGCAGTCTTCATTCTTTCCCATCTTCCGAGCCCCCGCTGCCAGCTTACCTGCCAAAGGCAGGTAAGACCTGTCCTAATGTCTCCCGGGAACCAAACTGCCATTTTTGCATGTAGCACATGATAAACTAGTACTGTATTTTAATAATTTAAAAAAGTTTATGATGATTAACAATTCCTAGTAATTGAATGTCTGATCATTTTAAATTTTAATGTTTTAGAATATAATTTTTTTACTTTTAAATTTCTTTCAAATTGATTTGAAATATTTCAAGCATTCAACAGAAGTAGGGAAAACACTATAATAAAGAGCTTTAACAATTATCCATATTTTGTTAATCTTGTTTTATTTATCTCCTGTTTCTGGGGAGAGTATTTGAAAATAAGTCCTAGACACACTTTCACCCCAAATCCTTCGTTATGCATCTCTAAAAGATAAGAACTGAAGAAAAAACATAACCACAACGCCATTATCACGTCTGTAATACCTGCATCTGTCTACGATATCTACAGTGACGCATCTATATCACATTAATAACCTCTTAACATTTACATCGAGTCCACATTTTGTCTGTCTCAACCATGTCTTTTTAGCAATTGGTTTATTCATTTGTCTTTTTAAGATTTTTTAAAAATTTAATTATTTGACAGAGAGAGAGAGAGACAGCCAGCAAGAGAGGGAACACAAGCTGGGGGAGTGGGAGAGGAAGTAGCAGGCTCATAGCGGAGAAGCCTGATGTGGGGCTTGATCCCAGAACGCCGGGATCACGCCCTGAGCCGAAGGCAGACGCTTAACGACTGAGCCACCGAGGCGCCCCACGATTGGTTTATTCAAATCAGAGCCACACAAGATCTAAGCACTGCATTTAGTGTGCTAGGCATTTTTAAAGCCATTATGTACCTGCATTTGATCTTCACACTAACCCCACAAAAAATGTACATTCCTGGTTCACAGGCAGGAGAGCTGGGACTCAGCTCAAGAAACCTCCTCAAGGACTCATTGTTGGTAGAGCCAGAGCCAAAATTTGAATTGAGGTCTGATAAAGTCCAAAGACTCCATTCTACTCCTTCCCCTTCAGGCTACCAGAATTTTTCCTGTGTTGCAGAGAGGCGAGAGGACTATTGGTTAGGAGAGAAGGTTTGGGCTCGGGTTGGCTTGCAAATTGGAGCAAGTTATGTCATCCGATCCTCCACTTCTGTCTGCATCTGTAAAGTAAGGATAATGATGGTTTGGGGCTGATTAAATAGGATTATGTATGTCTAGTGCTTAGCACGGCGCTTGGCACATAGAAAGCTCTCAATAAACCTTAGTGATTATTATTGGTGTCAAGGAGGAGAAAGAACTGCAAAGTGTTTGCTTTTGTTGGTAGCTCAGGAAATGGTGGTTCATCACTAGTAATACAACCTGAAAAGGGTGGCTAGGGTGGGAGTGGGGTAGTGATTGCCTGGATTCGAGAAGGGAGCCCTGGACATAAAGATTTAAATAGGAATCCAAGGAGCTCTCTGAAGGCCTCAGCTGAAAAAGTTAAACAAGTCTTCTGAAGGCTAACCTTGGTTGCCTCCACAGAGGGAGAATCAGTGGGTGTCAGACAGGGTGGGAGAGAGACTTCTCAATGTTTATTTGAATCTGGAACCATGTGAATGCATTTTTTAAAAAAACCCTTATCATAGGGGGTACTGAGAATGGTAAGACTAGGATCTAATGATAATAAAAATAATCCCCTTATATTTTTTGCAGCCCTAAGAGGGTCTAGGTCATATGAGGTGGGTTTTGCAACAGTATTAGGAGTATTTCAGCCTGACTCTGATTTTTTTTAAAAGCTTTTATTTATCTGTTTATTTGAGAGAGAACACGTGCAGGGGGAAGGGCAGAGGGAGAAACACTCCTTGCTGAGCAGGGAGATGACCCAGACCAGGTCTCCAACGATCCCAGGACCCCCGGATCATGACCTGAGCCGAAGGCAGGCCCTCAACCAACTGAGCCACCCAGGTGCCCCGAGCCTGACTGTAACTTCAAAGATCCAAGGTGATCTTTTAATTTCGGGTGTCCTCCCTCTGACACTCACAGAATTGGGGTTATCTACCCCGTGGATTGTCCTCAAGCACATGCACTGTTGAGGTTGACTCCATTGGCTACATAGCGTCTTTGTGTATTACCTGGGCATTATCAGGGTTTTTGAGTTCTTTGGGCCATAGATCACCTTTGATGGTTTTATCAGTGTAGTTTCTGGGGACCTGATTTTCTAGGGTCCTTGGGAAGGGAGGAGGCACCTAACCCCCCTCACAAATAATCAAGAATTTGTCTAGACACTGTTCTAAGGCCTTTCCATATATTAACTCATTTAAACCTCACCACACTACACTGCAGATACCACGATTCCAATTCTACATGCAAAGAAACTGAATCAAGTGAAGTTGAGTAACTCGTTCAAGGTCAGAGCCTGCTGGACTAACCATTAGGCATACTACCTCCCTGTTGGTACTGGCCCAAGCACGCAGGGGTTCTCTGAAGGTGACTCAAGCATGGTCGGTTGGGTAGCAGCGAAACCTTGGGTTCGAAATCCTAAACCCTTTCTTTTCTGCATCTTCTGGTTTAGGAACAGGAAAGACCACAGTGTGAATTTCTGCACTGACCCTGGGCAATTTACTTACTCCCTCTTTGCTTCAGGTTCCTTATCTGTCTGCCCCAGGGAAGAGTTTCAGATGGAAAGACCTCTCCTTGCCTTACACTTACGGGTGTGTGCTGGGGGGTGGGGCGTGGAGGTGCGCTGCTGCTTCCCGGTCTATAGAGGTAACAGGGTGTTTGGAGGTTCTTTCCTGGCTAACTCCCTCCCAGGAGGTTAGGCCCCCACGCAATGATGGCGCTCAAGCTTAACTATTCTTCCCCGGCTAGAAAAGGGCTGTTAACTGGGGCCAGCTCCGGCTGCAGCTGGGCTGGAGGGAGAGGGAGGGGTGTCCTAGGGAGGGTCTTTCTCCCCCGAGGGTGTTAGAGATGAGATTGTATGCTCAGGAAGGCTTCTTGGAGGTAGCGACAGCTGAGTCGAATCCTTAAGGTCTAGCAGGAGTTAGTAATAAGAGGTGGAGGCGTGAGGGTTAGAGATCCCCCTCCACCCCCCGCCCCACGCAGAACAAAGAAGCACCACCGGGCTTACAGTACAGGAGGGGAGGAGCTGGGAGAGTGGGGAGGTCCGTAGAGGCGAAATCACGCAGGGGCGTCAGAGCTTGCCTTTATTCTAAGAGCAATTGGGAAGGTTTTGAAGGAGTGTGGGTAAGAGTTTGAGAGACTCCTCCGGCCGCTAGGGAAGACTGGGTGAGAAGGGGGCAGGAGGCTATCACAGAAAGCAGTCCGATTGAAAAGAGGACAGAAGAAAGGGGGGGGGGGCGACAGAGCATCTGAAGCCTTTCTCAGTCCCCGCGACACTGTGTGCTGTCCCTCAGCTTTCTTTGCTTCTATGGAAGGACCTCATAAAGGGCTGGGCACGGGCCAAACACTCATTGAGCGAAATAGCCCAGAGCCCCCTCTTCTTTCGGGGGCTCTCTGGCCCAGGGGCCCCAGAATTGGTAGGGTTAGGCAGGAGAACTTACCACTGCTGAAGAAGAACCGTTACCCCTCAAAATACACACAAACCTCGGCCGCTTTTGGCAGCAGCCTCCTCCGCCCATGACCTCATGCTTTAAGCTCCCATATAGCCTTCCCCCGCCCTGTCCCCACCCAGGCCCGAGTGGGGGTGGGGTGGGGGACCGCGGTGAAGGTCTGGGGAGGGGAGCACCTCATTTATCCTGCGCGAGATTTGGGGGGAGGGACACACCGATTGCCCCACACTGGGGGGGGGGGGAGCATGGTTTAACTTTCCCTGGAGCAAAAACTACTCGCTGTCTTGTGGGCCCTTTATGAGACAGATGCCTCGGACCCGGCTCGAGGTGGTCTGTTTACCCAGGCCACCTTGGGGTCCCATTCCCTCCGACCGCGAGAGAAGCCTGGAGACGCTGGGTTCCCGCGCTGCACCGCCGGGCGGCAGCGCCTTCGCGGGACCCGGGGGCCGTCCTGCCCTCGCCCCCCTGGCGCCGCCGAGGTTTGAACCCTTGGCTCGCCTTTCAGCCCGCGCCCTGCCCCCTACTCGCAGCTGCTCTCGGTTTGGGTGCAGCGGTTTCCCCCGCAGAGGAGGAGGAGGAGACAGCGCGAGGAGCGACTCCGGGCTCGGGTTTCCGCACCAATGCCGAGCAGCCCCGGGCGGCCCCCGGCGGCCGTCCCTCCTCCCCGGCACCACGTTCCACAGTCATGGCGCGCGAGGAGGGGCGAGCGCGCGCTGCCGCGGCACCCGCGCCCCCTCCCCTCCCCTCTCGGCCCCGGCTCCTCTCCTAGGCAACCTCCCTCCCCGGCCTGCAGCGCCGCGGAGATGGAGACCCCTCCCCAGAGAGCTGCGTTTCCAGCGCCGTCTGCAGCACCCCCTCCCCGCCCCCATCGGGGCGGAGGGATGGAGCCGCGCGCTTCGCGAACCTCCAGCCCCTTCCCGGGAGCCCCAGCCCCTCTCCCAGTCTCGCCGAGCCTTGGCGCAGTGGGGGTAGGCACAGGCCGTCTCTCCGCACTCCACCTAGACCCTGGCATCTTTGCAACCCCTTAAAAAAATAAATACCCCCCCCAATCCCCGTCGTTAAATTGCAAAGCGCGTTACAATAACCGGGACGGCTACGCAGGAAGCAATCCTGCACTGGTCGGGTCTAAGGCGGCAGCTTCCCGGCCACGCCGCCTTCTCCCGGGCCTCGATTTTCCGGTCACGCCGGAGAGTCCGCCACACCCCGGGGCTGACAGGTCCCGCGCGGGGCCGCAACTCGGTCCGCGTCCCCCGCCCCATCTTCGTCCAGAGTCTCGCCAGCCTACAAAAGGTGCAACCTCACGCACATGCAGAGCGCACAAATAAGGTCGGCAGCGCACCGCTGGGGAGGTTGCGAACAATGCGCCAGGCTGCCTGCGCCCGCCCGAGCGCGGCGCCCGGGGGGACAGGGGGCGCGGGTGGGGGCCGCGGCGGAGGACCCGCCGGCCGCGGCGCTGGACACCTTACTTCCTGCTTCCCCGCCCGCCGCCAGACCCAGCTCTGCGGAGGGATATCTCTCCCCTCCTCTGTCCCTCTCTCCCTTCCCCGCCCTCCCCCTTTTTGCTTCTGCTCCCCCCCCACCCCGCCTTTCTCCTTTTGCAAGAAAATAATTTGACAGTCGATTTGCTGACAGGGGAGGAATTTGCATCCTGGATTAAAAAAAAAAAAAGGCCGAGAGGAGCTTGGGAACGGTTGCTAGGGGTGGGTAATGGGTGAAAAAAGGGGGGCGCCGGGGAGCGGATAAGGAGGTTTAAGGGAGGGGGCGAGGGTGGGGAGCAATGCAAAAGGTAAGGCCAGGTTACCGCGGCTCGGCCCCGAGTGGGCTGCGGCCGGGGGAGGGGCGAGAGATACATATGTATTTCTGTCTCCCTAGCACACCCCCTTCCCTCTAAGCGATGGCTGAGAGGCGGTGCATGCAGATGGGGAGTAAGTTTCCTGAAGGGGAGGGTGGATGCACGCGCGCGGCCCCGCGCCGCAAATTTCCACCGGGGAGGGAGAGTGGCTGGATGCGGAGAGTTTGGAGTTGCTTGCCGCGGAGGGCAGGAACGGGAGCAGGGCCGGGAAAGGGGGCTGGCGGGCGCTATATCTGGGAGTAAGTTTCCAGGATCAGGAGAGCCTGCACGCTTGCACGCTAGTAAGTTTCTGGTTGGGGAGGGCGCGTGGGGAGGAGGAGAGGGAGGGGTGCATGTATATAGAAGGGGGGAGGGGGGAGCAGATTTCCTGCGGGGAGGCTGAATGCATATGGAGAGTAGATTTCCTGAAGGGAGGGTGGAGGCGTAGACGGACCGAGTAAGTTTCTTGCTGGGGTGGTGGCGGAGGTGGTGGGTTGGTGCTTTGGAAACCCGGAGCTTCCTCCCCGGGGTGGGGGAGCATACTGTTGGGGGTGGGGTGGGGGCGGCGCAGGGCCCTGTTCCCTGCTGGGGAAGGGGCTTGCATCTGGGGAGTATGTTTCCTGGCGGAGCGATATTTGTTTACAGGCTGAGGGCAGTACTGTAAGTGAGTAGCGCTTCGAGAAGGCGGCTCTGACATAAATTAATATTGAAATTACTCCATCAGCTCTGCTCGCCCCCCATCTCACCCCCCAAGCGGAGTCTGGTCTTGTCGGATTGCCCATGCACTTGTTGCAGAAACAGCCAAGGTAGGCAAGAAGCTTATTAAGTTTCATTTAAAAAAAAATTAGTTGGGGGATGCTCCGTGAGAAGACGGGGGAGGGGAAGGGAAAAGTCTCCCCCCCACTTTTTTACTTTCAGTCTGTTAGCAGGGCCTTCTTTCTGCTTTCCTTCTTCCCTCGTCCCTCTGCGGGCTGTCCAGCATCCCAGCAAAGAGGGAGGGCTGAGGTGGGCGCTATAATTGGCAGCCCCGGCTTAAAGGGTGGTGGTGGTGGGGCTTGCAATTGAGGGTTGTGATGTTATAAAGCCTTCATTCTTCCAGCCAAGCAACCGCAGGACCCTAGGGATGTGCCTTTGGGGGGTTTTGACATGATGCATATATGTATGGATTTGCGCCTGGAGGCTCTTTGGGGGCTGGGTACTCCCCCAAGTTACAGTGGCCACCCAGATAAGAGAAATGTGTAAGAGGGTGAGCCTGCCCCTTCACTCCCTAACTTCAGTTTGGGAGACTGGGAAGTTACTACTGGTGGGCTGAAGAAATAGATATTTAAAAATAACACAAAACCACCCATTCACTGGCGGAGGCCGAGCACCTGGCGGGCAGCCTCTGGCCAGCACTGGGCTGGAGCATGTGCGCCTGCCATCCTTAGGTTAAAGAAAATGACTTCTGGTTCCTCCGTGGGCCCTCGGCCGGTCTGTCAGAGCCAGCTTTGTGGAAACTCTTCCCCAGGCGAGACACGGCTTTGGCGAGTGAAGTGTTGAAGCGGCTTGCTCACAGCGTGGCCTGGGCTGTCTGGTGAAGTATGGGGAGGTGATGCTTAGGAATGATGGAGCCAGGGGTGACTGAAGAGTTCTTTAACAAATGCCTCCCGACAGCAGGCTAGGCTCACTGTAGCAGGCCATGGAGGAGAGCTTTAAGAAAGGAGTTTTAAGTTGTCCCAGTTGGTACCAACCTTCTGCATCGTTTACCGTTTCAAGAAAGCAATCTGGTGATGGAAAATGTGGTTTTGATGACCACTGTTAAGAATAACAGGCGGACTCCCAAGCTTAACCAGTTAACCAGCAGTCTTTGCTTCCCCTGGCCTCTCTTTTCCTGGTCTCCAGCCTGCTGCTTTCTGCAGATGAACTCTAGGTCTTGGCTGTCAGGTGCCTTGATTATGCTGGGAGTTTTAACTTTGCCAGGATAATTTTAGCTCCAGGGACTCAAACCCAGACATGTTTCCTTAGGGTCAGGTAGTAAACCCTACTACGTGTGTGGTTAACTAAAGTTGGTTAAGCTTTGTGCAATTCTGTGGACAGGCTCAATTCTAGCAGGGGAAAAAGTGGGTTTAAAAAAAAGATCTCTCTACATGTTACTGCTGGACGGTGCTTTTCTTCTTTCCTTCCTGTCATCAGATTTCCAGATTGAGAATTTGATTTTTAGCAGCCTGAGAGTTGAGTTCGTTGGGAATTAAATATTATTGCCACTTATCGAATATTCTTAACTAGGCATTAGTTAAACAAATTCGCTATTATTTTTCCCTGCTGAGAATCTTAGGCTGGATGGTGTATATGCTGGGAGGGTAAACAAAATCTCTATGTGTGTTTATCCCAGGGTAGTAGAATTATTTACATGTCTACCCTTGAAGCCAAGAGCAGTCATTCTTTTTTTTTTTCTTATATTTATGAGATTTATTTTATTGTCTTGCTTTGGCCATTAATCAAGGCACAGTAGCTTTTTTTTTCCTCTTTTGCTGAGAATGTTCTTGTGGTAATAAAGGTTTGAAGGCCCATGAATCATAATTCATTCTTTTTAAAATATTGTGGTGATTGTCAGGATTTGATTTATAGGAATTGATACCGGGAGTGACACACCTCTTGGGGCCCCGCCCTTTTAGGCATGTCCATTTTCGCCAAAGGATTGTTTAGAAGCCAGCTTGACATCTCAAAAAAAGAACATTTCCCTTCTGCTTTATGGGCATTGAGAATATTAATTTTGCAGGTTCCATAGTGAACATGGGTCTTTTCACAGCTTGGTAAGCTGGCTTCCACATAGCAGGCATGTGTTAATATCACATAGCGTTTATGTGAGCTTGCTGTGAAAACAGTTGTTTTATGAACTGTGTGGAAAGTACTCAGTTTTACCTCTTTTAACTGGCTTGGGCCTGTGGTTTTTGGTGAAGTAGGAGCTTTCATTGTAAAAGAGCAGACTGCTGCTTATATAATAAAATGTGTGGTCACAAAAACAAAGCTTATTTAGAATATTCTTTTTCTCCTTTGATAGGTTGGTCGTAATAATCAAAAGCATTGATTTTTTTTTTGAACGTTTAAGGGTTCTCCATCAAGTCCATTAATCAGAAAGTGTTACGATTGTCTTGCGTTGGGTCATTGGCTCAGTTTACAGTGTTTGTAAAGTGACAAAGAACTTTTAAGGTGATTTGATTCTCAAAGCAGGGAGTAAATGTCTGTGAAAAGAAAAGTTGGGAGGGTACCAGTTTTTAGCCATTTCTGGGTTTTGCCTTTTTTTTAATCTTAAAAATGCATATTTGATCCATGACTTTCTTCCATCTCTGAAATTCTGTGACTTGGGTCTTGTGGAGAGAGGTCTCAAGAGGTCTCGACAGGCTCTTCCTGGGCCAACGGCCAAATTGCTTCACGGACGAGGACGAGTTGATTAACTTCTGTTTTTGTCTTTTCATGGAGAGAGTGGATTTGTACCTTGGCATTCCGAAAAGGACTCTCGAGTAGCCTGATAATCTTACCGTCAAATACAAGGAAATATTTAACGAAAGTCTGCCACTGTCTCGGAAAAAAAAAGTGCATGGTTGTTTCCCAATTAAATGTGCTAATAGAGCGTGGGGGCACATAATCCCAGGCACCCAAAATAATTTCACTTAATCTTGGAAGTTTCCCCTCCAGCCAGCTGGCTTACCTGCCTAATTATGCTTGGTCAAGTCTAAGGTTAATTGAGCTGGTATCCCCAGGCCACAGGAGGAGGCAGTCCTGAGGAGGAGTGGGACACCAGAAAGCGGAGAATTCCCATATGGGTAATTGGGATTTGGTCGTATGTGAGTGATAGAGTTCATAATAATGATGTTGGATTCCTGTCATTTCTGGGATATCCTGTATTTCACCATGAGCATTTTTTGGGGGGAAAGCACTTGATATTTTTATTGACTTCGAACATTGACAAGAAAAGTGAGGTTGTAGACAAGTGGCCCAGACCGCAGGCAGTACGAATGGATGCTGGTCGTTCTGCTCTAAAAGCAGCCGAATTCAGCTCATTTTATTTATGACCTCATAAAACTGTGTGATTTAGGGAACAGGGAGGATTAGAATTAGCTGGCATCTTGTGGATTAATAATATTTTTGAATTTGCATGTTGGAGGGGAACCAAAGAAATAAAGGGGAAAGTAAAGCATAGTTGATTTCTTTTGTGGGGCGAAGGTGACAGGAATAGCCGCCATCCAGTTATTGGCACGTACTTGTCACCAAGGATCCTGTGGTATTTTAAGGAGTAGGACGGTCCTGGTAACCCAAGTTTGATCCCATGGCTTCTCAATGTATCTTTTCTTCTGGGTTAAAGCAAATGCACAACAAAAAGACCGTGTGGTATTTTCTAAGAATCAAGCGCTCATGGTATCTGCTTATAAGGTCTTCCGGTTAATTTGGGTTTACCGAGCAAGAGGATGGTTTTTGTGTTTTCCTTGTTGAAGACAACAAGCTGGGGATGGGTGGGATTATGCTGAGCGGTTGGGTTGTTGGTACGACAACACTGAACTTTTTTGTTGTTGTTGTTGGAGAGGAAGGGGGAAGAGAACCCGTGTGCCTAAACGGCAGTGTAACTCTGGGCTCGTAGAAGGTAACAATTATTTTCATGCCATGATTGGATCTACTTTATTCATTGGTATGCTCAATGGCTACTTTACTGAGCACCTGCTATTCTAGACACTGTCTTAAGGCTCCGGGAATATGATGGTAATTAAAATAGACATAATCAACTCCCTCTCCCCTTCCCCCACTCCAGCCTCTAGCTTACCATCCAGACGGGTGGCAGACACGTATAGAAATACATATTGCAAAATGTGATAAATGCTTTGAAGATACCACAGGGAACAGTGACCTGGCCGTGCTCTGAGGTTTGGCAGAGAGCACCAGGAGGAGGGGAGCCTGTGTGGAAGGACTTTGGCTTTGGAGGGATCTAAGGAGAGGCACAGGCAGACAAGGGGGACAGAGAGAGGGCAGTGTGAGGTGAATGTGCAGGACTCTGGGGGCCTCTGGAAAGGTTGCGTTTCACTTGAAGTGTAGTGGGAAACCACTGGAACTTTCCAGTGGGAAGTAACACTGCCAACTCTTGGTAAGGGGGCTTGCAGTGGTGGAGAGGGGCAGGTATGGCGATGGAGGGGACTGGAATCAAGCTGTTTCCGTTTGGGCGCTGCTAAGTTTGAAGTGCCTGTTAGACTCAAGGTGGGGATGTCAGGCAGGCAGTGTGACAGTGGTGTCCAGCACCAGAGGAGTGGCCAGGCAAGAGGTAAGAATGTGGGAGCCATCAGCCAGGGGATGGTATTTAAATCCAGCAGACTGGATGAGATGCCTTAAGGAGCCTATAGAGAGAGAAGGAAAGGCTGTGTGTGTGTGTGTGTGTGTGTGTGTGTGTGTGTTGGTGTGTTGTTGGGGAGGGGATGGGGGTTAAATGTTTCATGAGGTTGATAAGGGCCAGAAAAGTCACCCCTGGATTATTTGGCAAAATGGAAGCCACTGGGGACTTTCCAAAGAACAGCTTTAGTGGAATGCAATGGATGGGGTGGGGGCAAGATTGGAGGGGTTCGCAGGGGACTAGGAGGTGAGGAACTGGTCATAGCATGTGTGGACAACTTCCTGGCAAAGTTTGATTGTGAAGAGGGGTTCGGAGATACAGAGCAGGAGCTGGAAGGACATGCGCATAATGGAAAGGGTTTTTTTTGGGTGCTGGTGTTGCCTTTGTGTATTGATGGGAAAGATCCTGGAGAGGGAGTGATTGAGGAGAGCAATGGGTGGAGTTGGGTCAGCTGACTAAAGCCCTTGAGAAGGTTTCCGGAAGATTTGGCCTCGGGGAGGGCCTTCGGTCCAGACCAGAGGGAAAACCTGAGAAGACAGGTGTAGATGAGCAGAAAGTGAGGGAGCTGTGCTCCAGGCTGAGGCTGCGCCCTCCTCCCCTCTTTGGGAAGGTATTTGGGCTCAGGACTTGACGCCAACCGGAGACTTGCAAGGGTTAAGACTGCATCAGAAAATCCGACTGCATTTTTCTCAACATTTGACTGCATTACCGAGCCGTATAGAGGCAAGAGCAGATTCTTTTGCCTGAGGAAGAGTCTTCAGTTAAAGTAATTTGGGCCTCGCGTTAGATTTCTTTGAAAACTATCATTGGGAAAAAAAAATCTGTGATTTTCAGCCCTGTTTGAAAGTTGGTGGGCACTGTGTCATAGGTTTTGAGCAAGAAGCTCCAAAAAAGAAAAAAAAAGAGGCCTCTCCTTCGAGCTGCCTTTCACGAGACTGTGCCACAGCCTGCCAGCCTGGCCCCCCCCCCGCCCCCCCGCCACGGGGTGTGCACAGGAGTGGGTGGGTGAGGCAGGTGGCTGAAGATCTGGGTTGGGGTCCAGCACCCTCGTGGTCTGCTGGCTCCGGACAAGGTGGCCTTCCAAGCCGGTGTCCGCATCTGTAAAGAGAGGGTGATACCATCTGGCGCCTCTCCTCTGCACTTGTGAGATGCCATCAGATAACGCACGGAAAGTGCGATGTAAACTGTAAGGCATCGTGCACCGACAGCAGCGAGGTGAATTGATCTTCAGCCAGATCGCCTTTTCAGATATAAAACCTGACAACCACTGAAACGCGCCCCTTAATTTCCCAGAGCTTCGACCCAAACCTCCGTGCACCAGGCCCTCTCCCGCTCTGGTTCTCGCCTCACTTTCCCGTTGGGGGTTTCAAGTCTGCTGGGATCCTGGTAGCGAAAGCGCTCCTCCCGTCGGAGGGCTGGCGTCCGAGCTGCTGGCCGGGACCTGCTGGCGGTGTCGGTTCAGACTCTGCTCCCGGATTTAAACTTGGAGACCTGCCCACCCAAGGCGACAGACGCACTTGGCTTGTGCCCTGGGTGCAGGGGAGCCTTGAGCCTCCTCAGGAAACCGGACTGTGGTCTGAGGGTCCTCGCAGGTCTTCATCTGCATTCGGCTTTTGTTTTGCAAATGAAGCCTGTTCTAGAAAGCTGGTCTCCCTAAAAAAAACAGCCCTCAGCCCTTTCTCATACTGTGGTGCTGGAAAAAGTCATTTCCAGTTTTAAAAAATACCTTGCGCTTTTCACTCATCAGACCTCTCGCCTCTGAGCCAGAGGGTGAGGCTCCATTGATTTATTTTTGAATTAATTTTTATTACGGGAAAACTTTCCCACGCCACAAAAGCAGACAGGCTGGTGTAATGAACCCCCTTGTACCTGTCACCTAGAGGCCGCTGTTACTGAGATTTTGCTCACCTGTGGGTAGTGGGACTCCTTGTATTTGTGTAATAAATACAAGTTGTCAGTTTTGAGAGATCAGTGGAACTGATACCAATTTGGTTTCATAAAGGGGAAAATAATCAACGAAAAATCAGGGGGAGAGGAAATGGATGCCATCACTGAAGTAACCAGTGTTTACCTAGTTTTTTTATTGGTCCAAAGCCTCTTTGGTATGTCTTCTTTTATCTGACAACAGAAGCAACAACCGTGGGAGGTTGATATTCTCATTTGACCGCGGAAGAAAGCGAGGCTTAAGACATAGAATTGAAAAAAATATAAATAAGTGATTAACCCAGAGCCACATGTCCAGCCAGCATCCTGGTTTAATGCCAGAATTCGAATGGTCTCCAAATGTTGTGTACCCTCAGATAGATAATGCCATCTAGTATAAATAAGGATATGGTGCTGAGTAGATGGAGAGGGCCAGGGCAACCAAGACGATCATCTGGGAACTTGGGCTTCTAACTCCCAGTGACCTTAGTTGGAAAGACTCAGATGATTTAAGCATGTTTTGGGCATTACATTTTTTAAAAACTTGAGTCGTCTGGCTCGTTCTGGAGCACACAGCTTGAAGGCTGCCTCATAATTGAAGCCAAAACTTGACTTTAACAAATTGCATGGCTGTTCTCCATCAGCCTCCTACCCTTAGCCCTGTCCTTTTTGTGGGGCTCCTAAGTGGAGGAACCTGGGCAAGCCACGGTCGTCTCTAGACAGCCTGGCCTTTAGTTTCCAGGCTCCGGCTTTGGCCACACTGGGCCCTGAGCCGTTTGCTACCTCGGAAGCTTCCTGAGGGCCCCTGGGTGGGGAGATCTTTGTCATAACAGGGACTGCTCTGAGGGCCTCTCCCCTTGGGAAACCACCTCCAACCTAACTTCTTTGAAAGATGTTTTAAAAAGGAAAAGAAAAAAAAAAGTTGGAGTTGATGCCCTAGGCGTTTAAATAGGGGTGTCATCTGAGTTCCCTCTGATGTCATCACAATGGGAGATACCAAACTCCCTTAAAAGTCCTCTCAAGGACACCAGTAGTGAGGCTGGTTCTCAAGTACTGGGACTCGTTCACTTTTCTTTCTTAATTGGGGGAACACATGTGAGCTGAGGGGGTGTTATGGGGAGCCACAGTAGGTAAGGACATCTAGAGGCCTCTCTTCTTTTGAAGAGTCTGAGCTTCTTTAGAAACCGGTATGGAATTCAGACAATTTCGGTGGCATACGCTCATTCCTTACCTCTCTCTCTCTCTCTCTCTCTCTCTCTCTCTCTCTCGGGCCCGTGGGCCTGGTCCGGGCCAGGGCTGTGGGGTGGGCTACCGGAGGACTGGCTCGGGCTCTTAGGATGCTGTTGTCATACTTACCCAGGTGTGTCTTCCCCCTTCTGCACTGCCCTGGGGAGGGCAGAACTGGGTCATCGCTCACCGTGTACCCCCGGCACCTGGCACTAGTTGGTGCGGTATAAATACTTACATATTTAAGAATCAACTGGGGATTCTTTTGGGTTTTGTCTCTCCTCTGGTTCCCCTGCCTCCCCCCCCCCCATTGGTTCTCATTGGAGGGAGAAGACCTGGCCTCTGTGCCACCAGCGTCAGCTCTAGCAGCCACTGAAGGAGACCAGGTAGGGGATGCTTCCTTCCCCCTTGCCTCTCTGCGAGGCCTGGCAGCCTTAGCTGGGGTGGTTTAACTGAGCTCTCAAATTCAAGTGCAGCCCCATCCCCCATCTCTTTTAATAAGTGACATTTTGTTAAATCAGTTATTCGAGGCCTTATCTATATTTCTGTCTGTGCTGGCTTAGTCAAAATAGGAAAGAGAGTGAATATTAGATTTCTTTCCCCGCCCCCCCTCCCCCCTCCCCTTGGAGCAACTCTACATAAGGTTTCTGATGGGGCGGGGGTGATGTGTCCTTGAAGAAGTGAATGCTGCGTGCAGAAAAAACGTGGAGGGCTTTGACTTGTAGCGAATGCTGTTTTTCAGCAGCTGTGATTTTTCCATTTTTCTTTTTCTTTCTGTTTTGATTAGTGGAACTCATTGTGCTTCAGGGTTGGGATTGCGTTGGGGGAGGGCGCGGAGGGAACAACATTCACTGGGCGAGCCGAGTTGGGGAGGAGGAAGGAGAGAAGGGATTTATTGAAAATATATGTCTACTTCTGCTATGATAAAGCGGCAGGCATGTAAAAATGCAACGGGGAAATCATTATTGTGGTAAAATGTAGGCAGAGCTCCGCTTTCTCATTAACAGAGCTTAGCTCGCGTGGGGGAGGGGGCGGCCGGGCTGCTTTGAGAGTTGGGGTATTCAATAATAGCAGACACTCAGGGGATCGCCTCCATCCCCCTGCTCACCCCTTTCGGCTGCCTCCTTTCTTTCTCCGATCAGTTTGTAACCTTTTTAAAGCTGCTTGTCGGATTTCATGGTCTCCATTGTCACCCCTGCCACCCCAAAATGCTGTAAGGACTGTTTAATTTTTAAAGTTGGAGGGAATTAAAATAAATTTTCTCTTGGGAACTCAAGGAGAATTTTGGCAACACGTTGTGAGTCAGAGATTGGATTATATCCCTTGCATCCAGGAGAGCACCAAGAAGAGCCTTATTTAGGGGTTGGGAATTTGCATATGCTGTGGGGTATCCAAATGAGGGTTTCAGATGCTTTAGGAGTCGTCGCTACTGTTGCCAGAGAGCTTACTGGGTGTCCCTGGCCCTGCGCAGATGTGGTAGTCGCTTCAGCCTTCCAGCAGTTGTAAGAGGCAGATGGGATGCCCGCTTTACACCTGAGGAGACTGAGGCTCCGGGCAGTTCAGCACCTTGCTTAAGAACACGCCGGTGCTGAGTTGCCGAGCCGGTCTCCAGACCCAGGACTAACCCCCAAAGCCTGCGCAGTCACCTTCCCCGTACAGACGCCTAGATTCTAGGAATCTGGACAAAATAGAGCTACCACCAGGCCTGGTGTTGACCGTGAAGGGTAGAGTGCTCAGGATGTCCTTGAGAGCCTTTCCCGAGCCCCTGGACAAAGCTGTCCGCGTGCCCTCCTCCCCACCCTGCCAGGCTACAGTGACTTTGTCAGTGCTGACAATTTGTTCCTCAAGCATTATTGAGTGCTTCCCATGGGCCCGGATCGTACCAGTGGCTGGAAATACCAGGACTAGTAAGAGAAGGAGCTCAGAGTCTGGCAGGGACAGGTGGGAGAACGTACGAATCTGGTACACAGTGATGCCGCCTAGAAAACGATCACATTGCAGAAGGATAAGTGGGAGAGACTGTGTAGAGCAGCCAGGGAAGTCTTCAGAGAGAGGTGGTACATGGGTGGGGTTTTGTGGGTTCAGTGGGGGCTTGCCGGGTAAGCAAGGGGGGGGAGGGACTAGCAGACACCATGGTGAGTATAGGAAGCTACAGGTAGTCTGGCTTTACTGAAGCGTCACTCAAAGCTTACCCGTCTGGGGCGCCTGGGTGGCTCGGTTGTGCATACAACTCTTGATTTCAGCTCAGACCGTGACCTTAGGGTCATGAGATTGAGCCCTACGATGGGCTCAGCGCAGAGCCTGCTTAGGATTCTCTCCCTCTCCCTCTGCTCCCCACCCCCTGCCCAAGCTCTCTCTCTCTAGGAAAAAAATAAAAAAGCTTACCCATCTACTCTTATTTTCCATCACCTTCGGTTTAGCGCTCTAGAACCGTGCCATCCAGTATGGGTAGCCATTAGCCATGCGTGGCCATTTAAGTTTAGGTTAATTAAAAATTAAATAAAACAAAAAATTCCGTTCCCCAGTGGCACTAGCCCCATGTCAAGTGCTCAGGAGCCACATGTGGCTGGTGGCTGCCATATTGCAGAGCATACATATAGAACATTTCCATTAGTGCAGAAAGTTCTGTTAGATAGCACTGCTCATGAACTTTGCCCTGAGGCTTCTTCTGCAAGGAATGTTTTCCTCCTTTGTCCCTTACCTGGCTCACTCCTCCTTCCTCCAGAGGCCTTCCCTTTGCACCCCAGGCTGGGTCACCATTCCACTGTCCATCTGGATTGCAGTGATCCCTTTCTGTGTCTGTCTGCCCAAGAGGACTTTCAGCTTCTAAAGGGCATGAGCTAGGTCTTGTTCATTTTTGTGCCACGTCTTGTTTATCACTGTGTCCCCAGCACCCAGCCAGGGCCTGGCACATGGGAAGTTCCCAGTGATAGTTGCAGGTGACGAGGCTGGAGAGGTAAGAAGGGATTGGGCTGGGAGGACCTGATACCATGATAGGAAGCTTAGCCTTGACCCTGTAGGCAGTAGGGGAGTCATGGAAGGGTTTGGAGTGAGGAGAGGTGTATGGGGAATGTGGACAAGTCAGATTTCTGTATTAGAAGGTCACTCAGAGGTATGGAGGACAGGCTGGAGGGGCTGAGCCTGTAGGCCAAGAGATCAGTTAGGAAAGTATTCAGAGGACAGGAGCAGGAAGGGAAGGGTCTGCACTCTTAAGCTGTGCCAAGGAGTTCAAAGGAGTGTATCACCATCTTACCAAGTCAGGGTTTCCTACCGTTTCTGTCTCCATTTCAGATGCCCTCTTTGGTTTCTAAGGAAAACTACAGAAAGCATTCCCTTTCACTTCTGGGTACCCTCAAACCTCTTTCCTCTTGGGGGCCCCCAGCCTTGTTCTCTACTTCTGTAGATGGCCCCCCCCCCTCCCAAATCTGCCCTGTGCTCACCTGTTCGTTTCTCTTCAGGGTACGTTTTTCTCAGTAGGGCTCCATGTCTGAACCCTTGTGGCAAATCCGAAGCTCAGAGCACAGAGGCTGGGGTTTCAGCCTTCTGTCTTCTTCAGCCTGTGATGGATTCTCCTCTGAGAACACTTCTGGGGGCCTAAATTTAAGAAGCGTGTGGAGAGTTTTGCAAAGGAGTCTGGGAAGTAGCGGAGCTCAATCTAGGCTCTTTGAGGTAATGGAAAGGAACGAGGATGGCTGAATTAGAGAAGCGTAAGAGGATCATTTCTTTAGGAAGGTGAGTTAAGGTGTGCTGGCCCTGGTGACCTCATGCCGTGCACGTTTGGGGGTAGGATGCATTGCAGAATGCGACAGCTACCTCCTTAGTGCAGACACATGATATCATTTTATATATGTGACCTCATTTAAGCCTCACAGCAACTCGGTGGGGAGGGCATTATTATCTCCATTATAAAGGGAAGGCAGGTGGGGGCACAAAGGGATGAACAGGCTTGCTCAAGATCTGGTAGTTAGTGAATGGCAGAGCAGGGGTTCAAACCCAGGAACCTAGACCTGTGTGACTGTAAAAGCAGGTGCCTTTCCCCCTTCCTCATCCTGCCTCCCATTTAGCCTCACCAGTCAGTGTGGCCTGAGTTCTGTTTAGAATGTGGCTGGGATAGCACAGAGGAAGGGGCACCACACTGACCCTCGTGGGGTACTCCTGGATAGCAGTGTAACTCTCAGAGCTTCGTTTCCCTTATTCTCAGTACCTTTGCTTTCCTGGTTGAAAAGGTTTATTTTAAGAATCAAAGGAGAGAAAGGATGTACAAGTGCTCTGACAAATACAAAGCCATGTACTTACTCTTCTGCATAATTGTTTTCTGAAGGAGCGAAGCCCTGTGACGGTTGGGTCCCGGTGCTGTATCTGGGTTTTGGGCACGAGGTGTGTGTGCGTGCGTGTCCCACAATCTCCCTTGACGTGCTTGGGCCAGGATATGCTCTCAGGTCTGCCCCGATTGTTCAGCGTGATTTGGGGGAATGGTTGGTGGCTGGGCACATGGTGGCTGGACCTTTGACCGGAGCTGGAGCGCTCGGTATGACCTTGCTCGGAAAGTCACTTCACCTTCCTAAACCTCGCTTTCCTGAGATGGTCAGATCTGCTCAGAGGGGTCATCGGGAGGATAAATGGCAGAATACGTTTATAAATCAGCACCTTGTCAGCCAGATAGTGACAGCTATCTGTGCAGTGGAGGTCGTGGGCTCCATGGTCTGTTGAGCAGACTGTCAGCCTGTCCCCTTTCCTGGTCAAAATGTTATGGCTCAGATTTACAGTGTTCTCCTGTTTTGAAGACCTAGAGAAGACACCATTCAAAGCGTCTTTGGAGCTGAGACTTTTTCACTGAAATTCTGTAAATGGTAAGGTTCATAGAACTTTTTAGTTTGGACAGCGAGACTACGAATAGTACGTAGTGATGATAGAGCATTTGGAAAATATTGGTCAGTTTTAGGAAGAAAAGAGCAGTTGTCTTTAATTCCTTCCTGTTACCTTTCTAATAATTTCCTTCCAGTATTTTTTCTAGACAGCATAATCTGGTGATTAATAGTTTACGTTCTGGAGTCAGACTGCCTGGCTTTGGATCCAGGATCCTTCGCTCCATGGAAATAATGGGGTTGGGTGAGATGAAATGAGACGATACATGTAAGCGACTGTGCTGGCCACTTAGCAAGGAGACATTAACTATGATATTACGCCTTAAAATAGTATTGGGCTAATTTTGAATGGGATTTAATGTTAGTATCTTGCTCATTAAATACTCTTTGGATCCTTTTTTTCCCCATAGTTTTTAAATATAGTCTCATATGGATTTTATGTTCAACAAATATTTATGGAGCACCTACTGTGTACCGGGCACTGGGTCCCGGAATTTATTTAACTACTATTATGAGAAATTTAGCTTATTACTTTGACTCTTACAAGTAATGCTTCAATAGACATCCTTGTACGTACATCTTTGATCACATCTCAGATAATTTTCTTAGGATTAATTCCTGGAAAGGAGAATTGCTATGTTAAAGATAGTGGGTGTTTTTAAGGTTCTCAGTAATATTTCCTAATTGTTCTTCAAAACATTTTTAAAAATTAATTTTCATTCATACTCTTAGCGTGTGAGAGTCCCGACCTCACTTCATCAGCTCTAATATTATTTTTCAAAAAATGGTAATTCCTGGGTAGTGTGGGTTACCCTTTCGAACATATACAGCAGTTCTTCTCTGGGGCTCAATTTTTTCCTGCTACAAGGTGGAGTTACAACTGTCTCTTGCATGATAACTACTATTTATTAATTTAGCAGGATCTTTGGATTTCTGTTGTAGAAAGACTGTGCAGATGACCTGAATTGTTATCAAAAGTGCTTCTTTCAACTGAGTTAGAATTTCTTCATGCTTATCCAAAGACTTGAGAAGTGCTTTCTTCTTACCACACACAGACTGTGTGAGCTGTCAGGCCCTGCCCAGGGCACGAGATGTGTCAGATAGCTGGTTCATATTGGCGGGTGAACAGGGTTCTCAGCTCACACGAATAATGGTTGCTAATAATTGCGGAATTACGGGGTCCCTGTCCAAAGTTTTAGGAATTTGTTCTTTTTGAAACTTTATAAGAAAATGAAGGCTACTTTTACCTCCCACGGGTATAATAGTGTACAAGTTTTGTATGAAATCAAATATTGAGAAAGAAGTCGTTCTATTGAAAATGCTGAAAAGTATAAGGACAATGAAAACCAGTCAGCTTTCCATCATCCAGATAGAACCTCTGTTTTAAACAAACGGTGTGTTTCTTTCCAGTGTTTTGATCAACATATGTATCTTTGCATCGGTGAGTGAGTTTGTTTTTTGTTTTTAGAGCTGACCCCCAGTCAGTCCTTCAACCATTTCCTGGATGGTTCAAGCTACTTCTAACACTTAGGCTCCCTTTACCTCCTTTATGCTTTTTGTGGTCTTGTGATTTTGATTCTCTCGCTATAGTAAATCCCAAGGGACATTGTTTTAAAAAGTCAGTAATTAATTAAAGTTAATCCACATCTCTACTCTACTTGGATGTTCCTCGTTTCTTCCTGTGTGACCAAGCTCGTGTTCTCCTCTCAGAGTATTTTCCTTCTTTCTGAGGAAATCCCCTTAGTTGTGTGTGGAGTGTGTGTGTGCGAGTGCACGTGTGGAGGGGGTGTCTGCTGGTGCAAATTCTCTGAATTTCTGTTTGTCTGAAAATGTCTTTCACCTTTGTACTTGGAGGGTATTTTCACTGGGTATAGAAGTCTCGGTTGCCTTTTTTAATCCTGTAAAGATAACATTCCATTGTCTTCTGGCTTCCTTCATTTCTGTTAAAAAGTCATCAGTCAGTTGTAATTGTGTTTCTTTTGAAAGTAGTACTTTCTTTTCTTTATTATTTATTTTAGAGTAATTTTTTAAAAAAAGATTTTATTTATTTATGTGACAGAGACAGCCAGCGAGAGAGGGAACACAAGCAGGGGGAGTGGGAGAGGAAGAAGCAGGCTCCCAGCGGAGGAGCCTGATGTGGGGCTCGATCCCATAACGCCAGGATCACGCCCTGAGCCGAAGGCAGACGCTTAACGACTGCGCCACCCAGGCGCTCCTATTTTAGAGTATTTAAGAGAGAGCATGAGTAGGGTGGAGGGGCAGGGGGGAGAGAGAGAAGCAGACTCCCTGCTGAGCAGGGAGCCTGGTGTGGGACTCAATCCCAGGACCCTGAGATCATGACTTGAGCCAAAGGCAGAAGCTTAACTGACTGAGCCACTCAGGTGCCCTGAAAGTAATATTTTCTTTTCTCTTTAGCTTTGCTTTTGTTTTTAAAGCAATTTCATTACGGTGTGCATAAGTGTGGCTCTCTTTGTGTGTATCCCCCATGGAGTTTGGAGAGCTTCTAGAATTCATGGCTTGATTTTTTTTGGTCCATTTTAGAAAATTTGGGAGGAGTTCTCTCCAAATATTGCTTTAGTCCCATTATTTCTCTCCTGCTCTTGGTCTTTGCATATGTTAGACTCTTTCATGGTATCCTACATGTCCCTGAAGCTTGTTTTTGTACTTTCTGTGCTTCAGTATGAATATTTTTCTACTGACCTATCTTCCACCTCATTAGTCATCTCTTTCCTGTTTATTTGTTGTCAAACCTATCTAGTTAGTTCTTAATTTGTTTGTTTTTATTGTTCATAAATCTTAGTTATAAAAAGATATTTTTCGATTGTTTTTAATTATTGTATTTTTCTCTTGGTTTGGTCCTATTTCCTAATGTGCTTGGTAATTTTTGTTTGAATGCTGGGCATTTCCTGTGGAAAAAGGGGAGGCTCAGGAGGTTGTATCACCTTGATTCTGTTAAGGCTGCTCTACTTTTGATCTGCCCTTGCTTTTAGGGCAGGTGTATATTAGGGTCCCACTTCCTTGGTAGACCCCGATACTCACAATTTGTTTTTCTACCTCTGTGAAACTACCTAAGTCTTTGCTTAGCTTTTCGGTTTTTTAACAGTTTTTTTTTTTTTTTTCTTTTCTGTTAGGATTTCCAGGGCCTAGCCCTGTAACCACGTGGTTTAGGTGTCAGCAAATGCCTCGAGGGGAAATTGCTGCAGAACATTGGGTTCACGTATGAGTGGTTCACTTTTCCCTGGGATCTTGGCTCTCAAATCCTGGATGTCTTTCTAGCCCTGAACTCCAGCTTTTGTTTCCTTGTCCAGGCAGAAAGCTGCGGCAAGCTGTAACTTGCTGCCTTTTTCCTTAGTGCTTGTTATACCAGGTCAGCAAATGTTCTGGGGAGAACTAACAGCACTGATATGTACCTCAGCAAGCGTCCCTTTCTTCTAGGGGCGTGGTCCTTCACGGCCTAGCTGCCTTGTTGCACTCCCATACCTTCAAACGTCTTATTATTATTTCACATTTTATCTACCTTTTACACTTGTTCTATACAGGAGGGCTAATTTAATAGCAGTTTTGTCATGAGAGTTGAAAGGGAAGTCTAGCTTTTTTGTCTTTTATCATTTGACATTTTAAGTATTTTGTATGTCTTTAAAAATTCTTCATTAAGAGGGCGCCTGGGTGGCTCAGTTGGTGAAGCAGCCGATTCTTGATTTCAGCTCAGGTCATGATCTCAGGGTCCTGGGATTGAGCCCCGCACTGGGCTCTGTGCTCGGGGGGAGTCTGCTTCGGGATTCTCTCTCTCCCTGTGCCCTTCCCCCGACTTGCTCTCTCTCTCTGTCTCTAAAATAAATAAATAAGTCTTTAAAAAAACAAAAAATAAAAATTCTTTATTAGGTGATTTTTAAAATATCAGTGCAAAACCGCTTCATATGGCTTTTATAATCTACTCAACCATTTTTCCAGTGTCGGATGCTTAGGTCATTTCCCATAACTTGCTTTTAAAAATAATGCTGCAATAAACGTCTTTGTGCCAAAGCATTTTGTTATATTTGAAAGCATGGAATATGAATGATCCGAGTTGAAAATATTAATCAGTAGTGATTGTTTCCATGTCTATGTCAGGTACAAAAATAAATATAGAACTTTTCTATCTCAGATGGTTCAGAGAGAAGCATTCGTTTTTCAAAAGTGTTTTTATTCCTTTAAAAATATTCATCTAGCCAGACATTCTTTTATATGCTTTATAATACTAATTTTAATTCTCTTAAGAGCCCTAGGACACAGGTACTGATAATGATAATGGCTTTAAAATGAGGACTCTGAGGCACAAGAGGGAAGATAGCTTGCCCAAGGTCACACAGGTAACATGTCCAAGGTCACACAGCCTGTCGGTGGCAGAGCTGAGCCATGAGTTCCTGCTCTAGAGCCCGGACTTTTAGCTCCTATCCTATACCACCTGGAGCTAATTGTTCTAACTTATCACTTCCTTTCTACCCATTTTAGCTCATCCCAGAGCTTCCCCAGCCTTTTCTTAATTGGCCTTTTTTTTTCTCTCTCTCTGCAGTGTGGTTGCTGGGGGATGAGTGTGAATGTGGGGATGATGTGGGAGAAGAGGTGCCAGGGACAGAAATGCGGTTGGGACTGGGTGGGTGCGGCGGGAGCTCGCTTTAGAGGTTGACCAGATAAGCTTGCCTGGGGGCTCACAGGGTGTCTGCTGGGGATCCCGGGTTGGATCGAATGACAGCCAAGTCGGCTTCCACCTCTGGTTCGACCGGCTAGCGTTAGCTGGGCCGCTGCCTTTGCAGTTTAGAGAGGCAGAATGAAGTAATCCTTTTCTTCTCTCCCTTCCTCCAGTTCCACTTGACGTCAGGATAACGAGTAGTTAGGGGTAGGGAGGGCTTGCCTGCGGATGGGAGTACCAGGGCTGCCCCGGGGCAGCAGGGATTGAGAAGGCGAAGAGCAGGTGCCTTGGACCTTAGGAGCTGCAGGGTGCGGGTGAAGAGTGAAGAACTCATTGACGTTGGTCTTTCTGCCTCTCTTCGGAGCTTTCTGTTTGTGTCCCAGTCTGTCTCCTTGTCCCTCTCTGTTTGTGATGTGTTCCTCCTACCCATTCCCCCCTTTCGTCTTCCTGCTCATCTCCCCTTTTGTGTCTAACATGGATTTGGGGGAGAGGTGGGTGTGGGGCTTGGCTGGTCTCCTTAGGGTTGTTGGGTTTGTAACTTGGAATGGTTTGTCAGAGCTTTGTGGGCGAGGTGGCTTTGAGCATGTCGATTAAGTGGTATCAAAGGAGATATGTAGGAAGGATGACAAGGTGGCAGAGAATTGAAGGAGAACTTGTCCCTTCCCTGCTCACAACTTTTCAGTGGCCCCTACCTTAGTCAGTGAAAGCCAGTGTCCTTGCAGTGGCCTGGTGACACTCTGCTCCCTCCCCCACCTTGCTTTTGCAACACTGTCTCCTACTGTTCTCTACTTCCCTCGCTCAGCTCCAGCCACACCGTGTTTCTTAGCCATTCCCTGGACATACCTGGCATGCTCTTGCCTCAGGACCTTTGCATAGGCTGTCCTCTATGCTTGGATTGCTCTTCCAGAACCTAGATACCCATCTGCATTGCTCGCTGTCTCCCCCTTGAAGTCTTTGCTCAGACAAATCTTTCTCACTGAGGCTTTCCTCTCTACCATATTCAGCACCACGCCCTGAATTGCTCGTCCCCTTTAACATATTTTGCCTGAATTCTCTGTTCCCTTTATCTGCTCTTTGTATTTTTTTTAAAAACACTGTAGGGGCGCCTGGGTGGCTCAGTTGGTTAAGCCTTTGGCTCAGGTCATGATCCCAGGGTCCTGGAATCGAGCCCCGCATTGGGCTCCCTGCTCAGCGGGGAGCCTGCTTCTCCCTCTCCTCCCTGCTCATGCTCTTTCTCGCTATCTGTCTCTCTCTCTCAAATAAATAAATAAAATCTTAAAAAAAAAAAAACACTTTAACCATCTGACATTCCATATAGTTTACTTGTTCTTTATCTTTACTGTCTCCTCCCTTCTAGAACATGAGCCCCGAGAAGCCAGAGAGCTTTGTGTGTGTTCACTGCCGCTCCTAGGCACCCAGCATCGTGCCAGGCACATAGTAGGCACCCAGGAAATATATGTGGCGTGCTGGGTCCTTGGGGGCTCTGTAGGGCCCCCAGCTCCAGAGACTTTTATCACATCTTAGGATCTGAAAAGTGTTTGCCTGTAGGAATTTTTTTAATTAAGATTTTTATCATTGTCATCCCCTTCCCCCTTCCAGTTCATTTAAGACTGTTATGAAACAAAACTCATTATGCTTCAAAATCTGACAGAGCTAAGGCCCCAGGGAAAGTGCGAGGAGGCGGCCGTGGCGGGCACTTCCTTCCACTTCCCCCTGTCCTTGGTTGTCTCATGGGGTTGGTTCCCTTAGGACAGCCTGAAGCCCACCGGGTTGAGGTGAGCAGGGGTTCCGGACCTCCCGGGGTACAACCAGCTGGAGAACTTGTTGTCAGTCAGAGAAGAGAATGTTGCCTTCCTGCATCGAAGCGTTTCTCTGGTCAGCAGGACTCAGGAGGGAAGGGGTCAGAGGTGGCAGGCTGGCAAGAAGGGAGAGAAGTGAGGTGTGTTTTGTATGATTCAGCTGGAGGAATAACGTCCCAAGGAGAAAGTAGACGTGTGGTCCTTCACGGGTGTGACTGTCAGTTTTCACTTAAAATAATGAGTGGATTTGGTTGATTTGTTCAGCAGTGGTTATGGTACAGACAGGCCTGAAGGGTCTGTGGGCCTGGGCCCTGGGTCACTCAGTACTCATTCTACTGCAGGAGGGACCCTACTGGGGGGCCCTGGGTTTGGAACCCTGTGGCTCAGAGCCAGTGTGTTGAAATTCTTCTGGATCTGTGGGTTCCTGGGAAGGGGGAAGACCTGCTGGGAGTAATTAATGTGTGTGGTGGATGGGGAAGGGGCTCAGACTCCTCCCAGCATTCTTTTACAGACGTTTCCCTAAATGAATCCATGCTCTGGCTTTTCAGGCAGGGCAGACCTGTCCTCTGACTTCAGTAGGCCAAGGCTTCGTTCGATCGAGAGCTTCAACTCCAAATCTGCTTTTGAGTTTTGTTTTCTCCCTATGAACAAAGGAGGGGAGCTTAGAGAGTACAGTTGACCCTTGAACGCTGGGAGGTGTTTAGGGACATTCGAAAATCTGTGTATAATTTTTGACTCCCCAAAAACTTAACTGCTAATCCCCTACTGTTTTTTTTTTTTAAGATTTTATTTATTTATTTGCCAGAGAGTGAGTGAGAGTGAGAGAGAGCACAGGCAGAGGGGGAGCGGCAGGCAGAGGGAGAAGCAGGCTCCCTGCTGAGCAAGGAGCCCGATGTGGGAGTAGAACCCAGGACCCTGGGATCGTGACCTGAGCCGAAGGCAGACGCTTAACTGACTGAGCCACCCAGGCACCCCTAATTGCCCACTGTTGACAGGAAGCCTTACCAATAACAAATAGTTAACACACATTTTGAATGTTATATGTATTGCATACTGTAATCTTACGAAAAAATAAGCTAGAGAAAAGAAAATGTTATTAAGAAAATCATAAGAGAACATACATGTATCGTTCTGTATCGTATTTATCGGGAAAAAAATCTGTGTAGGAGCAGACCTGCACGATTCAAACCCATGTTGCTCAAGGGTCAACTGTAATATTCTTGGGCCGTCATAGAGATAGGCCAGTATAACAAAATTATCAATAGGCCGTCAGCATGCAGTGATAGAAGTGAGACGTGGGGGTCTGATATGGGAGCCCTGGGGAGAGCTTCAGCTCTGGAGACCTGGGGTTTCACCCTCTCTCACCCCCTCCACCCCAATCTTGGCATTTCATCTGCTAATAAAGTAGCAACACCAACTGATGTGAGTTTCACCTCCTTTCATTTCCTTTCTCCTGTCTTCTGTACTGGGGCCATAATGAGCTTCAAAAGCCACCAGCCAAATGATCAGCCTCTGAATAATCAAGGCTGCAGAACTAAAAATACGCGGTTGCATTATAATGCAGATGTACTGATAAATTAAGGGGAAAATAATTGAGCCTACCGTTGTTTACTGATGCATTGTCCCGACCAGAAGTTACATGGGAAATAAATGAAATGATTTCACCCTAGGTGGTTCGGGGCCTGTAGCTTAGTTGTTTAGAATATACGACTAAGGAGGCCAAAATCCTGCTTTGAGCCCCACATGGGGATTATTGCAGCATCTTGACTAGTTACCCAGACTTGACTCCTACTCCTGGCCTTAGGTGGCCTGCCAAGCCCTTACCAGCTGTCTCTCCCTGTAGCTCTGCGGTGCCCGCGATTTGGTGTCATCTGTCTCCACTGGGGAAGAAAATGCTCAAGGCTTATACCGCCTGCTGAGGGTGTCAGGAGTCCTACTTCTGATTTAAATATATAGGGGTATATTTCCCACTTGTTAGGCATCTGTTTATATGTGTCCTGGGTAAATAAGGTCTTTGTTCTTATCTATTAGCTTGATTTGGCTTATTTAAAATAATTAATTCAATACATATTATTGAATCCTTACTGTATGCAGACACCAGGCTAGACATTAAATCAAGGATTGGCAGACTTTCTATAGAAGGCCAGAGAGTAAATATTTTCAGCTTTGGGGGCCATGTCTCTGTCCTCTGGATTAAGGACTCAGTTCTACCACTGTAGCATAAAAGCAACCACAGACAACACGTAATTGGATGCGGGGTTGTGTTCCCATCAAACTTTATTTACAAAACCAGGTGGTGGGATTTGGCAGCAGGCCAGCTACTGACCCCTAGTCTGACCCCTTCAACCCCTTCATTAAAGATACAGCCATGAACAAAACAGACATGAGCATGACCCTCAGGGAACTTTCATTTTTGCTGGGGATGATTCTTTGCTACTGTTAGTAGCATTGCTTTGAACCCACACCTGTTATAAATAGTTGACGAGTAGCTTTTGGGGGGGCCATGGAAACCTAAGTAACTTTACTGAAGGAAGGTCCTAGTGAACAGGCAGTTCTATTTATACTACCCTCTGGTGTCTGAGGGCACGTTGTGTACTTAATTTGGCAGGTAGATACTATTTTTGAGTTGTTGTTGGTTTTTTTTTTCACTTAACATAATTTCACATGCATATTTCCATGCATTGGCCTGGATTGTATAATTGTAGTGGCTACATAGTATTTCTTGCGGAGTTAAAGCATGTTATGTGCCCTGGTAGAGTAGTTATTTGTCAGGTGTTTGTTTCCAGTTGCAATGAAAACCCTTTCAAAGTTGAAAAGGAGCTCGTTTCTGCAGAATGTCCACTGGTGAGAAGTGTTGACTTGGTAGAACTCTGGGAGAGTCGGGTGTGGATGATGTCCTCATGCCAGCCTGCTGGGGGACACTCAGCACCTTGTAGCCAGGGACCTGCCAGGTAAGTGTGTCCTCAGGGTGAACGTTTAAATGACAGATAGCAGGGTGGTCTTTTACTCAAGCACCGCTCCCTCACCGCAGGGGAAGCATTCGTGAGCTGTGGAGCAGAACTTGGACTCTGCAGAGCTTTGTGGGGGGAGATGGGGAGGAATAGCAGTCCTGTGCGGAGAAGATAAAAAGCCCAGGGGGCAGGGTTGGCAGCAGGTGTGTTTGCCCTTCACGTCCTGTGGCTGGCACTTCTTAGCTTCTCTGAGACTCAATTTTCTTTGCTATAAAATGGGGCTATAATATCCATTTCGTAGTGGAGAGCCTGGGTGGCTCAGTCGGTTGAGCATCCAACTCTGGGTTTCTGCTCAGGTCATGATCTCAGGACGTGAGATTGAGCCCCACGTTGGGCTCCCGGCTCAGTGGGGAGATTACTTGAGATTCTCTCTCTCCCTCTGCCCCTCCCCCTGCCCACGAGTGCGGGCTCTTTAAAATAAATAAAATAAATCTTTAAAAGAAGTAATAACATCCATTCCCTAGAGATGGTGGGGATCAGACAAGTACTCCAGTGGGCGCCCAGCACAGTGCTCGGTTTATGAGCACGCTGTGTGAATGATGGCTGTTACTGTTGGTGCCAAGTGAGTGGCCCACGTTAGGCCAGCAGTTCACAGCAGCAGTCGTTTTAGTGTTATCATTATTGGGGAGGCCCCGGGAATTACCCTGGACCAAGACTGGACTTCCCCTCCCTTCCCTACCATCCCTTCACTTCTCCCCTCACCCCCTTGATAATTCCACTGGGGAGGTCAGACCCAGACTCGTGAGCCCTGGCTTTTAATAAAATCAGATTGGAGCCTGACGACCAACTGGATCTTCTCATGTACTCCGCTACTCATGCATTCATTCATTCGACACGCACACAGCGGCCCTCCATTGTTGTTCAGTGTGCAGTGGTGAAGGAAGCAGGCATGGCGATGGGCTTTAATCAAATAATCCCACAAATGTGTAATTATAGACTGTGATAAGAACAGTGAAAGAAGAGTACAGGGCTTTAGGTTGGGAGAGTATCTTTCTTTTTACGAGACACTTAATTTCATTAGGAATCGGGGAATACGACTCACATCACTGATTCCGTTTTATCCCCATTGGGTGGTCAGACGTGAGGAAGCTGTGCCGTAAGCATGCACTGGAGAGAGTGTGGAGCCCCGGGGCCTCCCGTGCACAGCTGGGTAGGGGCACGAACTCATGCAACCACTTTGGGAAACGGTTTGGTATCGTCTTGTAAAGTTGTATGTGTGCGTACTGTGTGACCTGGAAGTACTGTGTGACCTCGGTGTACAAAATCACGAGAAACTCATTCACAGGGGCACCTGGAGACGTGTCCTGTAAGAGTGTTCCTCCTCCGAGCACTGTTGATAGGAGCAACACGCTGGATCCGCTGGAGAATGAGTTTGTGGTCACGTGACGGGTCGTTATGCAGGTAGTGTCATAAATGAACAGCATCTACGGGCAGGGACAGGAGTGAAATTAGCCATCGGAGGTGGGAGTTAAAGCAAGACCTGAGCAGCCCATGCAGCATACTACCTTTTGAGTACATTTTACAGTCAACAAAAAATTTAAAATACATTGTTTTGGGACGCAGCTCTATCTAATAAGATAATAAATGGAGGGTGTTGGGCTTGTGAAGATTCCTCGGGTGGGGGCAACTCTCTTGAATGTGTTTCCCTGGACACTCAGTGAGGAGAGGGGAGTGGGGAGGAGCCAGCTTGGTTTTGTAGGCATAGTAGCCTTTTTTTTTTGGTTATTGCTTTGGAATTGATTTTTTTTTAACCCAGATTACGAAATGTTACCTATCGGAGTGGTGACTCGAGGTGCCTGTGTGTGCATTTTATATATATATATGTTTTTATTACCATGAACGCCTTTTTTGGCGACCACAAATGCAGATAGGATATGGGAACCTGTGGCCGTACGTGCTGTCTGCCGTTTCCTGCCCGCGCAAGTGGGGCCGGCGGATCTCAGCTCTGAGGGGGGCTGTGTTTGCAGCCAGCTGTGGGATCGGCCCCCTTCGCCGTGAAGAGCCAGATGTGGCGGGGCGAGGAGGCCTTCTGGGTTCGGTTCCAGGTTTAGCAGGCAGAGCTAAGTTCAGAGATGAGTGAGAAGGGAGCAGTCTCTGGTTGTAGACTCAGGCTCGCGTATGCATACTGAAACTCGTCCTCACTTTCGCTTTTCTCATCGATGGGCCTCGAGGCATCCTAATCTCATCTGTGGACGGACAGAGGAAGTAGAGGGAGCGTCTTTTTGTATGAAAGTGCCGGAGAGGGTTTGGGGACGGGCTGGAAGAAACCTAGATGTGTTCCTCTGGGGAAGAACACTTCACCTGGTGGGAAGGTTTGAGGAGATCCTCCTGTCAGGCTGCCTGACCTGAGGTGACGTAGAAGCTGCCAGGGCCGTAGAGCCCCTGGTAACCGAGCGTGGCCCTACCAGGCAGCAGGGATTACAGGGGAAAGCTTGCAGAGGAGAGGAGTCCAGAGGAGGGGATGGTGGCTAAAGGACGATCGGAGGCCAGACCACGTGCAGTGAGTGCTTGAGAGAACGGGGAGTGACTAGGAGGTGAACAGGTGGAGTGGAGCTCTTGGGGGGGGGGGGCTCCAGAAAGTAAAGCTAGAGGTGGAATCTCCAGGAGGAGATATTGGTTCTTAGTGTAAGTCAGTGTTTTTCAAACTGCAATTTGCAATCCATTAGTGGGTTGTGCCATCAATTAAGTGATGAAGTCCAGCAATTCAAAAAGATGAAATAGAACAGAAAGGAAAGAATAGAACAGGAAGACAGATTTTCAGTGGCTCAGAGGTGTATGGGTCAGCTTTGTTTGTTGAGAATATTTGTTCGGTTTTATATATTTGTATGGATATATAGATATTTTAGGTTCTGAGTCATGAGAGAAAGTATAATTTCTTTTTAGGGGTAAAGTGGAGAAAGTTTGAAAGCCTTCGTTATGAGCCACGATTTAATACTAGTCTTTATTATTTATTGAGCACTTACACTGTGCCAGGCACTTTGCTAGGTACTCTTCATACATTTTCTCATTTAAATCTCAGGACAACTCTTTCAAGCAGATATTATCCAGTCCCATCTTAGAGATGAGGAAATCAAGATCAGAGAAGGTAAGTGACTTTCCCAGGGTCATGGAGCACATATAAGAGGCTGAGTCTGGAATTGAACCCAACTTCAGGCCTTTTATAAACCTGTGCGTGTAATGACTGCTGTCTACCGCAGGAAGAAGCATTGATCGAGCTTTCCCAAAGCTTGGAGAAGGGCTGGAAAGTGGGAAGTCTTTGAGCAGAGGCTGGCTGGCACCTGTGGGACGGTGGAGATAGGGGGTTGGGTTGGATCATTACCGTGGATCCCCGACTGCTCCCTCAGATGTTATGTGGTGTAGCCCTGAATGCAACCTGTTCCTCTGGAGGGCCAGTTCCAACTCCTGGGTTTCTTTGATCCTTGACTGGACTGTGACTTAACTTAATTAACATAGATATAGGCTTGTTTACAGGAGGGATTTTCTTTCAACAAATTTTCTGATTTTTTTGTAATGAATGACTATTTTATGATTTTAAAAAGGTATGAAAAATAAAATGTTTTCCGGTTTTGTGAAACAAGCACACATCAATTTTATAATTTTAAAAAGTCATTAAAAAGGAAATAATAGTGCAATGCAACAAAAACTTTAATTAGGAATTCTTCCTGGCAAGTTTGTGAAGATAGCTGGCAGCTGGCCGTTCCTCCTCTAATGTGGTCTGGAGAAGCTCTTTGTGGACCATGGGAGGTGATTGGTGGACAGATTTTTTGTGAACTGTAGCTTCTTATCAGTTGTCTGTATAGCCCATCCTCCCTGCACAAAACAGGATGATGCAGGGACCATGGTTAGGGGGAGCCCCTATTCCCTCCTGACTGCAATGTGAAGCTTCCACTGGTTTTATTTAAAGCTGGAAAGGATCTGGGGCGCCGGGGTGGTGCAGTCGTTAAGCGTCTGCCTTCGGCTCAGGGCGTGATCCCAGCGTTCTGGGATCGAGCCCCACATCAGGCTCCTCCGCTAGGAGCCTGCTTCTTCCTCTCCCACTCCCCCTGCTCGTGTTCCCTCTCTCTCTGGCTGTCTCTATCTCTGTCGAATAAATAAATAAAATCTTTAAAAAAATAAAATAAAAAAAGCTGGAAAGGATCTTAGAAGTCATCTCCACTAACCTCCTCATTTTACAGAAGAGGAAACTAAGTCCTGAAGAGGGGATGTGACTTTGTTTTGCCCTTGACCCATCCCATGGAGAGCAGAATGGGACCAGGTTCAGATGGGTTTTTTATGTTGCTTCCTCAAAAGAAAGGGGGTCCTAAAGGTTGGTTGAGGTTGGGTGGAATAAAAAGCAAAGAAGTGGCCGACTTCAAATTCTGATTTTATGGGGTAATTCCAAAGCAGAGGTGAGAGGAGTGGGATTTAGTCGAAAGAATCTTGATCTGGGAGTTGAGGGACTCGGGTTCTGCTTCCAGCTTTAAAACTCTCTGTGTAATCTTTGGTGAGTCACTTGCTCGTGGCCATTGGAGGACATTAATTCTTCTTCTTCACATATTGCTTAGTCAACTGATGGTGGGAGTACTGTCCCCAAGCAGAGCAGGTCCTCAGGCTTATTTCCTTCTAGAGTCGATGGCCTAGTCTTCATGGAGCTGTCATTGACCTTGTTCTATAGACTTTGGGCCACAAGTACAGGAAGCCCTCCTGCTTGGTGGATGTCAGCCTTTGGGGGACTATAATTTAGTTGTTACGTGACCATGAAGAACTTTATCTCCTCTTTGACTGACTCCTCAAGTTCAGGGATTTTTGTTTTCCTAAATCCCGTAGCACTGAGTAGGGTGCTGAGATTCTATATACTTTAGATATCTGCGTCATTGAACTGGTGTGTGTGTGTGTGTGTGTGTGTGTGTGTGTGTGTGTCTTGTGAGTCACGTGGAGGTAGGGTCCAGGTCTACCTTGAACAGTTTCTGTTATTGTTGCTCTGTTGATCGACCAGTCACCTCATCTCCAAGTGGTATAGGCCTGCATCTTGAAACACAGGCCATCTGATTTAAGAATTGAGCTGTGTTGAGGAGCTCTGTGGTTTGTGACAGGGTTGATTTGAAGTGGGTCACTCTGTGCCTAAGTAGGCAACCCAAGGGGAGGGGATACAATAGAAGGAGTGGGGAGAAGCTTCTTCCGGCTTCCAAATTACCCAAAGAGATGGGGACAGCAAAGAAGTCGCTAGGATTATGGTAGATCATGATCAGTTTCCAGAATCTTCTCAGAGGGTCATACAAGAGCTGATAAATTTCTCTTACATGACCCGTCCAGGATAGGAGGTCCTCACTGGCTAGGTGTGTTTTCCCGTGGCCTGGGATGGAAAGCAAGTGCAGTCCGTTAGCCTGACTGACGGTCTCAGCCGGGAGGTAAGGCCGTTGTTGTAGCTGATTTTACCCTCTGTTATCAAGGCTGATAATATGAGCTTAAGGCTTTATGACTTGATTAGTGGCATCAGCACTTGGAAGAGCTGGCTTAGGGCTGCTGTGGAAGGTTACAGGGAGAGTAATTAGATGGTAGTTGTGAAATGGGGGGGTGGTTTCCATTTACTAATGGCTTTGAGGGAGCCCTGCCTGGCACTGAACCCCCATGGTGAGTTTTTCAACAAGAAAATGAGCTGGTTAGTTTGGGTGCTCTGCTATAGACCCCAGAGACTCTGAGCTTTCTCTCCGCCTGTGGTTAAATGCCCGTGACCTGGGAGCCCACCAGAGCCTCAGTTTCATGTAGTCCTTTGCTTCTCAAAGCATGGTCCCTGGATCAGTGCTGTCCAGCATCACCTGGGAGCTTCTTAGAGCAAATGCAGAACCCACACTTGCAGAGTCAGGATCTGCGTTTTTAACAAGCTTCTCAGGTGATCTGGGTGTCCTTTAACGCCGGAGAAGCTCTGGGCCAGCACAGATGCCCCCTGAGGTTAGAGATTTGTGGCAATGTGGTTTTTATTGTGTAGTGCAATAAACTATTTAAACGCTGGCACCGCAGTATGATTCCAGCCTGGTGTCTTTAATTAGAACCTGGATTTGTGTGTGTGTGTGTGTGTGTGTCCATTGTCACTTGTGGTATCAGCATAGGGTTGTGGTTTATGCCTCCTGTGCCCCTACCCGCCTCAGCTCACCGAGTTCTTGGCACAGCTAGTCATTTCTTTGAATGCAAGTCTGGCATCATAGAATGTTGGGGGGAGGATGACCAAAACACCACTTCTTCCTGTTACTCCCCTGCACGGGAGCCCATGGTACCTCCCATGGCCTGCTGTGTCATAGCCAAACCTCTCGCTGGGGTTTCTGCACCCCGGGGCCCGGGTTTATCTGCCCCTTCCCCTGGCCAGGCAGCATGCCACCATATACCATCAGTGCCCTGGGCTGATTCTCCTTGAGCCTGGCTTTGGGCCCCTTGTTTGACGTGTTCTTTCTTGCAGCCTTCCGGGTAGTCCAGTGATTTCTCTGTTCTCTGTACCCTTGGTTTGCTCTGCTGTGCTATTTTGTACTTGGTTATTTTGGGCTGCTTATTGAGATCTTGTTGTTACTCGTGGGCCGGTCTTAACCCCTCACTCAGATAACACACTTTTATTAGAGTGCAGGAGCCTTGTATGCCAGGCGTGCGTCAGGCGTTCAGCTGGTCCTCGATGAACGAACGCCTGTGGATTCCTTGAGGCTGTCCATCAGGAGGCCCAGGATTTGGTTTGGGCGGCTTCACAGCTGGGGGTGGGGATTGGTGAGGGCTCTGAAAAGAAGCCTAGAAGAGACTGGAAGGGACTCCTTGGAGGGGAGATTGGAATTGGGCCCCTTGTCTACAGCCATTCCCCAATGGTACTGGAGGGAGAGAATGAGTGCCCTCGTGTTTCTGGTTTATTGCAAATCTGTCTATTCTCTTTTTCCATGAGTCTGGTGGTGAGGAAAGATAATGTGTTAAGGAGGGGCCAGGAGGACAGGTGCAGATATTAGGAACCAGGCCACCTGGGTGTTGTCCTGATAAGGTTTGGGGTGGAGGCTATGTTTACTTCTTACAGGTACACTGGTAGGGTCTTTGTCTGTGTTTAGAAATAGTTTATGGAAAGTGAGCATATGCAGTCCTTAAAAAAAAAAAACACACACAATAAGCTGACACCAGAACAGAATAAAATTTAAACAGATCAATTACCATAGAAGAAATTGAGAAAGTTATCAAAGAGCTGTTCCTTAAAATAGTCATAGGACCAGATGGGTTTCACAAGTAGGGTTTTTCAAATATTGAAGGGGCAGGTGATTCTAATGCTATTTACGTTGTTCTGGAGCAAAGAAGGAAGGAATGCTTACAGTTTTCCTGTGAACTAGTGTAATAAAATGTGGCAAAAGAGCGGTATGTGCTCGCACAACTACCAGGTGATCGCACTTCTGAATATCGGTGCAACATTCTACCAGTTAGCAAATAGAATCTAGCAGCTCACTGAAGGCACTGCATAGGCATGTGGGTTTCAGAACAGGAATGCAAGGATAGGTTCGTTTTAGGATTTCTATTAATAAAATTCACCATATGCAAGGGTCTAAGATGCTGAAAAGGTTTACGAAAAATTAAGCATCTCTTTCTAAGAAAAACTTAGAATGTGGGAATAATTAGATACCTACCAGATCTTTGTCAGACTGGTAGCCAAAATTTGCTTCGCATTGAAATGGTGGGTAGTAGATGCATTCCCAATAAAATCATGATTAAACGCCATAATTACGTCACCTGGTTTTGGAAGGATAAGCTGGTAAAATTAGATAAGAGAAAGAAATAAGAGGTATAGAAACTAAGAGGGGGAGGCAAGACTAAAGGCAAACAGAATTTATTAAGGTAGTTGAGTGTGAAATTAATGTGCAAGAGTCAGTAGCTCTCCCATATAAACAGTATCACAACTAGAAAACATGATGGAAGAAAAATTTCCATTTATGTAAGCAACAAAAGTGATTAACTTTCTAGTTATAAGCTTCAAAACTTATATTTCTATGTGACTTCGGTGCTAGAAAGGAACATAAAATACTTAGAAAGAGAATATAATCTTGGCTAGAAAGAGTCAGCATTAGAAAAATATCAGTTCTCCTATACATTTAAGATGTGATCGCAATAAAAATTACCAATAAGTTTATTCTGGTAGTAGAAAATCTGATTCTAAGTTCATATGGAAAAATTAACCTGCATGAAAATATGACAAAGAAAAAGAGAGAAGGGTCTAGCTGTAACAGATAGTAAACATTTTAAAAGCTGCAATAATTAAGATAACTTGGTACTGAGTAGACTGAACAAGTAATGGGACAGAACAGGGAGCCCCAAAATAAATAGGAGGGGGTGTCTGTGTGTGTCATTTGTGATAAAGGCAGCATTTCAGGTTTTATGGGGAAAGATAATATCTTCACATCTAGATAGCCACCTGTGGTAGGGAGAGGTGCAGAAAGTAGGATCCCTACTTTGTGCCTTAGATCAAAAGAAGTTTATCAAAGATGGGGGAAATTTTTAAATAAAGAGTGAAAGTATAAAAACACTAGAAGAATCTTTCTACATTCTTGGAGTAGAGAGACGTTCCTAAGTTTGACACAAATCCCAGAGGACATATAAGATTGATAAAGTTGACAGCAGAAAAATGAGAAGTTTTGCATGAGGAGACCATGATAAGCCAAGTCAGAAGATAGCTGTTCAAATGGAGCTCCGGGTGGCTCAGATGGTTGAGCGTCTGACTCTTGGTTTTGGGTCAGGCCGTGATCTCATGGGTCGCGGGACTGAGCCCCTTACTGGGCTCCACCTCAGTGGGGAGCAGTCTGCCTCTGCCTCTCCCTCTGCCTCTCCTCCCCTCATGTGTGCGTGCTCTCTCTCACTCTCAAATAAAATAAATCTTAAAAAACAGAAAGATAGGTGATAATCTGAGAAAAAAAGTATGTGCAACATATATGATAAGAGGAGCTAATTTTCTTAATATGTGAAGAGCTCTTAGAAATAAAGGATTGCTGACTTAATGGGACAAAGGACAGGAACAGAAATTCACAGGAAAAGAAGGATAAACGACTCTTGAAAAGATGCACAAACTTCCAATAAAACATGCAGATCAGAACTACAGTAAAATGGCATTTTCATCTGTCAGACTGGAAAAGATGAAAGCCTTTGAGAATATATTGAGTTAGTGAGTGTGTAAAGGAAAGGTACTTTTTGTACATCCTTGGTGGGAGCAAATGGATACAATGGCTTTGGAAGGCAGTTTGTGATATTCTTGTGAAATTACAAATGCCCATGTCTCAGGACCCAGTGGCCCCACTCCTAGGTATCTGCCCCAGAGAAACATTCACATCCGTGTGCAGTGTTCACGGAACGTTGTCGTAGTGGGAGGAGATTGGAGACAAGGGGAGCATCCATCCATCAGTAAGATGGATAAATAAGTATGTGTGTGTTTGCTGAGGGCTAAATACGACTTGGGCTGCTCAGACCCGAGGGCTCCAGGAAAATCAACGTAGTGGGTTGCGAGGCAGCGCGAAACTGGAAAATCAGGAGAGCCTTGTACACAGTGCGGGCTGATATTTGGGGAGACTTTCTGTTTCAGTTTTGCATGTTCACCAAGCGTGAACTGGGTCACCATATAAAATAGATCTCGTATTATGGGACTCAGTCCAGAAAGTTGGAAAAACACTGCAGGAGTGGTTCAAAGGAATAGATGAGGTTGATCATCTTATGATGAAGAGTAGATCTCGGAAATGTCATGGTGAGTGCAGAAAGCCAGTTGCGGGATGATACAGGTGTGTGATGCCATTTTTGAAAAGGAAAAAGGTATCTTTTTGACAGTTTCGTGTTTTTGGTGGCATCGTGTATTCATATAAAACCGGCCTGAAAGATGTGCACCTCCTGTCGGAGGAGCCCTCTGGGGACTGGAGTCAGATTTGAAAGGCGTGCTTTAATTTGTCAAAAGGAAAGTATGAATGCTTTAGCTGTTTACTTGAACGTTCAAAAATGTTTACACATTGCAGAAAGATTTTCGACAGAGCCATTAGGCACAGGCACTTTTCCGTTGGTTGTTTCTGCCTTTTTGTGCCCTGTCTTCAGTTTCTGATGGTTTACTTGTCTTTCCTTTTGCTCTAATTTGGGCATCTTCTGTTTTTGTCAGCATCACCTTAATTTTCATTGATTAGCTTACGAGTGCCTGAAACCCTGAGAGAGTGTATCAGTGGCTTATTTATCACGTTGTGTTTCTTTTCTGACTTTTTGGTGTATTTTTTTGAAATTACTTGTGCCCAGTGGTTTACATCTTTCATTCTTTTTTTCTTTCCTTAAGATTGTATTTTTAAGTAATCTCTAGACCCAACATGGGGCTCGAACTCACAACCCCGAGATCGAGAGCCACTTGTTCTACCGACTGAGCCAGCCGGGCGCGCCCCTCATTATTTTTTCAAAGAGCCAACTTTTGGCTTTTTTTCTCTTCCCGGACATTTGCTCACATTCTTATTTGTTCCTTCTATTTTCACTTTTCTGTTATCCTTCATTTTTTTTTCTCCCCGTGAATTTCCGTCCACACAGGTACGACAGCGCTTCTCAAACTTTAAGGTGCACATGAATCCCATGGGGTCTGGGGTTTGTTAAATGCAGCTTCTGATCCAGCAGGCCGGGACCCCTGCTTCTGCGTTTCTAACCAGCTCCACGTGGGGCGGGCCGCTGAGGAGCAAGAAAGGAGAGAAAGTGGCACTTTGTCCTTCCCTGACCTTTGGGCACCAAGTCTCCCGAGTGAGCGGTATCCAGTGAACCCATCAACTGTCTAAAGGTGACGCTTCTAACTCTTGTGATGAAATCCATACTGCTGTCCTTTGAAGTAGTGGAGATGGGATGCCCCTCCCCCCACGCCGCCCCATCACTTTCTCTGGCTTCATTAGTGACCACACGTTTTCCAGGTGCTCTTAGACGGTGGAAGGTACAGAATGCACACTGAAACCCTCAATTCTTTTGCTTGTCTGGGCTTCAAGCGTCCTGAAGCCTATTTATAGATCATAAGACCCCTGATTGAAATGGTGCTGTGAAGGTGAAGAATCCCAAAATGAGAACTGGAACCCACGGTACCTGCAGAAGGCATCTGGTCCAGCCCCCCTCACTTTACAGAGAAGGAAACCAAAGCCCAAGACTTTTGGGCGTTGATTCAGAGGGATTCTTGGTGTTCCATGAGTTCCCATTCCAGACACTTGCCTGTGGCAGTGGAAGGCCTGCTTGGCTTGACCCTGGTTCCCCTTGCAGCCTGTGGAGCTGAAAGGGGCGTGCCCCCCCAGAACCAGCCTGCATCATCTCGGGGGAGGACAGCCCCATGGGTTATTTCCTGCAGCTCAGCCCTGCCCTCAGCTCTTAGAGTCACGTCTGGTCTGAGGAAGCGGAGACTCCAGTCCCTTCCGGCCAGGATTCTGGGCTCAGACACTGTTCTGGCTCTGACATGGCAGGGGCCTCCTGCCTTGTTCCTGTGTCCCGTTTCCTCCTCTGAGTCTCAGTTCTTCTAAGAGGCTTCTGTGTTGGTTCCTGTTCTGCTAACGTGCCTGATAATGTGGGTCCTGTGCGGGGACCAAGACCTTGCCCAGGCCCCTTGCTGGAGATGGCAAGGTGTGGTGGGAAGACATTGGCCGGAATCCCAGCTCATCCATTTACTGGCCGTGTGACTTGGGGTAATTACATAACCCGCCTGGCCTCAGTTTCTTTGTGTGTGTGACGGGAACTACTGAGTATACCTCACGGGGTGGTTGGAAAGACAGTTGTGTAAGGTGTCTGCTGCACGGATGTGTGTTGATTAGCAATAACTAACAAGACTGGTCCTACTCCCCGGCGTTGGAATCTTGCCTCATCCCGCCAGCTGGGGCCTTGGTAACCTTTTCATAGATGTCCAGATGCCTGTGTGGTCAAGGGTCACTGCCTGGGCTCCCCGTCACAGGGCTTTGCCCTTTGGTAGAGAGTATTCATCACCTCATCATATGCTGTCCCCTTCCCGGAAGTCACTGTGAGCCCATCCTCTAGCTGGAGATCTGCAGGATCTCCTCCGACGGGAGACCCGCGCCCCAGACCACAGCTTCTGTGTGTGTGTGTGTGTGTGTGTGTGTGTGTGTGTATAATTGGGCCAGCTTGTCCATGTCCTGCTGATCCCCAGAAGGATTTTACATATCAGTTTCACTTGGAAATACAGCTGCAAAAAATCATCAGTGAAATAAACAAATAGATGAATGACCTAACTACTCCGGGAAATATTTATTGAGCAACTCTCATCCACTAGTCCTGGCGCTCAGCACCAGTGATACACCCATGCTTCTGTCCTCAGGGCAGGAGTGATGGAGCGGAGAGGTGGGGCAGAGAGGTGGACATCTGAGTGTATTTCAGTCCCTGCAGTGAATGCGGTAATGGCTGGAGAGGGGGCCGTCTTGCCCAGAGGAGGGAGCTGGGACCTCTGCTTCAGAAAGGGGAGGCGACATTGGAACTGCTTCTTGGAGGTTGATAACTCAATATCCTTGTCTATTACTTTTTCCAGATGAATTTTTTTAAAAGATTTATTTATTTGACAGAGAGAGAGCGCGTGTGGGAGGGAAAGATAGTCCCAAGCGCTGCACGGAGCCCAGTGCAGGGCCCGATCCTGTGACCCTGAGATCATGACCGGAGCAGAAACCAAGAATTGGACACTGAACCGACTGTGCCACCCAGGCACCCCTTTCCAGATGAATTTTATAGCCACTTAGGTTCTTGGAAAACAAATCTTGAACCATTACCAAGTAGGGCTCATCCTAGGAATATATGCGTGGTTTAATACAGAGAGACTACTATTAATAGAAATAAGCCATAAAAATCAGAACATCCAATATTTTACCACAATGCCTGGAGTCTAATCAGTGCTCAACAAATATTCGATGAATGAATGAGTTAGGTTCAGTAGATGCCGAAAAATACATAATTATAGATGCGTTACAAAGCATCCTAAGACTAAAAATAGGATTGTTGGGGGATTTACTCCGAAATACGATAAAAAGCCTGCTTGTATATAATCACGCACCAAGCCTTCCAGGATGGCAGATACCAAGTGGAGAAATACTAGAAGCGTGCCCTGAAAAACAGGAACTAAACCAGAATGTCCCTTATCGCTACTTTTATTTAACATAGTTTAACAGATGCTTGTCATAACAATATAGGAACAAAAAGAAACTAGAGGGATTGGTATAGGGAAGGAAGAGATAAAAATATCACTGTTTGCAAATGACACAATTTCTATTCAAAGAAAATTACAAAATCCTACATGGCTGTTTCTGATCAGAAGTTTAAAGTACTGAAAAGTCAGTATCCCAAGGTTTTTGCCTCGATTTCATGCCCCGGCAGTTAAAATCCCAGTGACATATTTTCTAAAGCATGCAAAATGATAATAATAGCAATAATCAGGAAAAATTGGTGGGTAAGCATACCGAAATATCTTTTGAAAATCTTTTAGCAGCGGGCTCCTCTTGGCAAACGGGGCAGGCAAGCAGTGGTTATTAAAACCGTGCAGTATTACAGAAAAATGGGAGGTTGGTGCGAGGAAATGGACCTAAAGAAATGGAAGACATTCACACACGGCAAATTTGGAAAGGCGAACAATAGCAAAGGACATTATTTTCAAGTGGCTCTCGGGAACCACCAGAGAGCCACACGGAGAAGGTGCACTCCGAGTTACGTGTCGTCATAGGTAATAAAATCTTGACATATTAAAAATGTGGTTTTAAAAACTCTTCATCTCTCAGAGGAAGCAGATGGAATACTTATCCTTGCTGGAGAGAGCAACTGTGTTTGTGAAAATTCCGTACAAATGATCATTGACAAAGCCGGGATGTGTTCAGCTAAACAGGAATGAAATCTGTGAGGTGAAAGGAATACGTGGGTACCCACTCATTTCAGGGCGGGCTGTGTGGCCCCAGGGTTTGGGGTGGCGCTCTCCCTGGGACATGTTTATGCTATGTGTGACTCAGTAAAGTGGGTGGTTCCCCCCCCAAAAATAATAATAATAAAAAGCGTGCTGAAGCGGAGGGTACGAGGGAAACAGGTGCCATAAACCAGTGGGTAAGAACTTGTTTAAAAAATTAAGAAAAAAAGAACGTGTTGTTAAAGGCATACGCAGAACTGGCAAAGATTTTAAAGGCAGATATTCAGACTGTTGGTAACGTAACAGGGTCATTTCGTACGAAGCCCAGATAATACCCTGAGATGTGGAGTGTTTTGCTTCCTCAACACAAAAGGTGCGTGAGTTCAAACAGCTCAGTTGGCCTATAAAATCAGGAGCACGTAGGTGAGATTTACAAAGCCCAGTGCAGAAGCCTGTGGGAAAGAACTCGGGGCGCCTCTCGTGTGTCTGAAAGGTGGAGCTGTTTTTCTGGACATCATGACGACGTGGGGCTTAAGCGGCCCTGGCACGGTTCATTCCTCGGGACCAGTAGTTTTACTTCTGGGAATAAGTCCCACAGAAGTAATCCCAAAGGGGCCGACAATCAGCTTGTCCACAGATGGGAAAAAACTGGAAGTAACCCACATGTAGGGAATTAGGGAAGGGTTACGTAAACTCTGGGACCGCGATCCAGTGGGATCACCCGTGTGTGGCTGCGTGGGGTGAAGTTAGGTGGAACGAGGAGAGGGAGGCCTAGCTGACCTGCGCTGATGGAGGCCGGGGAAAAATCCATGACACCTAAGGATACGGCTCCGGAAAAGTGCAGAGCATATTTGATGTGTTTTTTGATCAGGTTTTTTTTTCCTCCCCTTGTAAAATTGTTGATATGCAATGCAGGTTTTTAGAAGAAGAAAGGAGGGGAAATTCTGGTAGTAAAGAGCGGAAACGTGGGCACCGTGTTGTGGTGGAGAGACAGCACTGGGCAAGGCGTCCGCAGGGGTTGGATTTGAGTCACTGAGTTGCCATGTGGTTTGGGGCTAGTCACACACCTTCTGCAGCCCCCTTGTCTCCACCCAGAAGGAGGTAATGGTGACACAAATTAGATCCCAGGAGCTCTTGGCTCTTGCGAGCACTCTTTTCATTAACAGCTTTGCAGAGCGCTGGGAGCCCTTGCCCACTCTCCCTCGTTTTGTCCCCAACTGTGCAGAATGTCACTTCTAGCGAGGCAGCAGAGGGAGGGAGGCAGACAGATACACCCCCAAACAAGGCAGCCGGCAGAGCCACTGAAATACTCCTGGGAAGGCACCGGCAGCCCCAGGAAACATTACACAGAGACACGTGCCGCCTCCATTTTGGAATGGGAGATGTGGCCCAAGAGGAAGAGACAGGGACTTCAAGAGAATCTTCCGGTGAACAGGTTCAGATTTACCATGCAGTTGAAGCTTTTAGAAGACTGGCCTAGGGACAAGGCGGAAAGGGAAGGAGGTCAGCCCCTTATTCGGCCTGTTTGGGACACTTTGGGGCCTCACTAAGAAATTCTAGTGTCAGACTTCCCTAGTTGGGAGCTGGATGTCCTTGGATTTCTTAACCTGACCCCCCAGTTTCCTCATTGTGAAACGAGGGTAACCTCTCTCTCCCTCGTTGGTTGTGAGAATGACTTAGGATTTCTCTGTGCTTTCAGTTATTATTGGTCAAGGTGTTCCCCGAATGCCTGCCCCAAAAAGGCCCCATGCCGAATCTCTTAGGGATACAGAGCCGTCTGATTGATGGTCCCTGCCTGCGGGGAGCTTGTACAGCCCAGAGGGGGGATGGCACAGATTTCTACAAAGGGGCAAGTGTCCTGAGAAGACAGCAAGATCAGAGGTGGCATGTTAGGACGAGGGAAATTGGAGCTACTCAGGGCAAGGAGCTAGTGACTAGTCAAGAGACAAGAGTGTGGGGATGCCAGAGAGAGGGGCGGTATTTTCTAGGGAAGGTTCCAGAAGGCCAGAGATGGATTTGTGCAGCCCTGTGGGATGTTCTGAACACATCCAGGTCAGTTACCTCACATGAGCCTTATAGCAGCTTGTGAAGCGAGGGGACCGAAGGGCTCCGAGCTCCTTCCTGGGCTCACAGGGGTCCAGGACAGTCCCCTTCCTCTCCTGTGCTCCTTCATCTGTGCCACACGCCCTCCTAAGAAGATGAGTTGTGGGCATTGTCCAGTGAGCAGTCAGCTTCTCCCTCTGAGTGAGGAGAAGAGGACGAAAGGCAGGGAATTTCTGAGGTGGAGAAGATGGAAGGTGAGCGTCATGATGGGTGTCTGACTGATTTTAGGGAGGCAGTGATAGGGATATGGGGCCTGGAGTCAGTCACCTGGGGGTCGGCCCCAGCTTTATGACTGGCAGCCTGTGTGACTTCGACGAAGTTAATCAACTTCTCTGAGCCTCTGCCCTTCCCTCTGTAAAATAGGGATAACCAACTTCCCTACTAGGCGTGTGGGAGGACTGACTCATTTAGAGTTATCTGTGGAAAGGGTTTGCACAAAGCGCAAGCCTTCCACGAGTGATAGCTGCCGATGTGATTATTTTGTGGCCTCTGGGAAACGGTGGCGTTTGTTTCTGTGTCGTTGGCCTTGCTGCCTAGGGGGTCAGTACCACTTTTTACTTCCCAGGACCAGGTGGATGCTTCTCTCTTTCTGCCTGCCTCTCTCTGTCCCTCTTTCTTTTTCTCTCTCCCCCTCTTCGATTTAAACCAGCTGTGCTTTATTAGTTACCTTCTGTGGGTCAGGCATTTTGTTCCGTAATTTTACCCACAGTACCTCACTGAAATCCTCCCAGTAACTGTTGGAGGTAGGGGGTCATCATACTTGTTTTCCAGATACAGCAGTTGAGGCTCGGAGAGTCCCATAGGAGGGGATTCCAAGCTGTCTCGGTCCCTGGGGACGTGCAGTGGGCACTGTGTTCTGGGGTCAGGCCCCCCCCCCCCCACGTGGTGAGCTGGGATACAGCTCGGCTGTCTCGGACTGTCCCCTTTCCCTTCCTCACCGTAAGACTTGGAGTCAGGGTGCTTGACCCCCCAGGGCCTCACCCTGCTGTCTGGAAAGTGGCAGTGCTAAGGGCAGTAAGGCGCAGCGTTACTCTGAAGAGTAAGTAAGATAATAGCCAAAGCTTTGGAGCACAGCTGGAAGTGGGGGTGGAGTGTCAGGCACTATCCAGCCCCGTGGAAAAGGGACCTAGTCACTGGCATTAGTGGGGGGGAATGGGTACGTTAGCCTTGACTGAACATGTGAACACTTCCACGACCCTCCAAACGTCCTCGGTGGTGCCCCCAGGCCAGAGGAGATCCCCCAGTGCAGCAAGTGTGAACGTGGCTCCACTCTGGACGGATACAAAGATCACTCAATATGAGAAAGCTTCCTAGGGAGAGCAGGCGGGCTGTCCTAAGGTGTTGACTTCTTGGGGCCTTTGACTCTGCGTTGAGCGAGCACGGGAAGGAGGAGTTAGCAGAGAGAACAGTTGGAGGGTTGGAGCGAGAGGTGGGAGGAGAAGACCGAGAATCGAGTTTGGGTGGGGCTCCTGCTAGAGGCCCGTGAATCAGCCGCAGAGGCCTTGAGGCCAGTGCAGTGGGGCCAGAGGTCAGGTGTTCTGGGAGCTGGGCTTCTCTGAGTTAGCCGTGGCTGTGCTATTCGGGACACCTGGATTGGGGTGGGGGCTGGTAAGGAAAGGGGGGCGGGCTGTCCCAGAGGAATGAAAATTCCTGATGCAGCCATAGAGAAATCCCGGAGGTAGCATAGCGCTCCCGTGATAGGGGTGGAAAAAGTGGGAGTCGAGTGGACAGTTGGTGACCCTCTGGGTGTGGAGGTGAACAGGAAGGTCTAGGGTAAGCCCCAGTTTGGGGTGGTGGGTGGGTGTCCAGCAGGTAGTACCACCAACAGAGGTAGGAAGCAACCCAGCTGTAACACGGTGGGCCAGACACCTTGGGTGCGTTGAGTCTGAGAAACCCGCGAGGACGGCAGGTGTCTGCTCAGAAGAAGGTCCTGGCTGAAGTCAGATGCCCTCTGCCTATACCTTCTGGCACTTGAAACCGTAGGTGTGGCCGAGACCAGCAAGCATGTGGGCGGGACAATCACTGGAGGTCACTAACAGGTATCCATAGGACTGGAGTCCCCAGCTTTGAAGGGCGCAAGCTTCAGACTGGTTTTTATAAAACACGCCCCCGAATGTACCCGCACCTCCAAACTCCTTATGCCGCTGTGTAAGGCCTGTCCAGAGCTGGCCTTGTGTTAGCTGGGTGACCTCCAACAGCAGAAACGTGTTCTCTCACAGTTCTGGAGGCTGGAAGTTGGAAATCAAGGTGTTGGCGGGGTTGGTTCCCTCCCGAGGCTCTGAAGGAGAATTTGTTCCCTTTCTCCCGGCAGCTGCCGGCAATGCTTGGCATTCCTTGGCTTGTAGACACATCCCTCCAGTCTCTGCCTTCATTGTCATATGACCTCCCCATGTGTGTTTCTGTGTCTGTTTTCACTCCTCCTATGGCCATCGGTGGGCTTAAGATGAGTTTGAGCTGCCAAGACCCTATTTCCTAGTGAGATCATACTCCGAGGTTTCCGGTGGTTGTGAATTTAGGAGAGGGGATGGCGCTATTCGACCCAAGATAGGCCTCGCCTCTACTTGTTTTTTTGGCCTTATTCCCACCTCCCCCGACCATGGCTTCCTTTTGGGAAGGTGTCCAGAATCCACCCTATCTGAGGTTCATTGTTTCTGTCTCATGAGCTTCTCCCTCTGTCAGCTTCCTATGTATGTATGTATGTATGTATGTATTTTAGAGACGTGAGAGGGGCAGAGGGACAGGGAGAAAGAGAATCTCAAGCAGACCCCCCGTCGAGTGCAGAGCCTGATCCGGGGCTCGATCCCACCACCCCTGAGATCGTGATCTGAGCCAACGCCAAGAATCAGGCGCTTAACCGACTGAGGCCCCCAGGCGCCCTGCCAGCACCCAGTTTATTGTAATTATTATTTATAATTATTTATTTGTGTGCTGCAGGGTAACGTGGTGTTTGAGAGCCCAGACCCGAGAGTGCCATCAAAGTGGATTTGAGTCCTGGCTCTCCACTTAAATTAGCTCCTTGACCCGGCTCTAACCTCCCAGCCTCAGTGTCTGCCTCTGTCGGACAGAGCTGTTGCATGAGAATTTCATAAATGCAGTGAGAAAAAGTACGTGAAGCAGCTAGTGCAGGACTTAGGAGCTCCATGAGGGTCGTGGCCATGCTATTTTACTTGCTTCTGTCTATCTGGCACTTGGCCCAGCGTCTGACATAGTAGACGCTCCCTAAATATTTGTCAAATAAGTGGTTGCACGAGGAGACTTAGAGTGATGAGAAGTGACACTTCTGTGTTTATGGATGTGACCCTTCCTTAGAAAAACCCCCTTCCTCCTGCCCTTGGTCCCCAAGAGTCGGGTAATTACAGTTTGGGTTTCAGCTAAATGCTGACGAGAGGCGGTGAACGGGGGTCACAGTTTGAGTCAGGCTCCCAGCCCTGCACCCAGTGTTTCTCTTTCATGTGGATGGAACAAACTTCAGCTCATTACATTAGCGGTGCCTATGGCGGCTGTAGTAGATGAGTCACCGTTTACTGTAAAGCTTTCAGATGCCCGGCAGGCGCCAGTCGGGAGGGACAGGGCCTTCTGCCATCAGGCAGCCCGGCCATCAGTATCGCAGAAAGAGAGAAAGTACTCGTGGTGGTCCCAAGTAGTCGGAAGGTCGTGGGTGAGGGTCCGTAGCCTTCTCAGCTTCCTCCTTCCCAAATTTCCTGCAGGAGGTTTATTCTGACCCAGAAAACAGCGGTAGGCATATTTCGAAGTCAGTTAACTAAGTCTGTGCAAATTTGTGTGTGCCTGCCTCTAAACGGGAGGTTTGTGCTTGTGTCTGCTTTTGGTTTTGAGTGGAATATTAATTTTTTTTTTAAGGGAGCGACTCTTGTCTCTTGGTTATCGGCCACTGAGAGCAACGCTTCAAAGCCAGAGACCTTTTTTCCTTTTAAGTAAAAATGTCTTTGGTTCCTCTCTGCCTGCAGGTGATGGTTTTCTTTTCCTTTCAAGAGATGAACCTGTGAAATTCCATCTGGTCTCCAGTGGTAGACAGGGCTTGGGGCATTTTTAGTCTTTGAGGATGAACCCGGTTGTGAAGACTCGAGAAGATTCGCAGGGCAGCGTGTTCCCTCTTGCAGGTGCGGCTGGGTGGGGCAGGGCGTGGGGAGTCGTGAGTGGCTGCAGAGACAGCCACAGGGTGCCCTGTACGTGCCTGGAACCGTTCTAGCAACGAGGTTCCCTGCAGGCGGGCTCTGTGGCGGGGCCTGGGGCTCTGATGGAATTTAAAATCTGATTGAACAGATAAAATGTTTCTGTGCGTGTGTGTGTGTGTCCGCGCGCGCGCATATCTGTGCCACGGGCCTTGGGTAAGTTATGTAACCTCTCAGCCAGTTTGCTCATCTGTAAAATGGGAACTTTCCTCAATGGGGTTGTTACAAGGATTTGATGAGATAATTAAGGCACTCAGTACAGGCCTGGTGCAGAAAAAGTGGTAGTTATAATGACAAGAAGTGCTGTGAATCTTGTATTTTGAGAGCATGGATGATGGAGGGAGCCCTGTGGTAAGAAGAGGGGGGAGACGATGTTCCTTCTGGGTAATTAGTGAACTCCCTGGTTTTGATGGTACTTAATTCAGTATCTTAAATTGGCCTCTGTGTTCACTTAATAGTTTCTGCCTCTCCACCTTGGACTTGCTGTTGGCCCTTGTAGAACACTCCCTTTCCCATCCTCTCTCCTCCTGAGCGTCTCCTGGGACTGGCCAGACCATGCTTTTCTGGTGTGTTGAGAGGATGGCCACGAACCCTTGCAGTTTAGTGCACATCTTCCTGCCTTGCTCTGGCCAGTCTGGCCCTGGGTCTCCCAGAGATCTTTGTGCCTCCCCTGGAAACAGCAGGCTGTGAAGGGTATCTGTCTGGGCCTCTCTGGGAACTGACCAAAGTTGATGGGGGCAGTCGTGACGCCGTGTTTGCGATCGGAACTTCGGGACATTCAGGGTGATGGTTGCCGTAGCTGCCCTCACCTGCCGTGAAGGGCCGTGGGATAAAGGGGTCATCCTTTGCCTCTGCCTCCTCCCACATTGGCATCTCCTTGAGCCCCTCTTCTGCCGTCCTCAGCTTTCAGTGGTGGGGGTTGTTTTCCTACAGCAGAGCCCCCTTGCTTCTGGAATTTGTCTGTCTGGTGATACTGCCGCCTCTTCCAACCCCATGTTTGCTGCCCTTCCAGAGGGTACAGTCCTGGGTTGGGGGGTGCTTGGTGTCTTACTTGTGACCCTCACCCAGGACATCCCCTCTGTAAGCCCGTGTTGAGACGTCTCTTCTGTAAGCCAGTGAACGAAGGGCGCTCAGGACGAGAAACGATTCAGGGTGAGATTACCGCATCCCGCCATGGGAAGGAGATAATTATAAGTTGGTACTCTCTCTTCTTTCTAGGCCTTTATGTCTCTGGAGTTGTAGCACATTGAGCCATATCCATGCCTTTGCTTGGTTCTCCCTGGTGTATAATGGTGCAGCGTTCAGGCTGGGCCGGCTGGGGTTGGAGTACCGCCCATAACTGGGACTAGGAGTGTTTCTCTGCACAGAAGATGTGGGTCCTGTGACCTCGGGTTTGTGATAACTGGATCTGGTGGGAGGAAGAAAACCTACTCATGTCAAGTCCGTTAGGGAGGCCGAGTATGTGTGATACTGAGGGTACTAACACAGTTCTGACCCCAAAGATAGCGTTCCCTCCGCAGCATCACACCGACTCCTGGACTACTAGAATGCTCTAGTACCGGAATCCAATCCACCTGTTCCCCCCCCCTCCCCCCCCGCCGGTCCTGTGGGCCCTGCTTAGAGAGCGGAAAGAGTGTGGATAAGTGGTGGTCACCAAAAGTGGCTTTCTCCACTCCCTGCCACACTACAGAGGGTCTGGCAGGAGGAGCTGGCCTCTGTTCCGAGCCCTCACTCACTGCAGCACCCCTGCTTCCAGTGTCAGTGACTCGCTGGAGCTCCCCTTCCCGTGTTCCCTCTGTCCCTCCTGTCAGTCTCTGGTTACTTGATATCAACAGTAGGTCTGGTGCTGGGTACAGCAACGCACATTCCTTTCCTAAAGGCTTCAGTCTGGAAGAAGTCTCTGGTCCAGAACCCCCAGCGCCGTGGCTGTTCAGAAGATGTAGGTTATCTTCTGGTTATGTGTTGGCATTTGGACAGTCCGTTCCTGCTCATCAGCGTCTCTTCCCTGCAGGCAGGTACACGAGGAAACCCAGGGTCCCCGGCTGGTGGTAGAGAAAAATAAGACCTCACCGTCAGGGCAGCTCTAGGGGCGGAATCTGGTTGTGGTGGGGGCCCATACGTTCTCTGATCATTTTAGGTTTAATGTGCTCTGATCTGTCATGGAAATCATAACACAAGCTGATTACTAAAATTTGACTATTGGTTTAATGAGAAACCTTTGAGAGAGACCCACTTCCTCTTGATTTTTGTTTTATTTTTAAAAAATTCTGTACATTCTGTTTCATTTCTCTTCCTCTGGACTTTTCTTTTAGAAAAGTCACAAACAGCCTACTCTAAAAACCCAAACCATTTAGAAAATAAAATTGCACCCTGGGGAATACACAACACTTTCCCACCATAGTGCCTTCCTTCCCACCATCTGGTTGAGTCTGTCCATTTGTCTCATGGGGTAGCAGGTGGTAGTTGACCCAGAGAAACTGAGGCCCCATGGAGATAATGGCGGTCGGTTCAAGTTCACACCACAGAAGGACTGGAGTCAGGTCTATACTGCTTAGTTTCCAGATCAGTACTTCTGTTTCCCCTCCGGAGTGCTGGTGTTTTTTGCGGAATGTCAGCCCTTCCTCCTCGTAGTTTGGTCGGCTTATGTAACACGGGCTTTCACCACGTGCACGATAATGCATTTTATGTGAATGGTTTCCTTCCCCATCCATCCATCCTTCTGAAATATTTCTTGACAAGGCAATGCGCCAGGCCCAGAGGTTTTTGAGGGATGAGGGAGACAAAGTTACATTTCTGAGTAATCTTTTCTTTGGTGTTGGGGCACAGAACCCTAACACAACTGTAATACCAAGCCGAACAACTAAGTGCTGTAAGAAACATACAAGCAAGATGGAGTAGCGGAAGAGGGGTTAATTTTTGTTGAGAGTTGGCAAAGAAGCCATCGGAAGTGAGGTTTGAAGGATGAATAGAATTTTGGTGCTGGGCAGACTGTAAGGAGGCACTTGGGGAAGTAAGGACTAAGGCCATGCCATGACCGTGATTCCTTAATACCGCACCACGCACACGCAGAGGTGATCCTGACCTGGGTTGAAGGGCGCTTGCCCAATTTCGCAAAATGCTTGGAGCTGCTTCCCTTTGGGGTTAGGGCCGGAGGTGGAAGGAAGGTTGGCATTAAAAGTGGGCGAGCGTTTACTGAGTGTTTTACTTACATTTATCCGGTCTGCCTGCATCAGCTAATCGAGGGCACACCACTAGCAAGTGCTGGAGCTAGGATTTGAACACAGGATCCTGTGGCTCCTTCCTCCCTGGTCTTCCCACCGTACTGCCTTATCACCTTCTCCCCGGAAGTTGTGGATGCCGAAGCAGTCATTCCCCAGCAGTAGCGTTCAGGTTGCAAAGTGGAGTTGGTTTCTATCTGGCAGGAATACTGGGAAATTATTTCGCTGTCTTAACTCCCGTCATTCAGACTTGGTGTGGTTGGTGGAAGGACTAGTCTCATTTCGGCCATGCTTTTCTGGAAGGCCCTCCATGGGTGCTGCTCTCCTGCAGTGTTGCTGTTCGGCTGGTTTATCAGACAGTTGCTGTATATGTTACTCTCTGATGAGCGGGTATCTTCTGCGGGTATCTTCTGACCAAACCAAGTCACATTCTGTGCTCGAATGGGTTGTTTATGCGTCTCTAATGGAGACAAGCTTTTGACCGCTGGCTGAATCGGCCGATAATCCTCTTGTTTGCTGGGGCGAGGTTTTTATTGGACGAACGAATGCCATGTCACGAAATCTGAAAGGAGAGCCAGTGAGAGTGAGCCGGGCGAGGAGCAGTGGTGGAGTGGGAGGGGGCACTTCCTGGGGCGAAGGCTGGAGATTGGGCCTTGGGACTTCCAGGCCCATCTTTCCCAAGAGATGTCTTGAGGCACGAGGGGTGTCAGGACTGTGAACGTCATGCAGGGGGCAGGGTGGGTGTTTGAATCTTCAGAAACCTTTGGCAATAATGAAATAATACTTTAATTCTGGACCCCGTCTCCGTGGTGCCTCTGTCTTGCCATTTTGACCCTCTGACGAGGGGTTTGGGGAGCAAATACTGGCCGAGGAAGGTGCCTGAGGGGCTGTCAGTTTTGTCAGGCAAATGGGTACAGTGGCCTCGAGGTCCCCATCCTGTGACACAGCTGACACCCTGCTCCGATGACTTGCTCTCCTCCTTCCCTCATCACTTTCCCCTCCTCTCTGTTACAGTGCAGTTTTAGTTTGCCAGGCTCGCTCAGGGCTGCAGATCTGTTAATCTTAGAATCCGCTTCTCCAAGAGCCTCTTGCCTTTTATCTTTGTTCTCTATATTAGGGTCTGGGATTCTGCTGCTAAAAATGTTTGAAAACCAGATGCCTGGAGCATATCTGCAGTGCTCATTGCAAGGGCCAGAGGGTTTGTGAGTGAGGGCCACACCTCCTGCCGCACTGTGCGTGTTGGGGGCAATGGACCCATGTGCCTGTCCTGCTGCTCTTACTCTGCCTCTTGAGTCTGGGTCCTTCTAGTTCTTGGGGGACTCATAATTCTCCTCCTTTTGGCCCAGGCTGCTGAGGAGAACAACTTGGGAGTTTCACAGTCGAAACTAATGAGTAAATCACAAGTTATATTTATTTTCTCTACTATATATTGTCTCCAAGTTATATATATACTCTCGCCTCTATACACTCTCTCCAGGTTATAGACACTCTCATTTCACAGATGAGGAAGCTCAGAGGCATCAAGTAACTTGCTTGAGGTCACACAGCTTTTCAATGAAAAGGTCTAGATTTGAATCCAGATCTGATTCCAGAGTTCATGGTTTTTGCTACTCTATGCGTCAGTCATACTTTTACCTACAATCAAAAATATTTATTATTCTCTGTCATTTCCCCCTCTTGGGGATGTGGGCTGGGTAAATTTAGCACTGGGTAAAATAGCGTAATACGTGTGTCTCACTTTTACTCGCCTTGAAAGTACTGCCTTTGGAGGGTGGGACGTTCTGGGTTGTGATGATGGCCGTGGTGGGAGTGTTGGGGGAGGGGGCTCAGGCTCAGAGGTCTCCGTTCAGTCAGATTCATGGTGAGGAGAGAGAGGTCTGAGAGGCTTGCCGCCCACGTCCTGAGGCTGATTAGTAAAGTCACTGGTCTTGAGAGCTTCAGAACCTTGAGGCCACTGGTCGCCCTCTGTGTTCTCTTAACTCTCGTCTCTGACTCGTTCTGGTCACCTACTGGCCGTCTGACGGAGTCTTAGAGCGTTGGCTCAGCAGGTGAGGAAACAGTGACAACCTGCTTGGGAGAGTCCGGCTGTGAAGGGGACAGGGCTGGAGGAGGCCTGGAATTGCATGAGTGTGTGTGAGAGAGAGAGAGAGAGAAAGAGAGCGCGTGCGCGCGCGAGAGACCATTGATCAGACCTGACGGCCCACCCATTAATTGCAGAGATTGGAGTCCCAGGTTGGCTAGACAGTGCTGTCAATCCATGGGTCTCAGTGAGCGCACAGTCATTGAATGTCGCCTCCAGTGTGGAGCTGTGAGCTATACTTTTGTGAAGACTGTGCTTCTCCTTGAGTTGGGAAGATTAATTTTATCCTCCTTTCCCAGGTGCCTCGTACTTCTTCTTGAGGGAGTCGCTCTAGACCCACAGATAAGGGCTTAGACACATTCATGAAACACTAGCAGGAAACTTTGAAAAGACAGTTATGGACTAGGTTGCTGGAAGAAAAATCCAGCTAGCCTGTGGACCCCCAGAGCCTCACATTCATCCAGAAAACCAGAAAGAGTTTTTCATTTGCTAGTAAGTTCCCTTTCTCCAGCCAGATCCCATTTAGAAAGTCAAGTGTGGGGAGAGGGATCAGGGACTTGGAGCTTGTTGAGTCCCAGTGGACAAAATCCCTTCCAGGGCTGCCTGGGTGGGACCAGAGGGCCCCTTGCTGAAGCCCTTCTGGCTGTTCAGCCCTGTCTCTCCTTCCTGTTACCAAACACCCAGTGGGAACCGAATATTCCAAAGCTGGAGCTTATTAAGAACTGTGGCAGTTTCAGGTCTGGCCAACTCACTTCGTCCCCATCAACCACATCTTGGGTTGCTGCTGTTTGTTCATTCTGGGTGTTGGCAGGTGGGGTGGGGTATCCAGGCCTTGCCCAGCAGGCTGCCCTCTGCACATCAGGGTCCTAGGACCTGGAGAGCCGTACAGCTGTACATGGAGGAGGCCCCCTCCCCGATTTTGTAGACTGGTGACTGAGACCCAGAGAGGGCAAGTTGGCTGTCACAAGGTTACACAGCACCATTCGGGCAGAGCTGGTCGTAGACCTCGTTCTTTGCAAAGGGTCTTCCGAGGCACAGCCCTGGATGCCCCCCAGGGACGCCGGCCCTGGGTGCCCTGCCCCATTTTCCTTGGAGCAGGCGCTGGTGTTACAGATGAGGGCTTTATGACTTCATTTCAGATAATGCAGTTGGGTGCAGTTTGCCTGGTGGTTGCCTAAATTTAAACGAAGTGGGCTGGGGTGGGTGGTAGTGAAGAAGATTGGCTTGGTGCTTTCATTAAAGCACAATGTGTTGGGGGAAGGTTCGATTTTTATTTTTACTTCACTGAATGAGGGATGAGTGCAGAGCTGAGGGTTGGCCCCCCCTTTCCTTTGCTTTCTTTTTTAAATTATTAAATATCTGTATATTCTCAGTTCAGGACTGGTGGTGCATTTCACTTCCAGCCTGGATAGAAACTAAAGTAGGTTGAATTGGCGTATTATTATTTTGCATTTCATGACAGTCAAGTTATTGGGCAAGCCTCTTAAGCATCTACAGGCCAATTTTGATTAGACTTGGGTTTCATTCCCAGTTCTGGGCACTTGCTGGCTGCTGGATATTTTTTCTGAACTTCTTTTTTCCTCGTTTTAAAAGGTTGGTATCGGTAGTTACAGTTTAGAATTACCACCCAACTGAATTCACACGTGTGAAACCCCTGGCATGACGCACAGCACATGGGGACTGCTCACGAGTTGTTAGTGGCTGTCCATCCTCCTTTGTGTCCTCCAGGTTTTGCCCCCATCCAGGTTGGGAGTAGATCAGAGGATGAGGTTGAGAGGATGATCTCCTAAAGGAGGAGGGGAGGGGCTGGTATGGAGGTGAGGCAGGTGCTGGTCAGTGTGTGTGTGTGTGTGTGTGTGTGTGTGTGCACGTGCGCACACAGTGGAGTTGGAGTTTGGGGGGCTTTTCTCCTTGGGGAATAGGAGGAAACTATTAGAGTCCTGAACACCTGCACCTTTGCTCCAGAGGACTGTCTCGTTGGGGTTTATTTCTCTGATTCTTCGTAGTTATTCTTCCCAGCCTTTTAAAATCCACACTGAAATATTGGGTCCACTTATTAGCTTTCTGGTTATAAAAGCGACACATGTATAGAAAAGTTGGAGCATACAGGAAATCATAGAGAAGAGAAACAAAAATCCATAATCTCACCTTTCTAGAAGAAACCAGTGCGAGGATTTGAAATCTATGTCTCCAGTCATTTTTTATCTGCATCTATACATAGGGCGTGTTTGCCTGCTTGTCCATTTTTACAAAACTGGAGTCACATTGCACATACTGTTATGTAATATGCTTTTAAAACAATATTCTGTGAGCATTTCCTAGTTGTAAACTGTTCTTCTGAAACACGACTTTGGGTGGTGGCATAGCGTTCCATGATGCAGCTTTCTATAAGTGATTTCACCAGCCCCCCATTGTTTGTCATTTAAATTGCTTTCCGTTTCTTGTGCTCCTTCACCTTATGCTGCAGTGAATTTGGGAATGCAGATTTTAATAACTGGATCACTGTTTTTAGGAGAGCAATTCTCCGGTGAAGCATGCTGAACAAACGGTTTCATTAGTTTCAAGTTGTTTCATACTTTATGTGCTCCCCAGACCTTTGGGCTCTGCTGGTGAATTCACCATCTCGGGTAAAACCATGGTACCTCTCCTGCATTTCTGCCCTGGTCTCCACGTACTGCTCACCCTGCAACTGCTTCTCCTCTAGGAAGCCCTACTTATCAGGGGCAGTGGGGGCCGCGAGAGGTCACGGCTCCCCAGGAAGACACTGGTTCGGGCCCTGATAATGTCATTTACTGGCAGAACTACCCTGAGCATTTTTGGTGCTTTTTCGGCACTCTGTTTTCCTTATCTGCAGAATGAGGGCAATATACCCTTTGACTAAATGATGAGGGTGAAGTATAGCTGTGGCCTTAGCTGTGTTTTGCAACTTGAAGTACATAAAGATGTTAGTGGTCAGCACTGACCTTGAGGAATAATTGTAGGACCTGGTCCAGTGGTGTCCTACAGCTGGCTTACACACCAGCTCTTGAGAGTCGATTGTGCACACCTCTTCCCAGCTCCGTGTCCACTGGCCCTCGCTGGGAGCTTGAGATTGGCCATAGTGAGTGTATCCGTACCATGGAAATAGACAAATGCTACAAGCGAGACTTTTTTCTTTTTCTTTCTTTCTTTCTCTTTCTTTCTTTCTTTCTTTCTTTCTTTCTTTCTTTCTTTCTTTCTTTCTTTCTTTTCCTTCCTTCCTTCCTTCCTTCCTTCTTTTCTTTCTTTTCATTCAAGGTGATTGTTAAACGTTTACCAGTACTTTACAGTCCTACTGACCGGAGCTCTTTTTTTGGTAAGATTTTGTTTATTTATTTGTCAGAGAGAGAGAGAGCACAAGCGGGGGGCGGGGGGAGCAGCAGAGGCAGAGGGAGAAGCAGGCTCCCCGCTGAGCAGGGAGCCTGACAGGACTCAATCCCAGGACCCTGGGATCATGACCTGAGCTGAAGGCAGATGGCTCAACCGACTTCAACGACTGAGTCGTCCCTGATGTCCAGGGCTCTTATTTGACATACATTGTTTGGGTTTGAATTGGTAGTTTTTTTTTTCATATATCAATGTCTCATTTTCCCCAGCTGGACCATAAGCTCTTAAAAGCAGGCATTAGATAAACTTTAAGATATTTAACAATAGGGCCCTATAAAGCAGCATTTACCCAAATGAGCTCATGACTTTAAACTACATGAAAAAAAATTTATGCTAAGACTTAGCTCCAAGAGGTTCCTAGTAGCTATGCAGGCCCGTGGCCCAGTCCTCTCTTAATGATTCTTTATGGGTGGGTCTTCCTTACACAGAATTTTAGTTGTTTAGCCTTAAAACTGCCCAGGGTATCATAAAGAGGCTTTATTTGCCTGTGTCTCCATCAGTGACTATAATAATACTGCCTAACAAGTAATAGCTAGCATTGATTGTTTGCTGTGTGGCAGGTATATCCTAAATGCTTTTACAATCATTTTGTGGTTTAATCTTTACTCCAGTCATATAAAGAATGCGTTCGCATTACCCTTGTTTTAGAAATGAGGAAAATGGGACATTCAGAGATGTCCAGTACCTTGGTCGTGCTGGAGGAAGATCCAGGTTTGACTGCTCGTGCCTTCGTTCAGCAGACTGTGACCCCTGCTGTGTGCCGAGGGCTGCTCTGGCTGCCTGGAGGAGTAAAACCAGGCTGTGCCCCTCATGGAGCATCCCTTCTAGTGAGCAGGACAGATAAGTCAACATGTCAACATCGGCCACAAAGTCAGGTGTTGCAGATGGCTGCAAGATGGTCAGTCCAGGGAGGGAGCTCGAGGCTGATGGGGCAAGGGCTGGGTTTGGCTGTTTAGAGTTCAGTCCTGGATGTCTGCCTCATCACCCCTAAAACACAGCCCACCCCGTAGGTAGCCAGGCACCTTGAGCCCAGTAGCCTCATGTCACATATTTATTGGTTGGGTGATTGGAGCCTTACTGCATGGGGATGACACAGGAAGGCGTGCCGAGGGCTTAAGGTAAGCTCAAATCAGGTGCAAATGCACCTGGACCCGTCTGGCGTGCTGATCTCCGTTCTGAGGGCCCCCAGGTGTTCTGGGCAGGTAGCACGAGCAGGAAGGCTGAGCAGTGAAGGTAGGAGGACGAGAATGAGCTCTGTGGTCGTCAGCGGGTAGGAGAGGAGACACAGGTTTAGGACCCACACAGCTAGCACCTTCTTGGAGGTCAACGTTCTCGTGGAACACATAGACACAGGAAGAAGGTGTGGAAGGCAGGATGACTCCCCCTCGACCCCCCCGAGACACCAAAGTGTGGAGCCCAGTTTTCCATTCCCAGTCCCATGCCTTATGCAACACCATCCTTCCAGATTTTATTTTAATTTTTTATTCCTGTCTGGGGAATAATGGTGGATGGATGCAGTAAGTTAGTTGAGGGACCCATTAAAGGACAGCCCCTAACTCCAGGCATTCAGGAGTCAGAGCGGGTTAGGAAGACCGGCTGTACTCTATCGTCCTTCTAGAAGATGGGACCTTCTGGTGCGTAACAGACAAAAGCGTTTTAGAGTCACCCTCCCTGCCCCTCATGTGTCCCTTGTGGCCAGGCCAACATTTACTGAGCAGCCCTTCCGTGTTCAGTGGATAAGGTGTTGAAAAACCCTGCCCTGGGAGATGGAGAACCGGAATCCAGGACCTGCTGTGTTGTTAATAAATGAGCTGTGTGACACAGGTCTCGGTGTCGGTTTCCTCCTCTGTAATAGGAGGGGCTGTCCAAACGGTCTTCATGTCTCTTTTTGCTCTGACCTTTTGCTCCAAGGCGGAGGTTAGACAGGGCCCCCTCACAAAGCATTTCAATCTTTCAGTTCCTTTCCCAAGTGCTGTGTGCTGCCCGGAGTGCAGGGTTTGGGGAAGAATTTCAGGGCTGGAATGTGCCTCCTCTAGGGTACTTCTTGGTCTGTGGGTACCAAGTATTTTCCGCCTTGGTTCCCAGTTCTAAGCCACCTGGTATTCGCTAGCGGTTAGGTGGCCATTGCCCACACAGGACCTTCCCCACAAAGGAAAGCTCGCCCACAAGTGTTTTCCTAGCACACCCACTGTTGACGGGAGGGGAGTGAAATCTGGGGTGTACTTTCCTAATGGTCGGGGGGGGTGATTTCGTGTGTCAGAACGGTATAGTCCTCATCCTGGTCGCTCCGATGGCCTCCCACTGAAACCGTGCAGTGACACCAGAGCAAACACAGACGCTTCAAAACTAAAAAGTGATGAGGTGAGGAGGCAACAGGAAGTGGGGAAGTGAGCAGAACAAAGCCTGCGCTGTGTACTCAGAACGCTGTTGACCTTTTTTTTCTCTCTCTCTTTAAAATCATATAGTTCTGTTAGAGTGTTGAGGTCGAAGTTCTTGTTTGTTTGAAAAGGTTCAGCCTGTGAAGAGACCTCTGGAGAGAGTGCAGGGTGGGTGTCAAACAAGTTTAGGGAAGAAGCAAACCACCCTCCTCCTCCCTCGCTTGGCCAAAGTTATGCAAATTCATGTCAGGCAGGGTTCTGGAGGCTGTTTGATCCTCTCTCCGTTTCTCTACTAAGGGCTGGGGAAAGTTATTTAAATTGCTCCTCTTTTTAGACCTTCCTTTGGAGACTCGATTTAGCTCTTCTGGTGCTTGATGAAAGACGGTGGGGAAAGTGGAATTCTGCCCCCACGGGTTTTCTTCCGTCTGCTTCTACCTCAGTTTCTCATTTCCCACTCAGACTTCAAAAGGAGAGAGCGCGCACATTTTAACCATTAGTTTCCTGGAAGGTGAGGGCCCACCCGTGTTGACTCTAACAAGACCCCCGTCAGGCCCGTCGCTGCCTCAGAGGCCTCCCGCTGGGGAGGGCACACTTCACACACCCGGGGACAGATCGCTGGCTGGCCGGAGGGAGAGAAGGATCGTTAGTGTAGACAGACAGCTTTCATTTGAGGAGCGGATATGGTCCGAGGGTGGAGGCTGCTGATAGGTGTTGGCTGTTCGGATATCGGAGCTCGCTCAGCTCAGGTTGGATTAGCTCCGTTGGGGCTTTGAGTTTGGGGAGTTGAAGCAACAATAGCGGTGCGAGCGAGAGGAGCCGTGTGTTTGTAGAAGCTTCTTCACCTGCATTTCCACAGTGTACCCTTCCACCAAGCCTATGAAGTCGGGAGGGAAGGGACAGGAGCTCCATTGTTGGTGGCTGGCTAATGTTAAACAACATAATACACATTCTTTGCGTCCAGGAGCCTGGTGCCGGGGTCACGCGTATGATCTCACACTCTTCGATGCTGAGGGAATTCCATTGTACAGATGGGCCACGGAAGCCGGGAACAATAAGTCAGGGACCTGAAATAACGGCGCGGGTGTCCTGTCCCTCAGTTCACATGTGTCACACCTGGCGTCTCCTGTGTTGCCTTCTGTGTTCGTTGGCACTGATTTCCGACACGGCTAGGTTGGGGGTTTGGTTGGTGGCCTGGCAATAGAATGGTTCTCTGGGGCAAGCTCGCCGCTCCAAGGCACGTCCCTGACTCCGTCAGTTTTGCTGGTGGATGGCCATCCTGGCCCCCAGCACACAGGTGTACCTCGCCCCTGCCGAGGCCTTGCAGATTTGTGTGGGCTGATGCCCCTGGAAACACACTGGGGGACAGCCTAGTTCAAAGAAGAGTTAAGGTCTTCTTTTTCTTTTTTAAAATATTATTTATTTGAGAGAGAGAGAGAGCAGAGCATGTGAGAACACAAGGGCAAGGTCAGAGGGAGAGGGAGAAGCAGACTCCCGCTGAGCAGGGAGTCCAATGCAGGGGGCTCGATCCCAGGACCCTGGGATCATGACCTGGGCTGAAGGCAGATGCTCAACCGACTGAGCCACCCAGGCGTCCCTTCTTCTTCTTTTTTTTTTTTTTTAAGCTACCTCTCTCCCCAATTCTGTTTTATTTTTTATTTTTATTTTTTTAAAGATTTTTTTTAATTTATTCATTCGACAGAGATAGAGACAGCCAGCGAGAGAGGGAACACAAGCAAGGGGAGTGGGAGAGGAAGAAACAGGCTCATAGCGGAAGAGCCTGATGTGGGGCTCGATCCCACAACGCCAGGATCACGCCCTGAGCCGAAGGCAGACGCTTAACCGCTGTGCCACTCAGGCGCCCCCCCAATTCTGTTTTATGTCTGTGGCATTTGGCTTTGCCATGATCAGAGTATATGTAAGGACTGCTCTGAGAGTCTGAGTCCAAGTTCTGATGGAGAGGTTATACTCAGAGGCCTTCTGCACCAGTGAGACTTGGGCACCTTGCTACCCTCTTGTGACTTCATTTCTGTATTGTTTGATTTAAATCTCTGTTGGGGTAGAGGTATGGAGAGCATCAGCAGTTTAGCAAACTTGTACGTGACAGGTGGAAGGAGTAGGGCATGAGACTAGAAGAGTTTTTAAAAACCCAAACAGGAGGGTGCCTGGGTGGCTCAGTCAGTTAGACATCTGCCTTCGGCTTAGGTCATGATCCCAGGGTCCTGGGATGGAGCCCTGCATCGGGCTCCTTGCTCACCGGGGAGTCTGCTTCTCCCTCTGCTTCTGCCTGCAGCTCCCCCTGCTTGTGCTCTCTCTGTCACATGAATAAATAAATAAATAAAATCTTTAAAAAACAAAAAAACACAAAACCCCGCAAAAAACAAAACAGGATCACTTCCAGCAGAACTTTGGCCTTCATGGGCTAATTGGGGAGTTCTAACCAACCTGCTACTGGAGTCCCCACCTTCTGAAGAGCCCCAGCCTTAGGTGTCTCTAACTCTGGTGATTACAGCAAGCTCTTCGGAGGTATGCTAAGGCTGAGGTGGTAACGTTCGAGTGGATGAACCAGGCGGGAGGAAGGTAGAGCTTCCAGGCAAATCTCATGGCAGGCTGGTTTTCCGTTGTTTGTGAATCAGACACGCAGAGAGGTTGGTTTGCATGACTGGGAGCTGACCCACTGACTGTAGTCCGTGACCATGATACAGTCCTGGTGTGAGGCCGGGGCTCAGCTCACCTCTCTTGTTCTTCTGACAGTGGGGGTTGCGCCCAGTCTCACTGCTTGACGGACGAGTATAAATACACGAGAGATCATTCAAAACCTCCAGTCCAGTTTCCTTGAAATTTTCCCACCCTGTGCCTTCATATAGCCAACTTTTTTTTCCCCCAAACTCCGCAATGAAATCAAAGCTGAAGCTTTTAACCACGTTTAGCTGAGTTCAGTCCAGGTTCTGTTGTCTCCCATGAGGGTTTTAATGCCCGAGAGCTAGACAGCTCTCTGGGTGGAATCTCGCGGGTTATATGTAGTCTCCTGCTCTGTTGACTATAAAATTCTTGTGGGAAATGTGGCCTGGAACATGAACATATATGAACTTGGCCTTTTTTTTTTCTTAATTAGAAAGTGGCGCGCCTTCTTTGATTATTGTGTTAAGTTCTGTTAGGAGTTCAGTGTTCAGCACTGCGGAGGGATTGCCTCCCCAGTTTGCCCATGAACAAGGAGAGTCAATTTGAACGGTTTAAAATTAATAGTGTCTGTGGCTTAGAAACCCACCTTGTCATTAACCACCAGTGGATGCCAGTCTGAAACGTGTAGTTGTGCCCGCGTAAACCGCAAGGTTGTGGAAAAACGTAAAGGAAATGGGGGGGGGTAGGTTGGTAGTAAAAGGTAAAGCTTGTGGGTGGGGGATGTGTGTGTGTGTGTGGTGGGAGGGGTGTTGAAGGATAGACCAAAGAGAAAGGGAAACAAAGTCTGGCTAGGTACTCTAGGCCCTTAGGCAGGCTTGGACGTCACTATTGAGAGAAGGTTAGCAGTGCGTCATGTCTTCATTTGTTTAGATCTGTACTTTTTTTTCAAAGATTTTATTTATTTGTCAGAGAGAGCACAAGCAGAGGGAGCAGCAGGCAGAGGGAGAGGGAGAAGCAGGCTCCCCACTGAGCAAGGAGCCCGATGTAGGACTCGATCCCAGGACCCTGGGATCATGACCTGAGCTGAAGGCAAATGTTAACGACGGAGCCCCCCAGGCGCCCCTAGAGTCGTATTTTAAAACTTCAGAGAAAAAGCAGTGTCAGGCAGACAGTTCATTTGCTGGAGCAGAGTGGATTTATCCCCATCGGCCCACCTTGGTCAAGTTAGACTTCATTCTTCCAGGCCAGTGGCTCTCGACTGGGGGTGATTTTGCCCCCAGGGGACATTTGACTATGTCTGGAGTCATTTTTGGTTGTCACAATGGTTTGGGGCGGGGGAGTTACTGGCAGTGAGTGGGTAGAGGCCTGGGATAGCTGCTCAACCTCCTGCAATGCATAGGACAGCCCCACAAAAAAGGATTCTCAGTCCAAGGTGTCAGTCGTGCTAAGGTTGAGAACCCTTGATCTCAGGGCTTGGTGGTTGTGCATTCATCCCGAGACAGCAGTGGCTTGGTGCTGGGCTGTGGGAAGGACATACTCCTAATGAAGTGAAAACCCCAGGTCCAGAAAGCTTACTGCTCCGAAGATCTGAAAGGGTCCCAGGAATTGGCATCTTGGCCCAGCTGTACTAATTTTGCAGCTCGGCATCTTTTTTCCCCCTTCTGACGATTTCCCATCTTATCTTGTGGCACCATGGCCCTGCCCCCCAACACGAATTCTCTAACTTAGTGCATTTTGCTCCCACCCCATACAAAATGCCATAATTTGAATTGTTTTGCTTTTCTATGTCTACCACCCATCTTGAGGCCCTGTTGGACAAGTCCCTGGGCCTCTTTGGGGAATCTGCTTTTCTCTACCCCAAACGAGCTCAGTGAATCTCCAAATTGCCGTTTTGTGTAGGACATGTCCTGGGTGCCATTTTCCCCCCATAGAGAGAATTAAAAACACAGACTATTTCATAAACTATAGACCTACCGCCAGTCAACTGTAACACACACGCCTCTTTCAGGCCACTTTTTGACAAGTTTCAGGTAAGAATGATAGCATATTAAATTATTAGGCAGTTTTATGGCTGTGCAGCACAGATATATCCTTTGATGAATAAATATTGCTGTAGCCCAATTTAGAACTTGACAAATGCGATTTACAGCTTAAAATATATAGAAGGGTTATTTTATGATGAAGTGGCAGTGGTAGTGGGGTAGGTTTAAAATCAGTGACGGCTGTGGCCCCTTCCAGTCATGTGCCATTGACACGGTGCCGCGGGCAGAGCTGCGGGGAGGAAGCGGGTGGCTGCTGGGGGTTCCTGTCACTCCCGATAGGTATTGGGGTCCAGGTCACTTTTGTGATGCACGGTCCCAGCTGATAGCACTTTGAGGCACTATTAAACGTGTGGGTCCCCCCGGGTCCCTCACGGTGGATCGTGCATGCACCTTCTGAAGGATTCCACTTGCCCACATGTGAAGCTTCAAGGTGGTGGTTCCAGTGTCAAGACTGTACATTTCTCAGATATGGAAAGTAGTTCTGTGGAGGGTTGCTTTCAAAACCGAGGCGAGGAGGGAGGCTGGTGAGTTTCTAGTGTGTTATTGGATGTGGAGCTCATCCTCCGTTTGCATCAAAACCACGTGGGGCGTTTGAACTGACGAGAATGGATACTTACAGGAACAGAAAATGTATAATTGACGCTGACCTTTAGTATCTGTTGCGTGTGTCCATGCATAACAATAGAGGGGCTAGAGCATTACTCAAAGTCCTTTCCTGTTTATTTATTTGTTCCTTTATTTATTTATTAATACGTGCACATGGCATAAAAGTTGGAAGTGACCAAGAGTCTAAGATGCTTCTGCCCAGTGCCTCCCAGTTCCCTTCTCTAGAGATAACCACTATTACTAGCTTCTTGGTTATCTTTCTTCAAGGCTTATCTTTCTCATAAATGCACATAGGAACACATAGGGTTTTTTCAACAACTGCTAGCATTCTGTTCGTGCCAGTCTGTGCCTCACCTGTTTCCCTGACAGCACACATGGAAAATTCGTCCGCATGACGACATAAGAGAATGCCTTCACTGGGTCCTATAGCTGCATAGCGTTCCATCTTATGGATGAGCCGAGAGGTATTAAAGCGATTCCCCAGCAGTGGCTATTGAGGCTTTTTCTAGTCTTCTGTCATTTCAAATCACCCTGCCGTAGTATCCTTGTATACACACCATTTTGCATATGTAGGAGTATGTCTGCAGAAGAAATTCTTAGAAGCGAAGTTGCTGGTAGAAGCATGTGTGTATATGTCTGTGATATTGGTAGACATTACAAGTATCCTTTCAAGGAGTTGGTAACGATTTACACCAACACCCTCAATGAATGAGACATCCTCGCCGACACAGCGAGTTATCAAAGTTTTTGATCTTTGCCAATCTGATAGATGAAAATTGGTATCTCAGTTTTAATTTGCATTTCCTTTATGAGTGCGGTTGAACATTTTTCACGGGTTTAAGATCCATTTGTATTTCCTTTTCTTTCCATTCATATCTGTTGCCCATTTTTCTACCAGGTTGTTGATCAAAATTTCATCATCTTTTAGATTCACTCTCTGTCTGACCCATTTCTGTACTTGGCGGAGCTCACTCCTGGGGGGCCGAGGCCGACGATGCTCGCATTCAAATGAGGCTTTGGGGAGTAGGATGTTTCCACCATGCTAGTGATGAAAATGGGTCCGTTTTCTTGGGTGTGGCCACTGCTGCCTCGGAGGCTGCTGGAATCCCTGAGCCTAGTGGTTTCTGGTGGCCCCCGGCTCCTTCAGGGCTGGGAGAAGTCTGACTCGCGCAGACGGCAAGTGCCTGCTGGTGTGATGGCCGTGTGAGGATGGATTGGTTTTGGGGTTGGACATGAATGAGACCGGGGAGGCCGAGGTCGGGAGGGGGTGGAGTGGCGTACGGGCACTGGGGGCGCTAAGTAAATACATTTAGGCAGATTCACAGGAAAGAGGCATAGCGACTGCACTGGAAATGTTCAAATACGTGGTGTCTGAGAAGTCAGGGAAAATAGGATACGCTTAATTTTAAGTAGTATGTCAGTCACATTTTCAGTACGATGCTAAATGTGGTTTTATTTTTCAACCTTCAGACACCTTTCCAGAGGAGGGTTATCCAAACCTAAAGCGGCGTTCCTCAACCAAGAGCGATTTCTGCCCCACTGTCCTGCCCCTGTGCTGGGGCAGTGTCTGGAGACATTTTTGGCTGTCACATTTGGGGACAGGGGGGAAGGAGAATGCCATGGGCATCGAGTGGGTGGAGGCCAGGGATGGTGCTAAACGTTATGAAATGTACAGAACAGCCCCCGCAGCAGAGAATTTCCAGCCCGAAATACCAATAATGTCAATACATGAAAAGCCCTCGTAAAGCAATGGGATCCAGTGGTAAATCTGAAAAAAACAAAACAAACAAACAAAAAAAACAGGTGCTCGGTTCCCTTCAGTTTTCAGACGTTTCGGACCTTCTGTAGTGTCACAGTTAGCTGAACTTCACTTGCAAAGATGTGGAGGTTGAAGAAAAACGTGGAAAATTTGATTTGAAAATGTGACCAGCACACTGTTTAAAAATAAGTCAATCCTATGTTGCCTGAGGTTTTGGACCGCCTGTGGGATTCCAGTGGGAGCAGAGACCTGTCCCTACCCTTCTTACTCTTTGCCCTGTGCATACCTGCACATAAAAAGTGGGGGGCGGATTTTTTAAATCCGAGACCCCTGAGAGGAGAGGGACCTGGATGCCAGCATGATGGCATTTTCAGTTATCCAGGCTCTTGGCACAGTGGGAGGCAGCACTGGGACCCTGCTGGGCCCTGTCTGAGTCCCCCAGCCCTCAGCAGGCCTGTTGCTGGTGGCCGTTAACCCCAGAGGTTCAGAGGAACCAGCAGAAATACCCTAGGATTTCCCTCATTGTTTTCAGAGAGGGAGGGGGCTAAAAGCCCGTGCCGGGGAGGGCAACTGCCCAGTTGAAATCTTTATTCCTCACCTAGCCACAGCTTTGGGATGGCCTCAGTTTCCTCTTCTGTAAAAAGGGAGCAGTATTGGCATGACTCTGAAGATGAACTGAGTTAGTGAACGGAAAGTACTCAGCACCGTACCTTTTGGTGTTCGCCATTAGTACTGTGATTGTAATTATTGGTTTCGGCCCTCGGAGGTTCCAACCTTCTTGCCCCTCCTCTGCAGTTCTGTGGAAACCCTTTGCTAAGATGAGCCAGCATACTTGATTCTCGGGATGCCTCTGGTGGCTTCCCCGAGTCCACATGAACACGAGTGCCCCTCGCCTTGTCTCAGGTGGGCTCTACTTCTCCCAGGAGGCGCCAGGAGCTTTACTGAGCCAGCCCTGTGCTCTCTGTCCCCATCTCCATCCGCCCACCCCTGAACTCCTCCTTCGAGGGAGGCTTGGGCCTGCCTGTCTGAGATGGGTCTCCTCATTTCACTTTTCTCTTTCCAAATCCCGGGGTCAGTTTCCTGTCTCCCACCATCATCTAGTGTGACTGCTTTGGAAAAGCCCATGTTGGAAATTGAGAGGCTGGTTGGTTGTGTCTGGGCCATGGGCTTCCCTCCCATGAAGGACTTGGCTTCGGTCAGGCCTGGGCTCGTGAGCTCGCTGCTTTTGGTCCTCAAGGTACATTTTCGCTCGGCCTCAGCCACAGCCACCAGAAAGGGTTATTTATAAAATGGGGACCGTCTTTGGCCGGAACCTATAAGCAGTCTACCAAAATGTCGTTGGGTGAAGCCAAGTTTTCATTTTGTTTTCATTCACTTTGAAGGTTTGTATCCAGATAATTTTCATGGATCATTTAATGGCTGGAGATCACAAGAGTTTGTGCCTGGGTGGGTGGTTCAGTCTGAATGCTTCAATCGGCACCTTCTTTTAAGGACTCACACAACCTACAGAACACTTACGGAATGCAGTGGGGTAATGGAGGTGGAGGGGCACGTAAGCCCTGTCCCCAGGGAGCTTCCAGTCCAGTGGAGGTGGCAGAGCCCCTGACATCAGCTGTTCCCAGTCTCTTGGGGGAAATACAGCCCTACCCTCTGGAGTCCCAGTCTAATGGAGGAGGCAGAGGATGAATTCACTGTCTGATGGTGAGATAGCTCATATTCTCGGGGAGCTCCCAGTCTGACGGGGGAGAAACAAACCCTGCTTATCTAGCCTGATGGAGGAGACCTGAGTCTTGCTTTCTGACCTGGTTTGATGCTGTATGATGCACACAGAACCCTCAAAGCAATGGGCTGGATGGAGCAGTTCTTAGCCCCATAGCCTTCTTTCTCTGTCTACGATAGACGTGGGGGAGATAGGAGAGACCCTGGCAGCCCGGGGGAAGGGGCAGATTCAGCAGCACCCTTTGATTGGGCTGTTGCAGGCGCTTTTACCGGCCTTTGCCCGCCCAGCCCCACACCAAAACACGTGGAGGCTGCACTATCTTTAGTGGTCACCCTTTGTAATCTTTAGAGGCCGTTGCTGACGTGGCTGCTTCCTGGGCTGGACCTCTCTCCCTAGAGAGCTGTGCTTTTTGCTGGGTGAGAATTTGGCTTGGGGCAGGGGAGGCAGTGTGGGGTGACTGAGGGCTTCTAAAACTTGGCTGCGGTCCCTTGCCTTCTCCTGGGAACCCTTTGGACAATCTGTTTTAAGATCAGAATATAAGAATATCCTGGAAAGAACTTTAGACATCATCTCGTCTTATCTTCCCATTTCACAGAGGAGGATGTGGAGGCCCAGAGAAGGGAAGTGTTTTTCTCATGGTTGCTTAGAGGTTGTGCTGGGCTTATGGCCTAGCTGCTCCATCTGGTCTCTAGAGAAGAGGCTGGTAACAGTCGCAATCAGGGAAGTCCCGCTAAAGCCTATGCCAGGTCAGTTATTCCCCCTGCTCAGAGCCTGCACACTCCCATTCCACTTGGAGTAAAACCAAAGGTATTTCTGTGGCTTCAGGGCTGACCTGATCTGGCTCCCACCGCACTGCCTCTCTGTCTGCCACTTTGCTTCTCATTCATGTGACACTAGACTTCTGGCTGTTTCTTGAACATCCCAGGACATTGCCACCTTAGGGCCTTTTCCCTTGCTGGTCCTTTTGCCTGGAATATCTTTCCCAGGTGGCTCACTTCTTTGAGAGCCCTAACCTGACCATCCTAGATAGAATGCCTTCCTTCCCTGCCATTCTCTATGTCTCTTATCCTGCTTTATGTTTCTCCAGAGCATTTGTCACCATCTTAAAAGGCATGTATTCATTTATTCAACTCTCCCTTGTTTCTTCCCTTTGGAATGTAAATACTGAAACATGGTCTGTTTTCTTCTCTGCTATATGCCCAGCAACCAGAACGTGTGTGGCACATTGTAAGTGCTTAATATGTATCTGTTCAAAGAGGAAGGGAGGAAGGGAGTATAAAGCACAAATTGAAATCACTTGGTGTTAAGGATGGTTTGATTTGGTTAGGCCAAAAAAAAAAAAAAAAAGGACAAAACTTCGTGGGTGGCAGAGATCCCATCACCTTCAGGTGGCCATCTGGACCTGTGTCTTGGGTGTGGTGGCTGGCAGCAGTCCCTGTTGCCCCCTCACCCCATCCACCTTGCATTATCCTTTTGCCTATAACTAGAAAAAAATCGGTTAACCTTCACCCTTACCAGAAAAGAAATGTGTTTTTAAATGCCCTGGACATGGAAAGGCTCTGACCCCTCCCCTGGAGCTCTTCTCGCCTTCTGCCAAATGATGGAACAGCGATTGTGCTGGTGGAAGGAAGCTGCATCTTCTCCCTTGGGATTTATAAGTCTTAAACTTATCTGCACGACCAGACAGACTCCCTTTTCGCAAGGACAAAGACAGGTACCCCACGATTTGTCTTGAGGATCCAGGAGTGGATTGGGGGCAGGGGGCGCATACACCCAATATATGAATTTTGGTTGGACTCATGAAGCTGGGAGGTTGGAAGGGGAAGCTGAAAGCTTGCCGGCTCTGGTCCTGCCTCTTTTTGTGGGTGGCCTTAGCTACTTACTTCCCCTCTCACAGCTCAGCTTCCTCATCTATAAAATAAAAGGTTGGACTGAACCTGGGTGGAGGTCAAGGCTCCTGGGGATTCTTGCGGATGGGTTGTTCCTAAGGTTCCCCTTCATACTGACATCGGTACTCTGACACTCTTTGGATCGAATTCCGGGTTTTTGGTGAAACCATGACTTCCTTGATAATGCTGGAAATAGAGGTGACAGTTGAAAAAAAAAAGTAAATGTTAAAAAGTTTTCTCAGTGCCAGTTACTGTAGTAAGTGTGGGGTTTTTTTCTTTCTTCTTCTTGGTCTTAACCTGTAAGCGATTACAAGATCAAACAAGTTTCAGTTTGAGTACCCTGCTTTACAGTCTGAGTCTCTACAGCGTTGACTTACCACGTTTACTTTCAACTAGTCAGGCTGTTCCGGGGAGGCTTTTTATCAGACGACTGCTCAGCCGTCAGGGTAGGAAGGCTTGGTCTTGGGCGGTTTGGATGCTGGGTTTTCAGCACCCGTGTAGACCCGGCACCTCTTCCCCATTTATCTGCCATCTCCCTCCCTGGCACCCCAACCTGACTCAGTCAGCTGCCGTCATACAGCAGTCTCTTTGGGGAGACTGTCAAGTTCCAACCCCCTCCCAAACCCCAGCCTCTTGCCCAGGACCAGCGACATACTTTGCTGGGCCCCTTGTTTGAAGGTGAAGACTTTCAAGATGGTGACAGTAGTGCCTTTAGCCAAGTGTGGGGCCCTCTAAACCTACACCGGTTGCATGCCCTTGGGGCCGGCTCTGCTCTTCCATCTTCCATTCCCAGGACCGTGGAGATTTATAAAACACATATGAAGGATCATGACAAGTTTCCTCAGTAGGAGTTTGAGGTGTTGCTGTCATGGCCTATGGTGAGATTCAGGACTTCTGGCCTGAGCCACTGTGTGTTTGGGAAATCATGCGTGTGTTGTGGGGAGGGTTTGGACGGTGTCCTTGGGTGCTGGTGGGAGGCTCAGAAGACAATGGTTTAGAAATGGTTGCGTTGTCCAAGCAGCCCCAAGAATATTGGAAGCTCCTTTCTGCTGATACATCATTTGCTTTGCCCTTCAGAAAGTCCTTTGATGGGTAAAATGTGGTATGTCTGTACAGGGGGCATGATTTAGCCACAGACGGGAGCGAGGCGCTGGCGCGTGCTGCAGCACAAAGGAACCCTGGGAACGTGATGCTAAGTGAAAAAAGCTGCGCACAAAAGTTTGCATATTGTATGGTTCCATTTATAGGAAATGTCCAGAATGGGTGAGTCCATAGAAACAGAAAGTGGTTGCCAGGGGAAGAGGGGGATGGGACGCGATGGCTAGTGGGTGTGGGGTTTTTGGGGGGGCGATGAAAATAATCCTGAAGTTAGTGGCGATGGTTGGACAACCTTGTGACTGTGCTAAAAGACCATTGAAGTGTGTGGTTTAAAGGGTAAATTTTACAGTTGACGAGTTATATCTCAATTTTTAAAAAAGAAAAACCTGAAAATAAAGGTCTTTTGAAGGCTTGGACTTGAGCTCTCTACCCTCTGCCCTTGGTGGGTGTTGTGGGCTCAGCGCAAGAGCGGCCTTCTCTCCTTCCATGAGCCCCTCCCTCTTCTTCCTGCCTCTCCTCCAACCACAGATAATCTCTTGGGCATCCCTCATACAAAGACTGTTTTCCAGGAAAGATCTTCTGGAAGCATTCGTGCTAAGCGGATCTGTGGCTGCTAAGACTTAGCCTCATCCAAGCCATTTGCATATTAGCTTACAAAGGGAGAAAGCTTTTAGGTAAGAGGAGTGAACATATAATTTTAGAATTCCAAGTAAGAGCAAGCGAGTGTGGAAGGTTGTTAGTTTTCATGGGGTTGGGCTGCTCCGTGGCTCTGGAGCTGGGGTGGCTAGGTGCCCTTTCTGCTCGCCGAGCCAGCTGACCACAGGGCAGGGCCAGGCTGGCCGTGGGTGAGGGGTGGGCTGAGAAACATCCCTTCAGGACAGGCGTCTCTGCCCCAGGCCTCCAGTTTCCTTTATTGTTTTCCCAGCCAGGGGGTGGAGGGGGGATAAGGGGGCAGTTTGTGAAAGACTGCTGGGGGGGGGGAGGACATCTTTCCCGTCAGGTCTCATTTCTGCTTTGTTAATATGCTTGGTTCTTGAGTCAGGTGGCCCCAATTTGAGACAAACCCCTCACCTAGTGCTTCCGCTCCTGTCGCTATCAATTCAGGCCTACTTGTCCCTGCCCAGGGCTGCTCCTCCTCCCCTGTCCCTCTCATATCTTGCTGCCTTCCCCTCCGTCCCCCTTTCATAGCCCCATCCTTCAGGACCCAGTGTGGTTCAAGCTCTAGCTCTTCGAGAATTCCCTCTACTCAGTAGTAAATGCTCTTTCTTCCTGTTTTTTGTGGTTCTTGGATTCTAAGATCTTTTTCTTTCTTTTTTTTTTTTAAAGATTTTATTTATTTATTCGACAGAGATAGAGACAGCCAGCGAGAGAGGGAACACAAGCAGGGAGAGTGGGAGAGAAAGAAGCAGGCTCATAGCGGAGGAGGCTGATGTGGGGCTCGATCCCACAACGCCGGGATCACGCCCTGAGCCGAAGGCAGACGCCCAACCGCTATGCCACCCAGGTGCCCCTAAGATCTTTTTCTTAATCATCTTTGGATCTTCGGGGTGCCTGGGTGGCTCAGTTGGTTAAGCGTCTGCCTTCGGCTCAGGTCATGATCTCAGGGCCCTGGGACTGAGCCTGGTGTTGGGCTCCCTGCTCAACGGGGAGTCTGTTTCTCCCTCTCCCTCTGCTCCTCCCCAGTCCCAGCTCTCTCTATCACTCTCTCTCTCAAACAAATAAATAAAATCTTTAAAAAAAATAAATCATCTTTGGATCTACAATGCCTGACACAGTGCTTGTACACAGTAAGCACTTAATAAGTGTGTGTATGTTTTTTAAAATCTATTTGTTTGAGAGAGAGAGAGCATGAGCAGGGCAGGCAGAGGGAGAGAGAATCTGAAGCAGACTCCATACCCAGCATGGAGCCCAACGAGGGGCTTGATCTCAAGACCCTGAGATCATGACCTGAGCCAAAATCAAGAGTTGGATGCTTAACTGACTGAGCCACCCAGGATCCCATCGCTTAAATGCTTTTGAACTGCACTGAACCATGACTGTGTTTGGTCCTATGAGGGAGTGGGGAGTAGCAGAATCAGTAAGAGATGCTGAGGAGATTACAAGCCTTTGGAATGACTGGATAAGAGGCAAGAGAATAGTGTTTGTGGTGTGCAGGACTGAAGTCTGAAGCCAGCTGCCTGTACGTGGGGGCGTCTCAGAGCTTCCTGTCACGTGAGATGGTGAACAAAGGGCCTCTCCAGGGCCGCCACATGCAGTAGAGGCTTCCCTGGAGTATCCTTTCCTGAAGGAGCTCTTCGATTTCAGGCTTGCATCCTTAGTCAGAGGACCTGCATGAACACGCAGTTATTGAGTGCCTACTGTGTGTCGGGCGCTGATCTAGATTCCGTCACTTTGTTCGAGCTCTGGTTGTGTGATGAGTTTAGAGGGGCACATCCAGAGAGGCTCCACTGTATGATGAATGTGGAGGAGCCCAGGGCCTTTGAATACACCCTGCCTGGGCTAGGAGAGTTGCTTTTCCCTGAGCCTCTTGGGTTTTACCCAGATTCCTAGGGATGTGAAATTCCCATACGATTGCTCCTGGGCCAAGGCACTGGTGCTTACATCGTGAACACTGCTGTTCACATCCTGCTCTGTGGGGAGGAGGAAAGTGGCATGAGACGGGGCTGCACTTTCAGCCCTGTGCATCTGATGACGGATGGAGGCCCTGTCTCTGTTGGTTAGGGACCCAGCATGAGACGGCTGGCACACGCGAAAGGTTTAGCTGGAGAGACTTTAACGAGGAGTATTTAGAGAAGTGTGGTCAGAGTTCGACAAGGCAGAGGATAAGGGGGCACGCCAGAGCTGGCCACAGCGGGAAGCTGTTACCTCCCCTGGGCCGGGAGGAGGGAGCTCTAGAGAAGGGGCCCCCAACAATAGCCATGATCCTGAAGGGCTACGGCTACTGCCAAACTGGCGAGGGAAGAAGAAGAGGGAAATAAATGCTTTCCCTTTCTCCAAATCCACCTGGAAGCCTAGGGAGCTCCGTTAATGCAGTCGGTGGTCCGGTCAGAGCAGGAACAGTGTGTACGTGTCAAATTGAGAATACCCAGCCCTGGCTGCCTGGGCATTCTAATGCTTAGCTGACTCCTACATTTCTTAGATAATTCAGCATGTGACCAGTCAACCAGTGTTCACTCCTGCCCGAATCAGGGCTGTTATCGAGAAGAAAGTGGAATTAGGTCAGCAGGATAGGCATTGGGTGGTTTTGACGATAGCAAGAAAAAGAGGTCATGTTCATTGATGGCAGGCACCTGAGCATCCTAAGCATTTTATGTGCATCCTCATTAAATCTTGACGGTGACCTCAGCAGGTAGGCACTCTTACTCTCCTCATCTTCACCATGTTACTGGTAAAGTCATGGGACTTTACCGACACACGGGAGAGCCAGTAGGTTGCCCAGTGGCGTAGCTAACGAGAGGCCGAGGTGGGCTCCGAGCAATTCTGTCTGACTCCTGAACACATACTTGTGACCTCTCAGTGCCTCGTGGTCTCATTCCTCTGCAGTGGGGCCCTCCCCACCCTGTGATCGGTGCCGCCTGTGTGCGGGTCCCACTGCCTGGGATGGTTTTCCTACTTCCTCTCCACTTGGCCCAGTTGAACCCATTGTTAGGACGCAGCTCAGATCTCATTTTCTCCGTGAGATTTTCTCCAACCCATTCAGCCCCCCACACCTCTCCTTCAGCAACCCGTGAGGTAATGATCTGCCGCACCCTCAGGGGATATCTGGCTATTTTGAGTGTACCTCTCCTCAGTCTCCAAGAAGACTCCAGTTGTCATTGATAGCGTTGTTTTGAACTCTTCACTCACTCAAAAGGTTGAATTGAAGACACTTTATTAAAGTAATTATTTATAGAGCTATAGCGTTAAGGGATACAACAGTGGTGGTCTGGTACCCGTGGACCAATACCAGGGGGAGGGGGAGGGGTGGGGGCAGGAGGAAGCAAGCTGTTACCACTCCAGAGCCAGAAGGAATTTCCTCAGAGTGAGCGGTCATGGAGCCCAGTGATGGCTGTCACCCTGGGAGAGGGGCCACATGGTAGGAACTGATGGATCTGAGGCTTGCTTTTCTCCTCAGTTAGTAAATGCCCACTGAAAGCCAACAGGGAGGATTAAAAAATTAAAGGAAAGAAAATAAGCTAGAGCAGAGCCCAGTAGGAGCTTACAGTCTAGTTGAGTGTTTGTGGGAGAGAAGACAGGCACATACCCCTACCTAAAATAGCACACAACTTCGGCAGAGCGGTATTTCTCCCCGGACAGATGAGTGTACCATTAGCCAAGACTCAAGCCCAGTGGAGGTGGACATTCGAGGAGTCAAAATTGTGGAAGGCTTCCTTCTTACAAGATAGGAGGTGGTGTGAGCTCAGTGACCTCCAGGAGCATTCCCCAAAAGGCCTCACGCAGGCCACAGAGCATGGTCAGTCTGTGTTTCTGCAGTTTTGAAGTTTCAGAGTTCTTAAAAAATGTCTCTTGAGGGTCCCAGAAGTTTGAATAATTGGCAAACATCCTTCATCTCTGGGGCTGACCTCCGGAGAGGCTTAAGGACCATGTCCCCCACGCCAGCCAAGAATCGCCAAGAGCCATTTAGGAAGATTTGAAGTTGCACTGGGAGGACCTCAGTTTTCCTCCAAATGGTGTTGCTTAATCTCATTTCTTTTTTCTCTATTCCTATTTTTCCACCCACTCCTGTTGGCCTAGACCCAACTAGACACTGGAAGGGTAGAGTGAATTGTAGGCGAGCACTTGGAAGGATGAAGACCCTTGGGTTGGGCCTCTCGTTGCTAGCTCTTATACATTTTTGTGTTGAGTTCCTTTGGATTTTTCTCTCTGCTGGGTCTTGCGCATACTAGGAGATGCTCTAACTTCCTAAATGCCCCTTCCTTCTCTGAACACACCACACATCCGCCGACCTCCAGGCCTTTGAGCTCATGGTTCTTTCTGCCTGGAAGACTCTCTCACCCCTCTTCATTGACTTGTTAGACAGTAGGGAGCAGTGGGGACTGTGGAGAATTCCATGGTTTACACTCCATCTGAAGTGTTCTGAGCTCCTGATCTATAAGTTGTGGCTTTGATTGTTCCTTGGAGTGGTCGTAGCTGCTTGCCTCGGCAGAGACTCACGAAGGAAAACCAGTAGGGGTGGGTGACACAGCCTAGGTGGAAGCTTGGAAGCAGGGACCGGAGGAGACACTCAGGCGAGACAACTGGTCCATGGGGCTGAAATTCAGGGAGAAGGGGGAGATGAAGCTGAGGAGGCCAGATGGGTCCTGGAAGAAGCTCAACAGCTGGGCTAAGGCACCTCTTCTGCATCTATTCTTGGGGACCGTCGGGGCTTGGGTGTGGTTCGGGGTCAGTTACAGCAGTAGGCTCGGTCCTGGAGAGAGACAGCTTTCATTTTACAAAAAGGAGATTTTCTACGTACCAGACGGGGACCTGCTCTGGCACCTTACTTCTCAAAGCTGTGTAGGTTTCAGAGATCACATAATGCTTTGGTTCAGGTTTTAAACTTTCATGATTCCTTCATTACATAAATAAAACATAATAGAGATAAGCAAAGAAAAAGGGAACTGAAATTAATGTCACCCATAATCCTGCCACCCAGATATCATTTACATTTAGAACTTGGGTAGGGAGACTTCCCAGGCGATTTTCTGTATTTACAGAGTGGAAGCAAACCACTTATGGGTGTGTGTGTGTGTGTGTGTGTGTGTGTGTGTGAGAGAGAGAGAGAGAGAGAGAGAGAGAGAGTTTTGTCCCATTAAAAAAAATAAACGCTTGCCCCACATTAAAACTGAAGGGGATAAAGAGAACTCCCCTTGCCCTCCTGTCCTTACCCCTAATTCTATTCCTCAGAGGTAGTCCTCTTTAAAAGTTTCCAGTATATCCTTGATTAGGGAACAATGCAGAAGGGACAATATGCATGAAATAACAAACTGGAAATACTGGTTGTTGTCACTCGTGCAAATACTAGCTGTCACGTGTCAGGAGGAAGCTGAAGGGTGGGTTTAGAGGGACCGGGAAGTAGTTTGTAGTTAGGGAAGGGGCTTTCAGAAATAGATATGGTGGACTTAGGGAAAGGAGGAGGTGCCGAAGTGTTGAGGCCTGGCTTTTGTTTGGATTTGTCACATGGATGTCCCTGAGGAGTAGGGTGAGTGGAGGTGAGGGGGACTGCAGGCAGGGGCCAGATACTATCAAATCTTAACCTCCCGGGCGGGGATTGGGGTAGGGAGGGTGACCCGGATGCAAATAAGAGACCTGTCAGGAAGCAGTGACAGTAATTGGTAGATATTTATAAAAATACCCTTGCTTGACAAAAAGTCGGCAACTCCGTGTTAGTACCCCAAACTTAAAAAAAAAAATGTTTTAGGGGCGCCTGGGTGGCTCAGTCGTTGAGCGTCTGCCTTTGGCTCAGGGCGTGGTCCCGGAGTCCTGGGATCGAGCCCCGCATTGGGCTCCTCCGCTGGGAGCCTGCTTCTTCCTCTCCCACTCCCTCTGCTTATGTTCCCTCTCTCGCTGGCTGTCTCTCTCTGTCAAATAAATAAATAAAATCTTTAATAAAAAAAATGTTTTAAACAAACCTTTGAATGCTGAGAACCTGAGCGAGCCTGGAGAACTGGACGAGAAGTCCTAAATGTCAGATGTAGTTCTGGTTTTGTCTCTGGCTATGCAGTCTTGGACTGTACCTTAATTTGTTTAGACCTCAGTTTTCTTATCTGCAATAGATCGGTGGTTCTCAATCCTGGACGCACATTAAAATCACTAGGGAATTTAAAAAAATACCCAGTGTCAGAGCCCCGCTCCAGCCCAAAAGTGTCGGAATCTTTGAGGGTGGGGCCTGGGAATTTCTTAAATGCAGCCAATGTTGAGAACCCCTGGGTTAGGATTCTCCTAATTGCTCATTTTAGCCGCAAAATGTTACAGTTCTGTGTATGGTATTATATAATTTTACTCCTTTCGAACACTGTGCACAAACATTATAAACTTGTTACCTACCGAGAAGTTTTACTTTTAAGGAAAACTCCCCATAATTCTCAGTAGGCCAGTGAGATAATGCCAACGTCCTTTGTCCAGTGACTTGGAATCATAAACATAGTGAAACATCAAATAATTAATTTTTGCACCAGGAGTTGAGACCATGGACTTTATTTCTCATTCTCTCAATTGAAAAAGCTACTGACTAGATGCCTGAGTCCACCTCCATTTATAAAGAAGACCCTGGGGGCACCTGGGGGGCGCAGTCGGTTGAGCGTCTGATTCTTGGTTTCAGCTCAGGTCATCATCTCAGGGTCGTGAGATCGAGCCCTCTGTCAGGCTCAGCGAGGAGCCTGCTAAAGTTTCTCTCTTCCTCTCCCTCTTCCACTGCCCACTCTCTCTAAAGTGAATAAATAAATCTTAAAAAAGAAGAAGAAGACCCTGAAAAGTTCAGAGAGGAGACATTACTGGAAATGTTTTCACTGGAAGAATTGTATATACCGTAAGTTCCGCATGAAGAGGTCCAGTTTGGGGCGTCTTTATCAGATCTAATTTCTACATGGAGTAGGGGCTGTTTAAAGAGACTTGGTGCAGTTTTATCTTTACCATTGAAGTTTCTGGTTTTGTCTCTTCCTAAATGAGTCATTTTTTTTTTAAAGGAACCTGACTTGGGGAGGTGGGGAAACCACTGCCCGAGGTGCCAAGGAGGGGGTGGGCAGTGAGGCGGATCATCAGGGGACTGAGTTTACACTTGGCCTTTCACCCGGAAGGGCTGGAACCGGGGACCTGTCTGCTGAGGGTGTATCAAGACAAGAGGCACACAACCTGGGAGGGGGTGAGGCAGTAGAAAGGGCACTGACGTTGTTTATTAATTTATCAGGTATTTTCTGGAGCACACTCACCACGCGTGTGGCCTGGTGTCAAGGCTCCCACAGGTGCTGGGTGATCGTGAACGACCGGGAAGAGACCTCCCGGTTTTCACTCTAGGTGGGGACGTGGGACATAAATGGTGGAGGTTAGGTGTGTCCCTGTTTGGCTGCGCTTACAGACTCGTGAACTGAGGCTGTAGTGCCCATGCCAGTGTGAACAGTGCAAATGCAAATGTTAGTGTCAGGCAGCGTTTCGGAGGAGGAGAAATGGCAGCCTGATGACCCCACCATGAAGTGCCGGGGGGCCCTGATGAACCATACACTGGCCGGGCACCTCCACACATCACTTCCTCTTTCTGTGCTCAGTTCTCCGGGCTGAAAAGTGACCCCACGCACCTCAGTCCGCCCCCTCCCCCCGGCTGTCCAGGGTGTCCGCTGTCCTCGATGCCTGCAGAGGTAGGGGAAGGACAGAGAGTGGGGAGCAGTTGCCAGACCCCGGCTTTGGAAAACCAGAGCAGCTCCGTGTGCTTCGGGCCACGTGCCTGAGGTGAGGAGGAGCATAAGGCCCGGTGCTCCCTGATGCCCAGGAAGAGTTGTGTGCGTTGGGAACGCCGAGCACGGAAGCTCCTTTTATTCCACGCGGACCCCCGCGAGGTGCTGGTTTTCATCTTTGCTGAGGGGTGCGCAACCTCCTGCAGTCGTGCCTGCGTGTTTTCTAAGTTTGTCACAAACTTCCTGTTTGGGTATGGTCTGAGGCTCGAAGCTTTGTTGTGTTTTGAAACCCGGGCGTTCACAGAGGTCCGGCGCTTCTCTCTTAGAGGCCATGGGGTGGCCCCTTTGTTCTCCTTCCTTTTGCTGACGGTTGCCATCTTTCTTTGCAGACCTTCTCTCTGGGAAGCGCTCGGTAGCTTCTGTTCTTGTTCTCATTATCCAGGGTTGAGAGCTGTGAGGTTTGAAGGCTGGGAGGAGGGAGGGGGTAACATTTATTGGGCCCCTTATATAAAACCGGGCCCTGTGCTAGATGTTTCTGTACGTGTGTTGTATTTAGGCCTCACAGTAGCTCGTGCAGAAGCAGGCTCAGAGAGGTAAAGGGACCAGCCTAAGACTGGGCAGCCCCTGGGTGACAAGGTCAGGGTTGGATTCCAGGCCTGGCTCCAGAACTTCTTATTTCAGCTATGTCACGAGGACCCCGCTGCACCTTTGGTTCCACTGGTTTGAGGAGATCGTGATTTCTCACTGGGCCTCTTGGCAGACGGCATCACCTTGACCCCCATCGTTTTCCCCCAGACCTGTTATCAGGTGCTGCCCATTCTGTCGGTATGGGGTGCGATCTGATGGCCCTTGAGTGTTTTGCTGACTTTGATCTTTCCCACTCATCCTCTCCCGGTGGCCCCACGAAGCCCAAAATTATCGTGTGGTCCGTGGCTGACGACTGAAGTGGGTTAGGGCCGACTCCCAATTCCCCAGAAATGGAGTGTCCTTTTTCCTACTTCTGACCATTCCTCTGGTCACCACAAACCCCACCGAGCTGGATTTCTCACATCTCAAGCTCTTCCCTTGAAGCGGGAAGAAGAGAGGCTATCTGTCTATGTCTATGAAAGCATGTGAAGGGGTAGCTAAGGAAGGATGCCAAGACCTTGAATATGTGGGAGCAGGAAGAAGAGGGGGAGCTAAATCTAGCACCCTCCTTCTCTTGGGATAGCTCTTACAGGATGCCAGACTCCGGGTGCTCCTGCAGAGGAACAATGAGTACGCTTCCAGAAACTTGAGGACAGCCCTGTGTCCCTTCCCTTGCCCGTCCCAGTTCTCTTCTGTTTTCTGAAGAACTTCTACAACTGTATCATCTGAGCTTCATCAGCATTGTTCTGTAGATCAAGCAGTGTTTACCAGTCAAGCGTCCCTGTGTTGAACAGTGGGCAATTCCAAGCATTTTCAACACAAATATCACTTACCCTTAAGGGATTTGAAGTCTACATGGAAGGGAAATGCAGTGAGCTCCGAAGAGCTCAGAAGAGCAAGCCTGCAGCCCACTGAGCGGCACCACCCAGCTTCTTAGCCCTCCTGGCTCTTCTGAGCTCGCTGCATTTCCCTTCCACAGAGACTGCAAAACCCTTAAGGGTCAGAGGGGCGGGGCTGCTGGGGGGGAGGAAAGTGGGGGGGCCTGGGGCCTGAGGGGCCTGGAAAAGGGAGGGGCATACCGGATGGGGTGGAGCAGAGGCTGCCTGTGGGAAACAAGATTGAAGAAGTGTTCGTGAAGAATCCCAAGGAATGGCTGTGGTGTTGGAAATCTTCCCATATCGGGAGCTGCCAAAGCCAACTGAACAGGATGGGGCTAGGTAACAACCGTGCTGGAGGAAGGCTCACCTGGCTGGCTGCCCTGGAAACGGGGAATGCCTGGAGGCGAGTTAAGAACACATTTATCCGTTGAATTTTAGGAGAGAACCTTTGAGGGCTTGGACTAGGGTGGTGACATGAGTATAGCAAGGAAGACAGAGAAATGGAAGGATTCAAGCCCTAGCTCTGCCCCTTGCTGCCCGTGTGACCTTAAGCAGGTTACTTCATTTCTTGAATCTCGGTTTCATCGTCTGTGTGTGGAAGCTAAAAACACTTCACGGGACGGTCATCTGAGGGTTTGGCTTGCGTGGCGGCCCACACACATGTTGTGGCGGGTGCTCAGCAGAGTGTGAGTCCTCCTGTGGAGGACGAGGCCCAATTCGTGACCTGGGGGAGGAGTGGGGGGAGTGTTCAGAGGGCTCTCCAGGGGGGAGCGTGTTGGGGCCTCCAGATTCAGTGCTGGGAACTCTCCTAATCCAGCCTGCTGAGGGTCTGTCCAGAATCCCCACAGCCCTGCGAGTTGTGCATCTGTGAAACCATTGCTGCTGTCCAACCCCTGTCGCTACTTGAGGCCAGTAGGACACTGAGGGCATACAATTTAAGGAGGCTTCCGGTTTTAGGGCTGCCCCGGCACCTACATGATTCCCCTTAGTGGGATGTTCCACACCACACCCCCTATCAAGCTCCTGTCTGCCCTTCTTCAGTCAGGAGACAACCTGGCTTCATTTATTCATTGACAAGTTCCAGACAGCTCAGCTTGGACCCCACTTAGGTTCCTGCCTCTGCTCCCTTGTGGGTACTGACATTGGGGCTCATCCCAACCTGATTTCCTTCCACTCAGAGATGGATGCATCCCTCCTTCTGGCCAGAGAGAACCTTCTTCCTGTACCTGAGTCCTCCCCATCTCCTGTAGCTCCTCGGAATTCACCCCCTTCGGTCAGCTGGCTGAAATCAAACCTCAAACCTTCACCCTTTCTAGTTCTCATTCCCTTTTCTCCTCCCATTAGAGACAGATATCTGGAAAGACTCTGCCCTCAGGTTTTGCTCCTTAGTTGACACAGCGCACTCGGGCTGCTTTCTGCCTGTGGGAAGTGTGCTGGGCCCAGGGGAGGGTCCCGGTTGGATTTGCTGCAGAGGGCTCCTTCCTTCCAAAGGAACTGCCTCCTGTCAGGTCACCTGTGGCCTCCATATTGCCACACCCAACAGACACTTCACTCCTTATCTTTCTGGACTCCTTGCTGCTTTTGACATTGGACAGCTTCCTCCTTTTTGCACCTCTCATTTCTCTTGGCTTCTTTCATTCCACAAATAAATCTCCCAGCAACTATTTCTTGAGCCCCTATGGAATTGTGCTCCATAATACCATGCCCCTGTCAGGGAGTTTGTAGACCGGTGTGAGGGAAGAAGGTAAAAAATATAAACAAATGTCAGGAGCTGATAAATGCTACAAAGAAAAATACAATGGAGAAGGGGGATAGGAAGGGTGCTGGGGGGTGTCGGGGAAGGTCTCACTGAGAAATTGACATTGTCACCGGAACCTGAAGAAAGTAAAGGATGCCCTGGGAGAAGAGCCTTCTGGGCAGAAGGAAGAGCAAGTGCAGAGGTCTTGAGGGAGGAGCCTGCTTGGGATGTTTGAGGAAGCCATTCTAGCTAGAGGAAATTGAAGAAGGGCACGGTAGAAGAAAAGGTCAAGGAAGAGGCTGGGCCAGGTCATGTGGGCCCCCAAGGTCATTTCAAGGATTTTGTCTTTTATTTTGAGAGAGCTAAAACAATGTAGGAGTCTTTTGAGCAGAAGAGTGATTTTTATTTTATTTTATTTTTTTAAAGATTTTATTTATTTATTTGACAGAGATAGAGACAGCCAGCGAGAGAGGGAACACAAGCAGGGGGAGTGGGAGAGGAAGAAGCAGGCTCCCAGCGGAGGAGCCTGACGTGGGGCTCGATCCCATAACGCCAGGATCATGCCCTGAGCCGAAGGCAGACGCTTAACCTCTGTGCCACCCAGGCGCCCCATGAAGAGTGATTTTTAAATGGTCACTGAAGCTGTTGTGGGGAGCATGGTGTATTAGCCAGGGCCGCCATAACAAAAGTACCACAGACTGGGTTGCTTAAATAACAGAAGTGTATTTTCTCATTGTTCTGGAGGCTGGAAGTCCGAGATCAAGGTGTTGGCAGGGTCTCCCTCTCTCTGAAGGCGCTAGAGAAGGATTTGTTCCAGGCCCCTCTCCCAGCTTCTGAAAGCTGCCGGGCTTGTGGCAGCAGAACTCCAATCTTCACACAGTGGCGTACTCCCCATGTGAGTGCCTACTTCCTAATTTCCCCTTTTTATGAGGACGCCAGTCATACTGGTTGGAGACCCAACCTACTCCAGGATGACCTCATCTCAACAGCTAATTACATCCGCAATAACCCTATTTCCAAATAAGGTCATATTCTGAGATACTGGGGGTTAGAACTTCAGCTGAGGAATTTGGGGGAGATGCAGTTCAACCCACAACACAATTCAATCCCCCTAATAGGTGGATTCTAGAGAGGCAAGCGAGGGTGGAAGTAGGGAGACTAGTGAGGAAGTCGTTGCAATAACACAAGGAGAAAAGCTGCTGGCTTGGACCAAAGTGGTGGTGTGGAGGTGAATGAGAAGGGGTGAGTCTGCATGTATTTTGAAGAATCAGCTGACATCATTCGCTGGTTGGTGGACTGGATGTGGAGTGTGAGGGAAAGAGGGGAGTCACAGTGACTCCTGCGTTTCAGGCCTGAGGAACTAGAATGGCATTGGGTGTCTTTCTCTCCTACATTCTCTTCTTCCTCGGGGACCCTCCTCAGCAGCCTTTGCAGGGGCCTCCTCCTGGGCCGGTCCATTCGCTGTTGGATTCTGCAGGGCTCCATCCTTGGCTGCTTCTCCAGTCTCTCCTGATCGATAGGATCTTTCCCATGTTGAAGCCATATATCCTGAATGTGCTTTTTGGGTCACTCCTACAGGCCCTGGCTCTGGCGGTTGCTGAAGGAGGAAGACATGGAAGCAGGACGACCCTGAACGATTAAGCTTCTTAATCCTGAATCAGGTAGCTGCTCTGAAGTGTTTTGTGATGAAGGGGTCCTTGAAAGCATTCCTTGGATATCTGTGGAACAGAAAATGTCCCGAGAAGGGAAGGAAGGCTGCTGTGCACCTAGACAGCCATAAATTTCTGGAAAAGTTTCTTTGGGAAGTAGTCGGTGATCGTGGATTCACATACTGGCATTCGGCGTTACTCGGAATGGGGCTGAGGGCATTGCGTCTTGTTTCTCTTGACTTTGCAGAGTTGTGAGCAGTGAAGGAGCCAAAGGACATTCACGGATGGTAGCTCTAGATGTCTTCAGGGGGAATTAGACCTCTCTGGAGAATGGTAGTACAGAAGGCCGTTCTGAGACGACCCCCCCCCCTTTGAGCTGGCCCTGGGACATTTCTAGTGTTCTTGTTTTTGCTTTTAATCAGCTCTAGCCCTGTGTTCTCTTCCAGGCTCAGTTTGTCCCTCTAGAAAGTGGGCACTTAGCTGGGATTCCCCTGCCAGGTCCCACACAGAAGTTGTCTGAAGGGTCAATAAGTTTGTGTATAAACAGACTTTTTTTTTTTTTTTTTTTAATGTTTAAACCCTGGCATAGCAAGGGATGGCTGTTTTCCACAATTCTCAGTGACAGCGAGGAAAGGAGGGTGGTGGGTGTCTAATTTGATTCTCTTGGTATGTGCAGGTTATTTTTCTTGGCAGGGGCCACACTTTTCATCTCTCTTATGTGACTCAAAGTTGATTGCTTCTGTTTCTTTTTTGTTGTGCTTGATTTTGATTTAATTTTTAAGCCATCATGTCTTGGGGTTCCGGTAAGAAACAGATGGTGCATTCAAATGGAGTCATCCCAAAGACGCTCCTGAAGGGACTGTTTATAGTGGTGTAGACAGGGTTAAGAGAACCGAGCACAGGATGTGGAAGTATCCCGGGGCTAGTGGTATCAGGGAGCTGTTACCATGCCTAGTCCTGAAAGAAAGAGGGAGGGATTGGTTATTAGAACTGGAAAGAGAAGCTCCATGGAAAGGCTCTCTCTGGTGGAAGGATGCAGTCAACCTTCAGCCGCACAGCTGGGAAAGAGCCAAGAGAATAAATATCCTCATAGAACTCCCTTGTCAGTTCTCCCGTCTCCTCATGGTGCCTCCCATTAGGCACACTCAGCCAGAAGCTAGAAGGCAGGGAACCATACTGGTGCTGTCCATTGAGATCAGACCCTCGGGGGGGGACACAGAGCTGACTGCAGAAGGGGGAAGTAGGGGTGCAAGTGGAAAATAGCTGACCAAACAAGAGATGCATATGGCTTGGATTGTATTGCAAACGATGTTTCTATCCAAAGAGGGGTTTTTGTCTGGTGGAGTAAGCGAAGCTTTGCATTATTAGGTCAGTTACATGGAACTGTTGGCTGGGAGGGCTGGGTGGAGCAACAAAAATCCTCTAGTTAAACTTCATCCTTTTTACAGCTGGGAAGACCCAGGAAGGTCAAGTGACTTGCCCAGGGCCACTCATGAATTCTTGAAAGCATTCCTTGAAAACCTGTTACATTTTAAGAAGACCAACACAAAACCACTTGAAACAGTTAAGAAACAGTGTCAAGTAAAATCTAAGCACATGCAGGAGAAAGCTGTGAATTAGTGCTTTTTTTTTCTCATTTATCAGTTTGGATCTTCTGGGGTTGTGACCATCACAAAACCCAACTCAAAGGGGCTCCCACAGCACAGGGAATTTATTAGTCGGCTTGTGTAATCTGCAAAGTTCAGGGATGGGGTGGACTGACTGCATTGTGGATGTGAAATAGCCCAACATGACATCAGCCATCAAGTTTCTTTCCATCTCTCTGTCACTCTTCCATGATGTCAGTTCATTCTCAGGGAGGCAGAATGGTCGCGGAAGTTCCTGGGCTCATAGTGGCATCCCTTTGGCCAGAAGGAAAAAAGCATCCCTCCGCCAGTAACTCCTTAAAAGACTGAGAAAGTATCTTTCCCAGAATTCCATCCCCTGCAAGCCAACCCTGGCATTTCATTGGCGGGAATTAAGCCACGTGCTCATTCCTCAGCCAATCACAGTAGTCAGGTGAAAGCCGTCTGTTGATTGGCAGGGATGGGAGGTTTTTCTGATTGGTCTATCCCTCTCCTGGGGAAGTGCATAAGCTTTCCCTAAAGCACCAGGACTGGGAGGAGAGGAGGGGACAGAACTGAGTATTGCCAGGGGAGAAGGGAAATGGGTCCCGGGAGAGTGGCAGCTGACATCCACTATACTGTATCGTCTATAGAAACCTTACTGACTTGGAAGTAACAGTGAGAGGAAACCTGGGTTTAACTAGTGCAAGTCTGAATCTTAAAGTATTTACGGTAGCATAGTTTAGACAGAACCTGTTGGAAGGCTTGCCGTTAGCATCTGCTTTGCAGTATGTCTGAAAACATAGGCTCTTCTGGTAGGTTAACCATGCTTTCTACAATTCTGCCTAATTTCTCATATGCGTATGCAACCTTTTTATAGCCAGAGTAAACACTGAATTCAAATTCTGGGTTGGTGGAGATTAAATGACATTAATGAGTCTCCTCATTTAAACCTTGTCTATAAAATGGGAGTAAGGGGGCGCCTGGGTGGCACAGCGGTTAAGCGTCTGCCTTCGGCTCAGGGCGTGATCCCGGCGTTATGGGATCGAGCCCCACATCAGGCTCCTCCGCTGTGAGCCTGCTTCTTCCTCTCCCACTCCCCCTGCTTGTGTTCCCTCTCTCGCTGGCTGTCTCTATCTCTGTCGAATAAATAAATAAAATCTTAAAAAAATAAAAATAAAATGGGAGTAAGAATAGCACTTACTTTATAGGTCTGTTGTAAGGATTAACTGTGGTAATCCAAGTAAAGTGCCCAGTGTCCCAGTAGCTGGCCCAATAAATGTTACCTTTATTAATATCCTGTATCTCAAAATACTGTCACATTTATGTTTCAGTGCACATTTAATCTAGGAAATTAACTCTCTTCACAACAAATATATTATTTATCACGGATTCGTTAGAGATGAGTTAAATAAAGGTATTAAAAAATTTAGTGTTTATGGATTTTTCTTCACCAGAACGGTTTCTAATTTAGAATTCATTTTGGGGGAAATCTAAAAAGAGAAAATTTTAGGTAGCATATAGTTAAGTTAAAGGTAGATGGAATCCCTGGGAAAAAGGGGGACTTTCATTTTACAGTCACTTATTAACGTATCCTTAGTTGAACAGTTTTATAAGTAGTTGAAGGCCTGTGATGACGTATCCCAGCTGATGTTCTTGTCTTTGTTCTCAGTATGTAGGCTCTGGAGGGCCAAGTGACCCTCCTCAGCTTTGGCTTCCCAAACCAACCATGCCGGTGGGCTTTTCCGGTTGGACGGATTTTAGGACCACTTGGATTGGATGAGGTGCTGCAGTAGCAAGAAGCTAGTCTTGGGCATTTATTTCAGTTGAATTTTAACTGACAAAATGCTGTGAATTGTTCTCTAACGCCTTTAGTACCATAAGGCTGACCTCTCAGAATCTCAGCAGGGTGAGGTGTCTTGATTTGGGGGTTCCCAGATTAGTGGCACCTTCAAGCTTTAGCATCTGTGTTTCAAAACCAGGAGGAGATAACTTGGTAGTGAGGGGTGGATAGGGTGCAGTGAGGGCCCTGCAGATAGAGGAAAAACTTCCAGAACAACCCGGAACTTATGGACCACAAGTTTATAGACCTTAAAACTTTTCATACCCTCTCCCCTGCATATTGACTACAATTAGTCTTAAATTTTCTCTAGGTTGTTTGTTGGCCCTGATGAAGGTCACCATTGTGATAACTAGGTGAGAACTAGTGATAACTAGATGATTGACCCTAAATTCCTTGGTTCAGACAAGCGGTTCTCCACTTGGATGAGGAAACTGTCAAAAAAACATTGGGAGGGGCCGGCCTAGGGCTACCAACTTCTTATTTTGCCGTCCTTAGTGGAAGGATGTTTTGAAATATCTAACATCTGTTACCACAGTTATCATACAAGAAAGGAACATTTTTTTTTCTGATATCACCTATAAAAACTCCATTATATTTGGGCCCTGTGCTGTAATCTATGGGTAGCAAGTGTTGGGGAGATGGGAAATTATTTACTTAATGTGCCGTGTAGGGGGGAAATCCTACTTTTTTGAAGATTCTCTTAGAGCCTAGGAGTTCTCTTAAGTCATGTCTTTTTTTGGCTTAAAGGAGGAGAAATTCACTTGAACACAAGTCTTGATGAATCCAGTTCATTTTATAAAGAAGAAACTGTTCACTCTCAAGTCATTAACCTAGAATTGTTAGTGTAATTTTCTACCAGTAGAAAGAAAATCTTGCAATACTAAATAGTTCAGTTTTTCTTTTTTCCACAATTTAACCCTAAAAAGGGTAAGTCTGTTCAATTGGATTTGGCCTTCAGTTGTGTGGTATATGCCTCTATGTGTGGGAAAGCACACACACGGACACGCACACTCACTCACACAGAAGGAGGAAGGGAGGGAGAGAAAGAGAGAACTTAATTTGGTGAAAAGCCCCAGAAAGGAAAGGGTGCTTGTGAGAAAATCGGTGTGTGCCTCAGTCAGTCGCTGGTAAGCGTTAGTACTTGTAGTAACAATTACATCTTGGAGCTGCCAAAAGAGGATGACTTTTTAAGATGTCTTTTGGAGTCATTAAAAAACCCCAAACATACACCCAACCACCCCTGGCATCCAAAACAGTAATAAAACATTCCTCATTCTGCTTCACTTCACATGCCTGCTTGGCTTTGCCACAAACATGTTTTGCCTTCCAGCCAGGGATTAAGCTTCTGTGTGAGGCCATGACTGGTGTGAAAGCAACTTCTCTGTGATTGTTGCGGGGGAGAACAAACTGCCTGCATGCCTGTGTGAAATCCTGAATGGAATTATGGAATCGTAGTGCCAAGGAGGGTTTTGAGGTCCATGCCTTCCCGCCAGGCTGTTTGAACGCTCATCATCTTGACTGACAAAAGGTGACCTAATCCTAATGTGTCGTTGACCTCTAACATTTCATGGATCCTCTGTGGACAAGGACAGGAACTAAGATGTGTCTTTCTCAAGAAAAAGCAGACCGTTCTGCAACACACCACATATGCAGTTAGTGCCCTGTTCACAGCCTCATTCTTGGGCACCGTGTCCTGTGTATATTCTCACATATGCTCCTACGGCACGGCCCTTGCCTGTTCTAGTAGACACTCCATCTTTATTCAGACTCCTTAACACTTGTTTCTGTTCAGGTATATCTCTCTCTATGGCAGGCTATTCAGTGCGTATAGTTACAGCTCAGTGTTCTATTGGACTGACGTTACCACAACCCTCTTGCTTTAGTCAGCTTCGGCTGACATAGCAAAATACCACAGACTGGGTGGCTGAAAATAGAAATTTATTTCTCACAGTTCTGAAGGCTGGGAAGTCTAAGATCAATGTTGGCAAGGCAGGTTTCATTCTGAGACCTCTTAATGGTGGCTTGTAGGCGGCCGCCATCTTGCTGTGTGCTCACTTGACCTCTTCTTTGTGCCCTTGCAAAAAGAGGAAGCTCTGGACACTCTTCTTCTTACAGGGACACTAATCCCATCAGAGGGCTCCACCCTTGTGACTCATCTTAACCAAGTTGATTCCTCCTAATACTATCAGATTGGGGGCTAGGATTTCAAGTATGAATCTGGGTTGGAGCAGGGTGGGGGGTACAAACCGACACAAACTTTCTGTCTATAATGTTTCTGAATCTTTATTTGTGGCTCCCTTGAATGCTTGCAGGGCCGTTGGTCCAGGAGCCCTGCAGTAAGTAGAGAAAGCTTTAGAATTATTGCTGTGGAACAGGTATGGTGTCCCACAGGTGGCTTGGTGGATTACAAAACTGGAAGACCTTTACCACAGAATTCAAGGTGACCTAGGTAGACTGGTGATCTCCTTTTCTTTTCAGAGCTTGGGTTTCCTGGATCCAAATGTCCGTGGTAAAGTTGTGGATGCCAAATTTGGTCAGCCTCAGTGAAGTGTGGATAGGTCAGCATTCAGTATTCCCTGACCACCATCTATAGCCTCCCTTCTGGGCCTCTAAAAAGGAGACTCTTAGAATGAAAGCCTGGGAAAATGGGTTACTTCTTAGCACGTTATCCTCTTGGGCATTTACTTCCTTTTCATGGGGAAAGGAAGGCAGTAAATTATACTAAAACTGTTCCCTGTTACATTAGAGATCAAGATCTTAGAGTGTCATTTGGAATATATACAAACATGGTAGTGTCCACATGGACACCGGTGTGCGTGGTTGCCCCACACGCACAAGCACACACCTGTGCCAGGTGCAATGTTTTAAAATATCAAAAGGCCTTTGAAAGTTCTTTTAAACTTTCAAGGAACAAGATAATTTCTGTGTTATATAAACTGTTTCAGGATTTAGAAAAAAGATGGAAAATATCCAGATTCTTTTTTCAAGCAAACATGACCCTGATAACAAATCTGGCAAGCCCCCAAAGGGAGGCTGTATACCAGTCTCGCTCAGGAATGTAAAAATTTTAGATAAAATTCTAGTGAGTAGATTTCAACAATGGGGTATGTGAATGTTCCACCAAGCCCCAGTAGGTTATGGAATGCAGGCATGGCTTCATATACATAGATTTTCATTTGATTCACATAAATTATTTAAGTAAAAATATGCAATAATCTCATTAATTCCAAAAGAACGTTCAGTCAATTCGACTTCTAATTTTTACAAACCGCTTAAAAACGAGTATATAAAATGACCGTTCCTTCATATGAGAAGGAAGATTGGGTTCATACCGCTGACTTTCATTATACTTTTGGGGGGCCCCAATAAAGGCATTATTGGATATGCCTGAGATCAAGACAAAAAGCCAATATAGAAAGTAATGAAAGTATTAACTTTAGAGAAGAAATATTGTAAAGAAAAGGATAAAATTATCATTACAGATTGCTTAGTTGTAGATCAAGAAGACTTAAAGCGATTCCTTCTAGATGGTGAGGTAAAAACTAAGGATTTGGAGGGGCATATGGGTGGCTCTCTAGGTTGAGCGTCCGATTCTTGATTTCGGCTCCGGTCATGATCTCAGGGTCTTGAGATCAAGCCCCGTGTAAGGCTCCACGCTCAGTGTGGCGTCTGCTTGAGAGTCTCTCTCTCCTTCTCCCACTGCTCTTACCCCCACTTCTCTCTCGCATGCTCTCTCTCTAAAATAAATAAATAAGTAAAATCTTAAAAAAAAAAAAAACCACTAAGCTAAGGATTTGGATACTTCTGAAATCAGCTCATGAGTCTAATGCCATTCCTCTCAAAGTCCCATCAGGATTTTTATTTTTTTTTTTAATTTTAAAAAGATTTTATTTATTTATTCGACAGAGATAGAGACAGCCAGCGAGAGAGGAACACAAGCAGGGGGAGTGGGAGAGGAAGAAGCAGGCTCATAGCGGAGGAGCCTGATGTGGGGCTCGATCCCATAACGCCGGGATCACACCCTGAGCCGAAGGCAGACGCTTAACCGCTGTGCCACCCAGGAGGCCCCCATCAGGATTTTTAAAATTTGACAAGATGGTTATCAGTCTATGTGGAAAAACAAGTAGATGAGAACCTCAGGGGAATTCTGGAAATGGCTGTAAGAGAAGGGAGTTAGATCTATTGGCTATTACAATATATAGCACTACCACATATTAAAGTGCGTAATGAAGTCTTTGTAATTAAAACACTGTGATGCCAGCATAAGAGGAGGAAGTAGGTAAGTGAACCAGGACAGTTCAAAAGCAGACCCTCTCATAAATAATTCGATAAATCATAAAGAACTCATCAGAAATCAGCGGGGAAGGAAAGATTATTCAATAAATAATTTTGATGCATAGTTAGCAATTTGGAAAAAATCATTCTAACTTCACCAAAATGAATTACATATTGATTAAACAATTAAGTGCAAAATGTAGAGGTATAGGAAAGCTATAGAATTGAATATTGCTTAGAAACAAAAGAAAAACACTCAAACAGGAAAAGAATAGTCAGTCAAACTACAGAAAAAAAATCAAAGATTTCTTCATGTAAAAAACCAGTGGGGTAACAATAGATTGGGAAAAGATCTGCAGTAACGTGACAGAATTAGTATTTTTATTTTGTGACATGCTCAAACAAATAAAAAAAAATCCTAATTAAAAAAATTAAAACCTTGTTGGAACAGTCGAATAGATGATTACATATGGTGCCATACAAATATATGGAAAATGGTCAACTTTGTAATAAGAGATATGTAGATTAAAACATCAGCAAAATACTATTTTAACATTTTAGCCAAAGAATACATCTTTAATGGTAATGCCCAATTTTGGTGGTATTGCAATATTGTGAAACGGTTATACAACATATTAAAGAGACATATTATTTATTCATACATTTCGATCCGGTAATACCACTTTTGTGAACCATCTTCCCACATCCCCTCTATGAAGGAAATAATACATGATACTTAATAAGCTATTTAGACAAAGATACTCCCTGATGCATTATTTACAAAGGAGACACACACACACACAAAATTAATGTCCAACTGTTGGATAACTATAAAATAAAATAGTTCTTCTCTCAGCATAATACTGGACTATAATTAACAATTACTTTGAAGAGACATAGTAATGTGACATGATGGTCATAATTTTACATATAGAAATTGCAGTATAAATTGTAGTGTAGTTTCCCTATAGAACACAGCTATGTAGCTGTGCAGTTAAATCGAAGGAACCGTAGCTGCCGATGACGACACAGAAGGTCTCAGGAACACAGCTGTTAAGTAAAAAAGCAGTTGTATCTGTTTCCCTTGCCTCAGGAGACCTGTTTAGAAAAAAGTTGCTATGGCTGATGTCAAATAGCTTACTACCTGTATGTATTCTTATGGGATTTTTATGGTTTCAGGTCTCACTTTTAGGTCTTTAATCCACTTTAAATTTATTTTTGTGTCTAATGTAATAAGGTAGTCTAATTCCTTGGCGTTTGCATGTTGCTGTCCAGTTTTCCCAGCACCAGTTCTCGAACAGACTGTCTTTTTCCCATTGGATATTCTTTCCTGTTTTGTTGAAGAGTAATGACCATGGAGTTGTGGGTTCATTTCTGGGTTTTCTATTCTGTGACATGGATGGAGCTAGGAAGTATAATGCTAAGTGAAATAAGTCAGTCAGAGAAAGACAAATACCATATAATTTCAGTCATATGTGGAGTTTAAGGAAAAACACAGATAAGCCAAGGGAAAAAGAAAGAGAAATCAAGAAACAGACTCAACTAGAGATAATAAACTCACGGTTACCAGAGGGGAGGTGGTTAGGAGGATGGGTTAAATAGGTGATGGGGATGAAGGAGGGCACTTACCATGATGAGCACAGGTGACATATGGAATTGTTAAATCACTATATTGTATCCCTGAAACTAATATAATACTGTATGTTAACTAACTGGAATTAAAATGAAAACATAAAATTAAAAAGGCAAGTTGCAGAATAGCAACTTGATCCCACTTACATAAAGTTCAGATACATGCAAAATTAGTGATAAAATGTTTAGACATCCACACACATGTGGCAAACCCCATAAGAACAAGTGAGCATAGACAAAAATTCAGGCTAGTGGTGGGCGGAGAGGAGAGGATGAGGGAGGAGCCCATGGGAGCTATCACGGGGATGGTAAAGTTCTCCTTCTCAAGCCAGACTAGGGACATGGTGTATGTATTATTGCTCTTTTTAAATCTGAAAAAAATTTAAATTTATTTTCTAAAGGTTTTATTTATTTATTTGAGAGAGATCGACCACAAGTAGGGGGAAGGGCAAAGGGAGAGGGACAAGTAGGCTCCCCTCTGAGCAGGGAGCCCGCCACGGGACTCGATCCCAGGACCCTGGGATCATGACCCAAGCAGAAGGCAGACACTTAACCAACTGAGCCACCCAGGCATCCCCTTACCGCTCTTTTTTTTATATCTTAACATAAACTACAAGTATTTTTTAATGTACTTAGTGTTAATTTAATAAGAGTATTAGAACCCATATTCACCGATTACAATTATGTATAAAATCTGTATCCCTAATAAAGATGGTAAGAAAGCATATAGGTAACAGTGACTGTGTTAGAGGAGTGAAATTATGGATGCTTGGGTCTTTCATTTTCTCGCATTTCCAAATTTTCATTTACAGTCGTACTTGCTTCACTGCCCTTCAATTTATTGCATTTGCAGCGTTTTGTGACAGCCCTGTGTTGAGGGGGGTCTGTTGGTGCCAGTTTTTCAACAGCATTTGCTTTCTTTGTGTGTCTGTGTCACCTTTGGGTATTTCTCACAGTACGTCAGACTCGCGTATTACTGTTTATATTTGTTACGGTGATCTGTGGTCGGTGTTCTTTGATGTTACTTTTGGAGCCTGAGGAGGCGACTGAATTTCTCCTGTCTCGTGATCAAACTTTAATAGATGAGGAGTCACTTCCTGTGGATGAGCAAAGAAAGTGGGTTCTTGAGATGGAATCTACACCTGGCGAAGATGCTGGGAAGATCATTGAAATGACAGCAAAGGATTTAGAATATTATGTAAACATAGTTGATAAAGCAGCAGCAGGGTGTGAGAAGATTAAGTCCAGTTTTGAAAGAAGTGCTACTGTGGGTAAAATGCTGTCAAACAGCATCACATGTTACAGAGAAATCATTCTGAAAGGAAGAGCCAAATGATGCAGCAAATGTCACTGTTGTCTTAGTTTAAGAAACTGCCACAGCCACCCCAATCCTTAGCCACCACCACCCTGATCAGTCAGCAGCCATCAACATGGAGGCAGGGCCCTCCACCAGCAAAAAGATTATGATTCACTGAAAGCTCAGATGATGGTCTGCATTTTTAACAATAAAGTATTTTATTTTATTTTTTAAAAGATTATTTATTTGAGGGGGGTAGGGGCAGAGGGAGAGGGAGAGAGAGTCTTTTAAGCAGACTCCATACTGAGTGTGGAGCCCGATGTGGGGCTTGATCTCACAACCCCAAGATCATGACCCTGAGATCAGGACCTGAGCTGAAACCAAGAGCGGGATGCTCAGCTGACGGACCGTGCCACCCAGGCGCCCCGGCAATAAAGTATTTAAATTAAGTTATGTATAGTATTTTTTTAGACATGATGCTATTGAACATTTAATGGACTACAGTATACTATAAACAAAACTTTTATATGCACTGAGAAACCAAAAATTCATCTGAAGGACTTTATTGCTACATTCACTTTATTGCATTGATCTGGAACTGAACCCACAATATCTCTGCGGTATGCCTGTATGTGCTTACGTTACATTTTTTTAAAAAGAAAAGAAAATGGAAGAAGACTTCTGCAATTATAGGATGACTTAAGCTTCCAGTGGAGTGCGTGCCATTGCTCAGAGAGTGATAGATTTCACCACTGAAGCAGAAGGGGAGATGGATTGATTGATTGATTGATTTTAAGGATTTTATTTATTTATTTGAGAGAGCACACAACAGGGGGAGGGGCAGAGGGAGAAGCAGATTCCCCACTGAGCAGAGAGCCCCCCACAGGGCTCGATCCCAGGACCCCAGGATCATGACCTGAGCTGAAGGCAGATGCTTAACTGACTGAGCCACCCAGGTGCTCCAACAGGGATTTAAAATGTAAAAGAAATGCATTTGCAAAAATAAGTGCATCCATGAATAGTCACCAAGCATCTTTCTTGTGTGAGAAAGCCTTGACCTAGCCTGTATTCTGAAAAAAATCTCTTGGATACTGAGTTTATTGCATTGCTGACATGGATGAATTAGAAAGGCTGGCATTTCTTTGGGTTCCTTTAGAACATTTTTTAGCTTACTATTTTATTTGGTTACAAAAATAATAATGATTTTAGATAGTCTTACAAAAATTTAATGGAACCTGAAGTCAAGCAGACACTAGAACTAAACCTCGGTTGAAGGAAAATACAGGGGATAGAGGCACATGTTAAAAGACACAATAAGGATGCAATCAGGAAGTTCTTGGAACATATGACCCATACGTTGTTCACAAATAAAATGGCATGGAAAAGGAGAGGCAGCACTATGTAATAAATTTTAAAAGACTCGAGAGACAACATATCAACCAAATACCAATGCAAATCTTGTTTGGATCCTGATTTAAACAAACCAACTGTGAAAAGGCGTTTATGAGACAATTGGGAAAATTGGAACACTGATTGGATATTTGATATTGCAAAATTATTAATTTTTAGATGTGACAATTTTATTTATGGTTATGTTTTAAAGATATGTGCTGTAGTGTTTATGAACCAATATAATATCAGATACTCTAAAACAATCCAGTGGAGAGTTTATTAAATACAAAAAGTCTGTATGTTGGGGGTTATTTATGGTTGAATGATATATCCAGGATTTATGTTAAAATAATCCAGGTATAGGGGCCGTAGTGGGGTATAGATGAAACAAGGTCAGCCATGTATGAAAATTGAAGCTGAGCAGTGAGTACATATATTCTTGCTACTTTTGTATATATGTTTAGAATTTTTCATAATAAAATATAGGTAAGAGTAATACATATTCACAGCTGAAAATGTATGAAGTATAGAAAAATATAAAGAAGGAAATGAAAGTCACCCACATTCCCACCCCCTGGAGATAACTACTGTCAATATTTTTATAAGAATCCTTCCATACTCTTTCCTTATGCATTTACAATATATACTCTTATACATACACACCTTTAAACAAGAAATTGTACTCCCTATATTGTTTTGTATCCTGCTTTTTTATATTGTGGACACTATTGTGCTTTAGTATATTTAGATCTTCCTCATAACTTAGTATTATTAAGTTATATGTATTCTAATATGGGAAAACACACACACATGCCATAATTTATTGATCTAACCAGCCCTTTACAAATGGATATCTAAGTTGTTTCTTTTTTTTTCCTCATCAAACAATTTTGCATACTCATTTCTTCTGAGAAGTATCTAGAAAATCCAAGAGTTTTTAAGGCCTTTTTTCCTCTATTGTGGCAGACTACTTGTTGGACATATGATACCATTTTGAACTCCCTCCTGTAGCATACATGATTATCCATTTCATCATAATCTCAATAACATTGGGTGCTATAGTCACAATATTTTTTTTTGAGATTTTATTTATTTATTCGACAGAGATAGAGACAGCCAGCGAGAGAGGGAACACAAGCAGGGGGAGTGGGAGAGGAAGAAGCAGGCTCATAGCGGAGGAGCCTGATGTGGGGCTCGATCCCAGAACGCCGGGATCACGCCCTGAGCCGAAGGCAGACGCTTAACCACTGTGCCACCCAGGCGCCCCTATAGTCAAAATATTTTAAATGTTTGTCAATCTGACAGAGGGATAAAGAATATTTTATTTTAATTTGCATTTTTAGAATTATTAGTGAGTTGAAAATCTTTCTACGTGTACATCAGTATTTCTTATTTTATGACTAGGTGTTTATATCTTTCCCCCCAATTATTGTATTTATCCCCCCACTTACTGATTCATCAGGGCTCTTTACATATTAAAGGACACTAATATTTCATATATTGTATAAATTGCAGCTTTTCTCCCTAGTTTGTTGTCATTTAACCTTATGTCATTTTTGAACAATCATTTGTCTGGAATTATTTTAGTAGATTTTTAAAGATTGTAAGTCTAGATTTTTTTTCCCTTTGAGCCTTTGTAATTTTCTACATTTTTATTTTTGTAATCTTATTCAATATTTTACTGAAGAGTTTCATTATATAGGATTGCACTCTAAAGTTTGCTTTTTTAATGTCTTTATTGGTTATTAAATAAGGTGTTTATGGTGGAAAGGATACATTTTTATTTTCCTTTCATTTTATTTAATTTATTTATTTTAAATATTTTATTTATTTATTTGTCAGAGAGAGAGAGAGAGAGCACAAGCAGGGGGAGCGGCAGGCAGAGGGAGACGGAGAAGCAGGCTTCCCACTGAGCAAGGAGCCCGATGTGGGGCTCAATCCCAGAACCTGGGATCGTGACCTGGGCCAAAGGCAGATGCTTAACCAACTGAGCCACCCAGGTACCCCAAGAATACATTTTTAAAAAATTTACCTGTAACTTGTCTGTCATACAGTGCATTGGGTAAAATTTGGTAATTTACGTTTCAGTAATTCTTCTATATTTGTATATTAGTTAAAGTAACACTTGCTGATGAAACAGTTAAAACCCCAAATTATAACTTGACATAGTAGAAGTTTATTTCTTAATCCAGCATAGGTGCTTCTGATTGGTGGTCAGCCCTCCAGTGAGTGATTCAGTGGCCCAGGGTCCTTCCATCTTATGATTCTTCCATTCTCTAGGGCTTTGGGGTCCTCTGCATCTAGTTGGCCATTGGAGGAAGAGAGCACGGAGAAGACATGTCACTTACTAACCACCTCAGCTTGAAAGTGCTTCCTGTCACTTCGGCCTATAGTCCATTGGTGGGAATAGTCACATGGATATACCTAAGTAGAAGGGATACTGGGAAATGTAGTCCCTGGCAGGGTAACAGCTTTCCAGTGAAAACTCTACACTCTGGAAAGAGCATGAATATTTGTTAGACATTTAGCTGAATCTGCCACCATTTGTTATATTTATAATGTATCTGATACGTATTTTCTTTACAAAATGGAATCATCCTGTCAAGAGTTTTCAATTTTAGCATCATTTTTTAAAGATTTTATTTATTTATTTGAGAGAGAGAGCGTGCACGAGGGGAAGGAGGGGCAGAGGGAGGAGAAGCAGACTCCCCACTGAGCAGGCAGCCTGACATGGCGCTCAGTCCGAGGCTCCTGAGATCATGACCTGAGCTGAAGGCAGACGCTCAACCAGCGGAGCCACCCAGGCGCCCCCATAGCATCATTTTGTGAACTTTTATGTATTTGAATCTTTTTCAAAAACAAGAGTTTTAATGTCTACATTTTATTCCTTGTTTTGATATATCATAATTGATTTAGCCACTTTTCTATTATGGTATAGTTAGGTTTTCCTAGATTTTTATTATTCCGAATAGTGCTGCTATAAATGTTCTTATGCATAAATCTTTGAGTATTCCTCTGATTATTTCCTCAGGGAAAGTTCTTGGGAATGAATTTGCTCCACGTTGAGGCTGGTGATGCATATTACCAGAAATGTGGACTTATTTACACTCTTATCAGTCGTGTCTGAGGATTCTTATTTCAGAGCACTCTTGACTACCATGGGCGTTAGAGTTGTTTCGGTTTTTGCCAGTTCGATTGTTGAACAAGGTACTGCATGGTTTTAATTTGTAAGCTTTCCTTACAGTAGGTTTGAACATTTTTTCATGAGACCCTCAGTATCTGTGTGTGTGTGTGTGTGTGTGTGTGTGTGTGTGTGTGTGTGAATTGCCTCTTTGCATCCTTTTCCATTTTTATTTTGAAGTGTTCCATCTTCTTCTCAATCATTTATAAGAGATTTTTACTCAGTGTTGATTAAGTTGTCATGTTATAAATATTTTTATCTAGCTTCTCCTTTCCTTGATTTTGCTTTGTGACCTAATTTTTTAAGATTAAACTCTACAGTTGGAACCCCGATGTGTGCTATCATACGCACTGAATCTGCCTGGTTAGCAGTACTTCTGAGATTAATAACATTTTTAAGAAGCAAAGCAGATTCTTTTTTTGACACATCATAGGGTTTGAATGTTCTTACTTTGAAATTTTAGTTATCTTGAAGTGAGTGAGTTTAAAGTCGTCATCGAGAAAACAGACTCAAGAAGGAGGAGTTGGGGCACTGTTTTTTTCCCCCATGGAGATAATGAGGTTGCCCTCTTTATCTTCGCAGGATAGTTAAGAGCAGCAGGGGGACAGGTCGATGGTCTCGGAAGGACTCCATGGTTTTAGCTAAGTGAGTAAGCAGTGGGGTCTCAGAGGCCCTCTGGCTGTTTTTCATGTTAGAGCATATTAAAAACACACGTGGTAGAATGGCAGTTGCCAAAGTAGGGGTCAGGGAGCTGAGTGGGAGTCTCAGCTCTGCCACTGACTGTGACCCTCAGCAAGTCAGTTGTCCCCTGGAGTCCTCAGTCACTCATCCGCAGGCCTCGCGAGGTTGTCGTAGGCGATGTTTTGGACGTGTGATCTCCCGGGCTGTGCGGTGGAGTTTTGCGTGAGGCCTCGTTGACATTCACCACCAGTTCTGACCCGTGTCAGGTGCGTGTGTGGGGAGCAGGAAGAAGGTTAGTCCCTTTGGTCTCCTGAGTGATTTATGAAAGAAATCAATCCCGTATATATCTGTTCCAGCTATAACGTGATCTAAATGTGATATTCACCTAATAAGATTAGATGAATCTAATATGGTTTTCCTCTAAAACACAAAAACTGTGCCACTTTTAATTGTAATAGCCAAATTAAATTACTCATCCCAAATTAGATTTCTAGCAAACTTAATTTGAGCATGAGCTCAGTACTGCAGGCCCTGAGTAATTTTTTAAGATATAAAATAAATCAGTAGGATACTGGTATTGTTCCTCTGGGCTCTTCGGTGGTTACCATAAAAGAGAGTAGGTAAACATCTGGAGGAAGCTTGCAGAAACAGAGCTGAGACAGAAGCTCCGATCCTTCAGCTTATTGTGGAGAGTTCCTTCCTCTTCCACTACTTCTACTCTCACTGGTCTTGGAGGACAGGAAGCAAATGAATTATTGGCAGGCCCAGGACTCACTTGAGTCTTATTCTTATGATTGCCTTTCTTCATTTTGTTCCTTGCCTGAGCCCTTTCATGTCTTCCCAGCTCAGGTGGACACTTGGTAGGAAGTGTTCCCTGGGTAGTTTATGGAACCATGGGGAGTTGGTGAGGGACTAGAGACATTTATAACGTTGCATTAGCCATAGTTTCTTTCCTTTTGTTAGGTGACAGATTAACTGAAAACCAACCCAGACTGGTTTCAGTCTAGGACTAGAAGCTGGCATCAGGTGAGGCTTTATCCAGGGGCTCAAATGAAGTACCCAAGACCCAGTGTGTCTCCTTCAATGTTGGTTCCTTCCCCAGGGATGATCTCCCTTCCCAGCCTCAGAATGGTATCCCACAGCTTCCCGGTCAGCCTGTTTCCTTGTTCTCATCAAGTAGGAGGAAAGATCCTTAATGGATCAACCAAAGGTGTAGAATTGAGTCCAGTTGCCCCTGGTTGGCTTAATTTGAATCTTCTGCTTCCCTGTATGAGTACCATGTGGAGGGGATGGGACAGATTGACTGCCTGGAAGATTCAGGGGACTGTTAGACAAGTCGATGGGGTAGTGAAGTCAGGGAGGTACCTCCATGATGCATTATGTAGATCCCTCTGCTTTTCTGAGCACTGTACGCCTACGTTCTCTCCTTTGAAGTGTAAATGACCCTAAGAGGTTGGTGGGGTCTGTTCACAGATAAGGAGGTGAAGTTCACCATGGGATCGGCTTACCCAAGGCCTCGTCAATGATAGAACTAGGACCAGACTCCTTGTCTAACGAGTCTTCCATTTCTTTTCACTGTATCACTCCTTCTTTCTACCGATCCCTCTCACCAGCCCCTCCTTCCCATTCCCCCAACACCAGCACAGGGCTCTTCATTAAATGGACAGCCAGTCAATAGTTGTCAACTTGTTATTGACTGACTGGTGTACCATCAGACCAAATGTGACCTTTCTGCTCATACTTTGTGAATATCATTATAGCAAAAACCAATGTGGTCAATGCTCAGTCATTAATTTGTAGATTGTTCCTGATAATTCAGTTTTTCTTTCCCTGAATTATGGGGTTCTTCTAAGGGAAGGATGGTGTTTGGATGGCTTAAGCATAGACGTACAGAAAGGAGCCAAGCGTAGTGTGTGTGAGTGTGCGTGTGTGTGCGCTCGTGCGTGCACGAGAGTGTCTGCATGCGTGCAGGTATGTACATGGACCTGCAGTTACAAAATTAAGTACGTTTCAGTTCAGCTGAAATTAGATTTGATGCCTATCTTTTCATTTAAATGTAACTTACGTCTGTGAAAGTTACTATTGGCAAGGTCCTCATTTGCTTAAACCAAAGACCTGTGAATAGGTGTTCCACTTAGAAACATTTTTAGGAGTAACTATACATTCGCTTTTCCTTTTTGAGAAAAATGACAGGTACCTATTGGCTTCTCGCTGCCTGGAAAACCCTTCCCCATCAATATTTCATCTCTGATTTTACTTCCACTTCCTCTGGGCAGCTTTATGGACCTTCTCCAGCTGTTTCTCTTGGTGCCGAAGGTCTGCACTCTACAGTTAGCACCTCACCCTGTGTCCTGTGATGCACTGATTGTTTCCTAGGTATGGGTTTTATCTCTGTGATCATTTGGTTAACTATTTGAGGTCAGTGCTTGGCCTTACCACTTTGCGTGTGTGTGTGTGTGTGTGTGTGTGTGTGTGTGTGTGTGTGTGCGTGTGTGTGTAACCCTCCACAGCACTTACCTCCATGCTAAAGTGAAGTGGTGATCATCATATCCCAGGTTCAGTGCCCGGGATAGATGTTCCTCCTGAGCACTCCCAGATCACCCTCATTGTCCCTACAGTGGTTTATGCAGTCGTCTGGTTATTGTCTCTATTCCTCCAGTATAGGTCTCGGCACATTTTAACAACAAAGGAAATATGTGTTCACTAATTAAATGATTCTCGCCTTCTCTATAGCACCCCCTTTCCACCCCACTCCCCAACCCCGTCCCCAAACCATAAGTTTTCGGAAGGCAGAGACTGTATCTTATAGTTCTTTGTGTTCTTTATAGTCCCTAAGGGTGTCTGTCCATACTAAATGCTCAGTAAAGTCTTGCGGAATGAATGGATTTCATGGGTGGGCAGAAGCCATGGATCAGTACCCTCTCGGGACCTGCTTTGGGGAGACACAGATGGGAACTGAAGCTCTGAGAGGAAAGAGAGTGACGGAGACTGGATGGGGATGGTTTCGAGAGCAGGGTGTGCCCACCCCTCCTTCTTTGATTTCCAGGTACAGATAAGGCACTTCCCTAATGGCAGGGTGCTGTGTCCTGCCCTGGCGGGTGGCTGGTGAACTCAATGCCTGAGAGAGAAACAGTTGAGTAAAGGATAGTGGCTGTAATTCTAGCTTTTATTTCAACAACAATAAAGAATTTTCTACCTGAGCCCTTCAGAAATCTTCGTGGTGGAGATGAGAGGACCCAAGCCAGGAAGGGCGCGCGGTCACCTCCCTGCATTGACATCTTCGTCCTTCCCATTGCCCTAGGGGGTGCTGATGAACAAGGACAGACCCACAAAGGAGGGGGCAGAGAGCACCAAGGGGTCAGCACCCCCTTAGCATCCCTGAGTGGTATTGATACCACTGGGTGGACCAGCTCATCCTGGTTTGCCTGGGACTGTCCCACTTTCAATACTGAAAGTCCTGAGTCCCAGGACACCCCTCTATCCCTGGCAAACTACATGCCACTTGCTCCCTTCCCTGCCCTGGCCAGCTCTTTCCCTATTTCTTTTCCCTTTGCAAGGTCCTTGATTGGGCCTGTTTCTTCCTCTCCTCTTGCCTTCGTCACTGCTTCTTCCCCAGCTCTTTTATGCTAAGCCCCAAGCCCTGCTTGCATTTCTGCTATTAGAGGCCCTTCCAGACCAGCGTTCTGAATCTCTGTGGGTTGACCAGAGTCCTTGGGGCTAGATATCCTTGCTGGTGTGCTGCCTTCTCCTCCTCTCTGGTTCTGCCTGGCTCCTAAACTCAACCAAGATGTGGAAGCTGCTGTCACATGGAGTTGAAACTCCTCTCTGAGGGATGCTCTCTGCACACGTGTGACGCCTGGAAGGAGGGCAGGGGAAGTGGCAGCGCTGGCGTCGCTGTGCCCACAGCAGCACCGTGTTGTGCGATCCAAGGCCCACCTCCCTCGTCCCAGCCCCAGCCCTCAGCTCCTGCCTCCTGGGCGCCCTGTGGCCTGTGGCCTCCGGCGCTCGGCTCTCTTCTCCGAAGCCTCTTGCCCACATTTACCTCTGTTCTCGGAGCTCTTAGTACCCATCTAGTGCCGCTCCATTCAGTGAGTCTGATTGTTTGCTTCCGCGTTTCTCGCGTGTTACTTCTTCCTTGAAGGCAGGCGTCTCCTCTTGCTTCCTTTCCTTCCACCTCGCGGCCCCTGGCCCGGCGCTGGGCCCACAGCTGGCCCTGGCGTGTGTACATAGTGCTGTGGAGGGCACCTCGGTGATTCGTGGGTGACAGAGGGCGTGTAAGTCCGTCGGTTGGTCCTCTGGGAGCGGCTGAGTGCAGAGTATGTGGGTACCGTGGAGGAGGAGGAAGGCGGGACTGCAGACCGGCCGGAGCCAGGCCCAGGGTCCTGGGCGGAATTCCGTGATCCCGACTTCCTCTGGAACGCTGGCGCGGGAGAATGAGGCCGCTTGAACGTGAAGCCGAGTTTCGGTTGCAAAATACTTCACTTTATATATTAGGTTTGCTTTACAGTTTCTGGAACATTCGAATGTAATTTAAAAATAATCACAGAGGATTAAACAATTCTGAGACTGCTTTACAAAGGCAGTAAAGTGGGTTTGATTTTTATAGAGTTTTCCTTTTTTGATTCATTCCCTTTTTGGAGGAGTTCTGAAGGAAGTGCTATGTGCTGTCCCAGACCCCATAAACCGAATTCTGTTATTTGTCTCAGCAGTGCTGATCCATGAGTGGAAATGCAGCTCTGGCCCCCCACTGGGAGGGTGGGTATTTCGAGCTTTCTCTGGTCCTAACCTCTGGCTTGGGTCTCCCCTAACCAGCTGATGCTTCTGCTGTGTGTGTGTGCGTATACACAGTGTTTGTTTTCCAACGTAAGTAGCTTTAAAAATTTATAGGAATAATATATGGTCTTGGTAAAACATTTAGTAGGAAGTTAAAGCTGTCTTTATGTTTTAGAAAGAACGACAATGAACATTTTCACATGTATCTCTCTAGATTCTTTTTTGTGTACTCACACATGTGTTCAGACATGCACACATACACACGCTGGTATATTTACACAGATGGGATCATTTTATATAAAATTTAGGGGCCTGCTTTCTTCTACTTAGCAGTATCTTAAGGACATTTTCTCTGTCTGTAAAGATTAATTTATCATTCGTTCAGCAAACACTTACGGAGTGCCTCCCGTGTGTCCAGCAGGATACAGGGTATCGGGGATGTAACATTGAACAGAAAGAATAAAACTCCCTGCCCTTGGGAAACCTACAGTCTGGTTGGGGTAACTGGCGATAACCAATTATACAATATGGGGTAGGATAGAAGGTGATACATGTTATGGGGGAAAAAAATGAGATAAGGAAGGGGAGTGGGAGTGCGGGGAGGGGTAACATGCGTTTTGCAGTTTTAAACAGGGTGGTCTGGTGATGGGGAGGTCTTGGACATGAAGTGGGGCTATAATGTTGGGCGCACAGCACGAGCCGCTAAGATGCCTACGGGGTTAGGGGCTGGAGGGCAACCACTGTCAGAACCTTAGGGGTGCTGGGCAGGAGCCACTCAGATCCTCGTGGTAGGAAATACAGACGTGAGCATCCGTGCATTTTCCTGTTTCTCATTACCAATAACAGTGATTGCCATTTACATAACACACTGTTGTTTCCAGAGTAGCTTTCTGTCTGTTGTCCTGGCCTTGTTGCTTACTGCCTGCACAATTTGGGGCAGATAACCCTCTGTTTCTGGGCCTCATTTATAAAGTATTAGGATTGTTGTACAGTTTAGATGAGTTAACCCAAGTGCATGGAACGGTGCTGGAAAGAGCTCCTACAAGAAGTTTGGCTTCTTGTATTTCTTGTATTAGTTGGGACAGTCCTGAGAGGAGGATGTTAAGCTCAGTTTAGAGATGGGGAAGCTGAGGCCCGGGAGGTTAGCAGCACTAATGAACAAGTTCAGGGTGCTAGTGGATGGTGGAGTGGGGTCTCAAATCGTAGGCTTTAGACTCTAGGTCCAGCTCAGTCCAGGTAAGCACCTGCCTGCCTCCAGATGGGCACAGCTGCTCCTGCTTTAGGCGGATGCCCAGGACACATGGCCACAGATTCCATTCACTGCCTTCCTGATTGCTCCGTAGACTCCTCAGAAGAAAAGCAGCCCAAGGCCGGGCAAGGGTTGGGGGGCAGGGTTGGTCAAGGTGGGAAGAAGGAAGGATATAGAGCTTCCGTTGGGAAAAGCTGAGGCTTGGCAGCTCTACTCAGCATCCTCACTGCTGTTAATGGGGTGTCAGCACATCTTCCCCGCCCTCCCCCCCAGCTCCCCGCAGTCACCATACACAGCAGCTTGTAAAGATCCCTCTTAAAGACTCAGGAACACGACAGTTAGTGACTTTTCTAGTTTTAAATTTCTGACTTTGAGCAATACCCCTACTCTTGCGTCTGCCGTAGTTTGTTGAACACGGCCACGGACAACAGCCAAGCTCCATAACTGTTACCACAATTCTTCCAGAAGGTCTCCTGGCAGCAGCCTCACAGCAAACCTGGCCCTAACAGGCCCTCGGGTAGGTGGGCCACACCCTTAAAGGACCTGCGAGTCTTACCAGAGTGGGAGAACTCGTGTCGTCATTTGTCCTCCGAGGTCAACACCGCCCCCCTCTACACACACCCCACGCGTGGACAGCCCAGGGTAACACAGCCCTGGGTATACCTCCTGGCTAGTTCTCTGAAGTGGGATGTAGCGAGCGTGTGTTCGTGTGGCAACCGCTGTGTGAGTGGCCGCTATGTGTCGGGAAAACAGCACTCTTGGTTTTGTGCTGCAGGTGCATTGTGAGTTCAGAAGGCTTTTGTGGGCTGGCCTAGGAGTTCTAACCATCATTTGAAATATGGTTTCTGTGGCTACGGGCTGTCAGGATTCTTAAGAAATCACTTTTAAGCAAACCTTTAGAGCAAGTCGTTTGTAACGGGGAAATTGGCAGTCAGTCATTTAGAGTCTCTTTTCTTACCGTCTGGTGGGGTTTCTCATATCCCAGGACTCCAGATGGAGTGTAAGCTCCTGGGAAGTCCTGTGGCAGGTGCATGGAGCTGTGGCCTAACAGTTGTGCGTTTGGAAATGGCGTCGGGCAGCTGGTAGGAGTCAGTGCGTGCTGGAGTTACCAGGTGCTACGACAGAGTGGAGAATGCACCGGGGGCTTGGTCACTGGCATGGGGGGGCATACCTGGGTACTGTACCACAGGTGGGGCTTAAATGGGATGTGAGAGGACTGGGACAGCACTCCCAACTTTAAACCAAGGAACAGATGGAGAAATTGGGCCTGGAAAAGAGAAGACAAGGGAAGAATTTAATAATGTGTTTCATTCTTTGAAGCACCATGATATGGTTCCCTCCCAAAAGAGACTGGTAAGAGAGACAGACATTTCGGTAATTAAAGGAAGGAGTTTAATAATAATAATAGCCCAAGCTATTGAAGATAGGAAGAGTTACTTTAAGGGATAGTGAGTTCCCCCTCATTAGAGGTATGTAAGGAGAGGCTGGCTGGCCACTTACGGAGGATACTATAGAGGGGATTTAAGCTCTGCATGAGTGATTAGACTAGACTTCAACGGCCTTTGCTAGCCTAGAGCTTCTATGATTCTAGGTCATACATGGAAAATAAATTTAATTTTCTGTGCTTCTTAATCAGGATTATTAATAGTGGCTCCCGGAGCAAAGGTGAGAAAGATTTGGGGTTGGCTCAGTAAGTAGGAACTCCTTGATTAATTAACAGTGTCTACCATGAGGGGTGCCCGGGTGGCTCAGTTGGTTGAGCGTCCAACGCTCGATTTTGGCTCAGGTCTTGATCTCAGCGTCACGGGATTGAGCCCTGTGTCGGGCTCCACACTCAGCACGGAATCTGCTTTGGATTCTCTTTCTCTCTCTCAAATAAATAAATAAAATCTTTTTAAAAAACAAAAACAAAAAAACAGTGTCTAACTGGACAGGAGGCCAGGTTGCAGGATGCCCGGTATTAGCCATCTCCTTTCCAGTGGAGATTGTGTAGTGGTGAACTTTGACCCCAGTTGAACAGTAGTGGGATGACCAACCATCCTGGTTTGCTTGGGATTGGGTGGAGGGGGGTGGTTCTCGGGACGTGGACTTCTAGCTTTCAAACCAAGACAATCCCAGGAAAACCAAGATGAATTGGTCACCCGAAGGAGAGAGGATGGGCATCGGTCAAACTGTACACACGGGGCTTCCGCTTCTCCTCATGGTGTATTTTTATCTCCTCAGAGCACGAGTGTGGGACTCTGCCCTCGGTGGGAGCCCAGTAGACACATGCAGAATAAATGAGGTGGATGCAGTTCCTAGGAAATGGTTGCAGTATCCTTGCAATTAATTAATTTGTTTAATTAATTAAAATGACTTCACTAATTATATGTGCAGGAGATTGCACATTTCATTAGGCTGAGCAGATGGCTTCACTAATAATTACCAAAGCCTGGAGTTGCAGGAGGGGGGATGTCAACCTATGAATTGATACTGAACATTTAAATGCTGTCCTTCCTACAAGTGAAGTTGAAACTCCTATCCCCGTTGCTTCCAAGATGGATTGAAAAACAGATTGTTTGTTTTTCTTCTGGTAGTGCCAGTAGGTAGTGGTAACTCGCTGTGACTTCATGAAGCTGCTGACCTTGGAAGGGGTGTGGGCTCCATGGCTGTGGAAGAGGGAGCCAGGTCAGGGTTAGACCTGAGGTCTTGGCATTGTTCAGACAGTTTACAGCTCACCTGCTGAATTTTCATAGTAAGCCAGATCTCCCGCAAGAATAACAGGTGCCTCATCTCCAAAGGGAACCTGCCTTCCTCTGCTGTATTGTCTAAACCTTGCCCTGCCCTCACCCCCTCGCATCCCCAGGGCCTTAGAATCGAAGGTAGACCCAGGGACATGCCACAGGATGAAAACCCCGCATGGATACGCGCACAGACCAGGGGGTTCCTCTGACTGAGGTACCCCGTAAGCACATGGGTGTGTTTTTGAAGTGTTTCTCACTATGGTGATAAGGACGATTATTGGTAATTGACAAGACTGAGCATCCCCTTTGGGCCAGAAGCTTTCCACACTATTTGTAATCCTTAAAACAACCCTGCAGGGCAGGTATTAATTTACAGACGCAAAAACAGAGGCTTATAGAAGTTAAGTGGTATGCCTGGGGTCACACAAAGCTGGGTTCATGCCCAGAGCTTTCTGTCTATAAAGCCCCTTGTTCTTTCCACTCCCTGCTCTGCTGGTGAATGATTTGGGGTCTTGAAAGTCCCGCACCCAGATGTGGAAGGATGTGCGGGGAAGCCACCAGGCTGAGTTTAGCATTGCACGCGGGGGACTGCTGGGGAGCTAGTCAGCACGGATGGGCTCTTGGCATCTCCGAACAGTCCCCTGCCTTGGAGTAACAGATTCTGAACCGTTTCCCAGCAGCCATGGTCAAGTGCTGAGTGCATAACGGCTAACCCTAAAAAAACCCCAGTCAGATGGGCATGTGATGGAGGAGTGAGGTGCTGGTCAGAGTAAGTTCCAGAAAGAAGTCGATCATTTCAGGAGAATTTTCAGAATGTTAATTTGATGTGATCTGATAAGAGAGTTTTCTTTTTTGCTCATGTACATGGTTGGGGAAAGATGACCTCCTGAAGCTTCACGTGTTGTGTGTGAAGAAGAAACAAAGCTAAGAAAGGGGGGAAAATGCCACTTGCCAAAGAATAAATAGATCAGTCTGTGTGTCGATGAACAGAGGTTGACCATGGCAGCAATATTCCTGTGGGGGAAATCGAACGGTTAGAATTGCCGTTAGAACGCTTGACCTCCTGCGATGGGCCTGCTGAGTTCCCATCCCTTCCGTGGTCCGCCCGGCTGCTCGCCACTCCCAGCGTACTCTTGGGGTGCTTGTCCATCCCCCGATGCTTTCGCTCCACACTCCTCATGAGCTAGAGCAGGAATGGGGTGGTGTGTCTGAGTCACAAAAAATGGTGAATCATTCTTGAAATGAGGGAGCCCTGAAAACGTGACTAATTTCTGTAGCGTGTACAGGTAAGAAAAGGCTGTTTGGTTGTGACTGGCAACTGCCATGTTATTTCTGATTTTGACTTGGTTGCTGGTGTTTTGGGGACGGGATCAGACTTGGCCCTGGGGCGGGTGCAGCGAGGAAGGACGCAGCGCCATTTGGACACAGTTCCTGCCTTCGAGCATTTCACAGCCTGAAGCCAAGACAGGTCAACAGTTGCAGAAAACATGTCGGTTGAATGTGTATGTTAAGCAGCTCACTGAAAGAAGGAAATCTTAAACTTCATCAAGATTAGAATATGTTTTGCCTAATCATATATCCAATTAAATGTTCGGGGCCAGCCAGGTAGTGTCGGGATTCCGTGAGTCAATATTGGGAAGCGGGCTGGGCTAGTTCATAAATTGTGTTTCTGTTTACATATCCATTCTCAGGAGTAGTTACTTATTCAAGGCCTTCTGTCTTTGTTGATAATGTCAGCCTGGATGAGTTAGCTGAGTCTTGTTACCTGCTATGAAATTCAAGATCTGTTAAAATATAAACACATTCGAGAAATATCCTTGCATATTTATTGGCTCATAACGATAACCCAAAATGTAAAGAAACATGATAGTGGAATTTACTCATTGTTTTTACAGCTTTGGGTAAAATCTGTAGCAATGTGGAAGTTTCCAGAGATAAGAAGAGGCTACTGTGTGGGGATCAAGGATTGGACATTCAGACTTGGTGTTTCAGAAGTGGGGGCTGTGTATCTGACCCTGCTGTTCTATTACTGAGTTGGGGGTGGAGGTTATAACCAGGAAAAGAATAAGGGAAAACGTAGCAGTCTAGAGGTTGGTGCAAAAACGAGATGGAAATGGTAAATAGACAAGGAAGTGAAGCCGATGAAGGGAGAGGGGCTGAGGATAGAAAAGCCCACAGGCATGATTTGGGCCATAAATAACGGCAACACTTTTTCTCGTAAAGCAAGAAGTTAGGATGGGCGCAGTGGTTATCAACAGTGACATCAAGGGTGGGGGTCTTTTCAGTCTTCCTGCTTCGCCGTCCTTGGTGTTTTGGGTTTCTGTCCTTGTGCGTCTCTTCTCGTCAGTTCTGTGAGTATGACGTGGTCACCCCTTAGCTGCAAGGGAAGCTGGTGAAGGATTATTTAGTTTTTCCAGCCTTTCAGGAGTGGAGGTGGGCAGGAGGAGTTAGGAATGGCTGGTGGGTTGTCCAGCCAACTGTTGGGCGTGGACCAGTTGTGCAAAATAAGTAAAAACAAATGTGTGTTGAATCCTCACCACAGAAAACCAGATGCTCCTGGGAGTTCGCTATGTGTGGGCTGTGGATGGAGTTCCAAATAAGAATGTTATGGTATGGAAGGGCCTCTTTTGGGTCCCATTCCAGCAACGTGGCTGATCACTTCCAAAGTCTGTGTAACATTGCAGATTGGATTCAAGGAAAGTCATCTTAAATCCTCCTGGGTGGGAGTGGGGCATAGGAAGAGAGGAGGTGAACGAGTGCCGTTTTCTAGCCCATAATACTCAGAAGCAAAAAAGCTTGCTGCTTTTCAGAAGTTAATAGTAGAGCCTTGTTAATTTCTTTGTAAATTCCGTTTAATGAATGATGCATTTAATTTAGGATGCTTGGCTTCTGGTAAGTAGCTCAAAGTCTGATACATCTTCAGCGCCATTTTGAATTTCATGCCTCTGTGTGCATGTGTCTGTGCACATGCGTGCACGTGTGCAGTCTGAATTCACATCGCTGTGGCCCACCTTTTCTTCTCGTTGCCTCACAGAATCCCAGTCTTGTCAGTACACTGCTTCCTCTGCCCCCCCCCCCAACTTCTTAGTTCCGTCTTTCTCATATCTGTGCCATATGGCAACACTCCTTTCCCCACAGCGCTCAGTGGAGGCCAGCTCTCTGATACGTAGCTCTGGCTCCTTTGGGTCATTTGGTTATCATTTTGGGTCCTGCCACTTCCCCACAGCAGGGCGCCAGATGCCTTTGAACAAAAAGATGTAAGCCTGTTGATTTAAATGCAACTCCTCGCTCTTCCTCCAGTGCCCCAGAGCAAGGCTTCTCAAAGTTTCATGTGCACACGCATCACCTGGGGATCTTGTGAAAGTGCAGATTCTGACTCAGGAGGTCTAGGGTGGGGCCCGAGACACTGCATTTCTAATAAGCTCCTGAGTGATGGTGGTGCTGGGGGCCCAGGTAGCAGGGATCTCAACCCTTGGCCTTGGGGACTTTTTAATACCAGTGCTGGGACCCCACCCCAGATTTGTCACATCAGAATCTCTGGGTGGCAGGGCCTGGGCATCCGTCCGTTTTAAAATCTCCGTGAGTGGTTTTGATATGCAGCCAGGTTGAGAACCACCGACCTGGGACCTGCCTGTCTCCATCGCTTTGCTTAGGCTGTCCCTCCTGCTTACACCTTTCGCTCTTTCCAACTGTGAGAGTTCTGTCTGTCTTTCAAGGTTCAGCTCAGAGGCATGTCTCCTTGGAGCCATTCTCAGTCCCCACCAGGATACCCCTCTCGCTCTCCATCACGCGTGCCTCACAATAGAGATGGTTTGGGCATGGCTGCCTCTTGCAACCGACCAGGCTGGTTTTGAGGATGGACCACACCTACTCCTCTTCAAGTGGGGGACTCCCTAAATAGGAGTGAATCAGATTTTTACCGGGACAAGAGACAAACCACAGGGGCTTCGACCTGCTACCGTGAGTTCCTCCAGTGTTTCTATGAGGGGCAGTCGAACCAGAACTTGAACCCAGTTTTTCCAAGAGGAGAAGTCTAAGTGAAAAGAGGTGCTTTGAATGTTGGAGAAGGTCGCAGACATTACAGTTCTTGCTTCACTGCCCTCAAGACTCTTGACCATCTGCCCATTGCCCTTCTCTGACTGGCTCCCTCTCCACTGGGCCTTGGGCCGCATCTCTGCAAAAAGAGAGAGCAGGGCTCCTCGGTGCTCACAGTTCCACAGAGCAGCTCAGGATGTCCAAAGGATGCATCAGTAGCTAGAGTTTCTCTGGCATCTTCCTATATCCCTTACTTCTCTCCCCTTTCCGGATATACCTCCATTGCCCCCAAGTCCATTGCCCCCAGCTGGCCTCCTTCAAGAAAGGAAACCATTCTGTATTTTTCTTCTTTTGGCATTTCCTAGGGTCTGCGCTCCGCTGAGCGGGAACCATGACTACCACTATACCCTGCCGTACGCTCAGCCTGCATGCAGTAGGAGCTTAATAAATATGACCCGCATGGACATGGAGCGCCGGCTGCTGAGACGGGCAGTGCGGCTTCGCCAAGCCATGTGACACTTAAGGGCAGAACTGGAACTAGAGCCCTGGCTGCTGAACACCAGTCTGGGGTGCTATGAATTTGCCCTGAGCCACACAAGCCACTGTTGCCTTAGGTCACGTTTCTCACGCAGGTGTTGAGGGTCTGATGGGAATCATTTGCCCCACTCAGTTCTGTGCAGGCGTGATGTGAACCCCCCACCCCAAAAACACAGGAGATGCAAAGCTTAAAGTGCGGAAGAAGAAACGATGATCCTTCCTTTGGGATAATTTTTCTTGCAGGTGATGGCTTGTTGACCCCAGTGCGTCCCCAGTAGGTAGAATAAGACAGCTTGCAGAAGACACACTTCCTGTCAAGGGTGGGGAAGGGTAGAAATGGGCATTATGGCTCCAGACTCTCCTGCACCCGAGAGGCTGTGGAAGGGCTCTACAAGCTTCTCAAGGCCCAGCACTGGGGCATGATGGCCAGGTGGGCAGGAAGGCCCAGAGCGAATGGGAGGCAAGAATGTGGTGCCCCCTGGGATCCTGCTGCTCTCTTCCTCATCAGCTTCCCTCTCCTGCCTCCTTTCATCTGTTCATTCCTCATTCATTCGTGTCAGTGTTTATTGTCTCCTGACTCTGGGATATTGCACTGCAAAAACGGGCCCTTGTGGGGATTAGGCCTGCACTGTGGAATATAGTGGCCACTACTATCCTGTGGATATTTAGACTTAAATTAATTAAAATTAAATGAATTCTTCAACTCAGTTCCCTGGTTACGTTAATTAGCCAGATTTCAAGTGCTCAACAAGCACACGTGGCTCGGGCTACCACACTGAACAGCACAAACAGAAGATGTTTCCGCTGCTGCAGAAAGTCTTTTTGGATGATGCTGGCCTAGAGTCTAGCCAGGGAGGAAAGCATTTCCTTTTTTAAAACATATTTTATTTATTTATTTAGTTGAGAGAGAGGAGAGAGTGAGTGTGCAAGTGGGGGTGGGGAGGGAGAGGGAGACTCTCAAGCAGACTCTGTGCTGAGTGCAGGTCCTGACTTGGGGCTCGATCTCACGACCCTGAGATCATGACCTGACCTGAAGTCAAGAGTCAGAGAATTCATGGACTGAGCCCCTCGGGTGCCCGAGAAGAGCATTTATTAGGTAAAAAGACAAACACATAATGTGGAGCCATGGAAAGGGATGGGAAGATGAAGTAGAGAGAGTCTGTCAGCCGATAATGGGAGTTGAACCAAGGTGGGGGAGCCGGAGTTTCCCCGAGGAGGTGGTGGTTGCACTGGAGTTGGAGCAGGTGGGAGCCAGGTTAGCAGAGAGGTTGGAGAGGAGAGTAGAAGAGAGAGAATCCCAGTGTTAATGCACAGAGAAGTGCTCAGACAGAGCCCATCCTGGCATCGATAAGCAGCATGCTCCGTGCACACTCATGGAGACTGTTTAATCCAGAACTGTGTGGAGCACAGGCCCTGGCGTTCCCTGGTGAGCACAGACAGACTGGGTCCTCCCTGCCAGGGCTCAAATCTGCTTACTTGAACTCCTAGTGCCTCAGTGTTCTCATCTGTAAAATGGACAAAATAGTATGGCCATGATAGAATTGGCGTGAAGATTAGATGACTTAACATATGGAAAACACCTCGGAGTGCACACTGTAAGCGCCGTTGGGTGCTGGCTGCTGTTACTCTTGCTGTTTCCAGGGCCCCCGACTCGTCAGCAGAGGGATGCCCTCCCTCCAGGTGCTTACGGAAACAAGGAGTACGTGGTGCAGACCCCAGCACCTGGGACTAGGGCTTTCCGACTCTTGGCTCCCACTGTCAGGTGAACCGAGAGTTCTGGCTGCTAGTGACCCCTCCCCACCCTGCCCCGTTCTGGCCTCACTGATGTCAGTCCTCCCATCAGACCCCGCAAATGCTTGGTTTGGCGGTATAGATGTCACAGTAGTTGTCGTCCTTTCTGGGACCTGGGTGTCACGCAGCCTCGTAACAATCCAGCAAGGTCAGTCCTGACACTAGTGTGTCAGATTCACCTCCCTATGAACATTAGGACTCCAGAGAGGGGGAAGCATCTCAGCCATGACGAGGCTGAGTGAGTTCAGACTGGAGCCCCAGCTCCGATTCCTGTCCCCTAGGGGGCGTCACTCAGGTGCAGGGCGGGCGTCCTTATGCTCTGCCTCGACCACGGCCACATCGATTACTCACAGCTTCGAAATATCAGAGGGAGCCTTCTCCGCCCCACCACCAGTGGGCCTTACCTGGCCGGGGTCTCGGAGTTTCCTTCCCTTTTCCCCTTAGGGAGTTGTGGCCATAAGCAAGGCCATGGTGTTCCCCACCTGTCCCCTCTCTCTGGTCTGTGCTGCTGTCCGCTCAGAACCAGCCATTTCAGTGCAGAGAGTGACCACTCTAAGTGGTCAGGCCTAGACAGAGGATTTGCTGTATAGGATTAATTCCCAGAGAGACTCTTTTCTAACCAAATCAAAACATCACCGTGACTTGGCCCATCCAAGCAATTCTTTCTTGTAATGAGATTTGATACACGAGATCGGCCTGTATAATATTGTTAGGTAATAGAATTGCGGAGAATGTTAGAGCTGGGGCTTGAGTCGCTTTAAAATGTGAGAGAGGCTAGTGATGGTGGAGGTCGCCCCGGAGCCTGAGCTGGGAGCTGCTGTAGATGGAGTGAGCGTGTCCGGGGTTGCCGCAGGCCCATCTGTGCTTCCTGTCTTAAGCTCGCCTTAACCCCCACGGCTCAACTACCTTCAGATCATGGGGCTCCACTTGCCTTCCCGAAGTTTTCTTTGTTTTAATTTTAGATTTCCATGTTTATCCTTTCAGGGCTTCTTGACTTGGCACCCCTTTCAGTGTATACACACGCACAAACACACGCACACACATACACACTCACACACACATCTTCCAATATATACACACACAAGCACACACATCGGCACGCGTGCACACACACACACATACACACACACCCGTTTGAGCTACGTGTGTCTATAGAGTTGTATTGTTTCTTTTTTCACTGGCCCCTGCTGAAAGCCCACCTAGGATAGCCAACCTAAAAGAAAAAAAAATGTATCTTTGCTGTATCCTTGGAATTTTCCATTTCTTTCTGGCTGAGACGTGGTGGGATGTGGCCGTTGGGATTCGTCACTCCTCTTGGCCTCGGTGCCTCTGCGTCCGTTGGTGGGTGTCTGGGGCAATTTCCTCTTCACATTAAGTAAGCAGTAGAGGGGCCCATGTGGCCCTTGGAGGCTCCTACATTTTCCTCCCATGGAGGATAAAGTCAGTAACGGGGCCCCCTTGGGATCTTGTGGTTATTTTCTGCCCCTTGTGCCAGTTGGAATTGGGGGTAGGTCCCTTTGCTTAATGATGGCAGGAGCTCTGCATCCTCACTCAGGGACCCAGGTCAGTTCTTCTCTGGCAAAAGGACACCTGTGCCCAGTTGCCCCGGGATGAAGGGAAGCTGCTGGCTTTGATGTGGCTGCCGAAAGTTTGTGTCGGGCAAGTGAGCACCTTCCCCGGCAGGGAAGGAGCTGAAGTGACCAGTGAGTCAGGTGCCTGAGGGAACCACAAGACCTTCAGAAAACATCCCTTCAGATGCCCCATTCACTTCTGACAAGGAGGATGGTAACTTCCTTATGCAAGTGAGGCCTTAAGCATTGACTGCAGTCATGAGTGCCCCAAAATGCTGCCGGAACCTAGCTCCCCAGTTTATTTGGAATCCAGGAAAGATAAAAGCAGGAGGGGAAATAAACTTAATCAGGAACCATCTGAGTTAACACCGGCCAATACGTGATTGGTCGCTATTAAGGAGCAAGCTGGTAACTGGTAAGTGTGTGCTTCTGTGATGGGCCGCGGGAAGTCCGTTCATTCTGCCGGCTCATGCATCAGACTTTTGTATTGTATTAACCTACAACCTCGTCACTTACCAGGATCTCCTTGGGAGCAAGGGCTTTTTCTTTTTTTTCTTTTCTTCTCTTTTCTTTTCTCTATTCCTTTCCTTTCCTTTCCCTTTCCTTTTTTTTTTTTTTTTTTTTTTTTTTTTTTTTTTGCTGTCCACCAGTCTCTGGAACATCATGGGTGTGCTCTTCAAATATGTGTGTGTGTATTTATGTATATATATATGTGTGTGTGTGTGTGTGTGTATTTATTTGCTGGAAACACGATGGGAGACCAGATCCATAAAAGCAGGCCAGTTTCCTGTCCTTGGCTCCCAGCTTAGCAGAAAGACTTGGCATTACTGAGTCAGAGGGTCCATAGAGGACCCTCCTCTCACTGAATTAGAACCTATTTCCTTCTCGACCTAGGTCTTAGTGGCCAGAACATAGATAGCCTTTTGGAATTCTTAGAGTAAGCACTGAAACAGGAAAATAAATACTGACCATCTTGAAGAAGCCAGTGGAAGGAGTCTTCTCAGATAGACCCTGACTAATTCTGAGAGCCTCTGGGCACATTTACAGAGGTCACGTTAACGGTGGAGGGGAGGAGGCCTAGAAAAGGAGCAAGAGTTGTCTCCATGCCTTTAGATGGGACTGTCCCACCCATCGGGGGAAGACTGTCACCTGCCTAATAGGCTGAGGAGAGCTGCTCCTGCCCCCAGCCCCCACCCCCAACCCCACCCATACGAGTTCTACCCTTTCAGTATCGCCTGCAGCCCAAGGAGGCGTAGGGTAGCTTTGCTGTGAGCTTCCCATCTGTGAGAGCCTTGCCCATCTGAGGGAATCCTGTAATGGATAGTCTGTTTTCCAAGCCATTTTCCTCTCTTTGTAGAGATCTCTGGAAAAGTTGGAGTAGCTACGGCTTCCTTGGGCTTGGCCCCATACGTGACACCTCACCCTGGCCCTCACTGGGCCTCTAATTTTTTTTTTTTTTTAAAGATTTTATTTATTTATTCGACAGAGATAGAGACAGCCAGCGAGAGAGGGAACACAAGCAGGGGGAGTGGGAGAGGAAGAAGCAGGCTCATAGTGGAGGAGCCTGATGTGGGGCTCGATCCCATAACGCCGGGATCACGCCCTGAGCCGAAGGCAGACGCTTAACCGCTGTGCCACCCAGGCGCCCCCTTTTTTTTTTTTTTTAAGATTTTATTTATTTATTTGAGAGAGAGAAGCAGGAGGAGGAGCAGAGGAAGAGGGAGAAGCAGATTCCCCGCTGAGCCGGGAGCCCAACGTGGGGCTTGATCCCAGGACTCCTGGATCATGACCTGAGCCAAAGGCAGATGCTTAACCAACTGAACCACCCAGGTGCCCCACTGGGCCTCTTCTTTATAAGGATGTCATGGTTGGTTTAGAATGTTTCCTGACTTTTCAGGAAAAGAATGGCCGGTGACACATTTTACTTCCCTGGAAACAGCTTCTCCATTCCCAGCTCTTTGGCAGAGCTCAAGGGAAGGGGAGAGGGGCTAAGGGCAGAAGTGACTATGTGCGTGGCGCCTGGGGGTGCACCTGCCTCTGGCAGCATGGCTAGGATTCAGAGCCCAGGGTACGGTCTGACCTCGGTTAGACCGAGGCTCGGAGTGGCCCAGAACATCAGGGCTGGGGGGAACGGCAGCCAGCATCCAGCCCAGTACCTCTCTAAGGAGGTCAGACCGTACCCTGGGCTCTGAATCCTTCCTTTCTATTGGCCCTTCTAAGGCCCACCAGTGGCCCTTCCTTCTCTTCTGCCTTTGCCCTCTCTGACTTTGTGGTTCACAGCTGGGGAGCTTTTTTGGGTGACCCACAGGGGACCCGGCCACCCTTTGGGATGACCTGCTTGTCATTCAGTGAATCTGGAGAAGGAGCCTCTAGTCTCCCACCTGCAAGAGAGGTGTGGGTGGGTGGGAGGGAGCGATGAGGGTTTGTGGGTGTGCCAGTCTTCGTTCTCTGATTTGCCCTCAGTCCCCATTTCCAGCCTCGTCTCGTTCTGCCCTTCCCCATTCCTGACATCCTTGCCTCCCGCACTGTCCGGAATCTACAGAGCACATACACCCTTCTCGTCCACATCCTTCCCTGGGAGCGCCCTGTCCCACTTTCTTAGTGCTGCCTCCTGTCCATTTGCCATCTTCCTTTAATTTCGCTAACTGCCTCTTTCCCGTTCTCTTTAATGGTGTTCAGTTAGTACAATTAAAAGACTTCCTTTACTGTCATTTTAATGGAGTCCTAGAAGGGGTGAGGGATAAACACGTTTTCAGTCTTCCATTTTTTTTTTTTTAAGATTTTTTTTATTTATTTATTTATTTGACAGAGACAGCCCGCGAGAGAGGGAACACAGCAGGGGGAGTGGGAGAGGAAGAAGCAGGCTCACAGCAGAGGAGCCCGATGTGGGGCTCGATCCCATAACGCCGGGATCACGCCCTGAGCCGAAGGCAGACGCTTTAACGACTGCGCTACCCAGGCGCCCCCACAGTCTTCCATTTTTTAACCAGAGGGGCTACGGAGTCATTAAACAACTTCATAGTATCCCATGCCTTGTCTGCACCTTCTCTTTCCCCGGGCTTGTGTTTTGCACATTTAATTTTGCCCCCCTGCCACCTCCCCATTAAAGCCAGCACATGAGCATCCTTGTAGTAAATATTCAGGCATATGAGGATTTCTGAAGGGTGAATTTCTGCGAGTAGATTTTTGGGTCAAAGAATATGCAAAACTTTAAGATGTTTCTGGTACATATTGCTAAATGTCTCTTCATAAATATGATACTAATTTTCATTTCTACCAG
>NW_024425452.1:1944376-1997257 GCF_017311325.1 Ursus maritimus | reverse complement strand
GAGTGTGCCCGCTTCTCCACATTCTTGTCAGTGCTGGAGATCATGTAACATATATTTTTGTGTGTCTAATGTGAACATTTTAAGGGATAGATTTCTGGGTCAGACTGCGTGCACATTAAAAGTTTTGATAGACATTGGTCAACTTACCATCACGTGTGAGCATGCTTATTTCCTCCACATTCTTGCCAACACGGCACTAGGGTATAAAAAATATTTCCCAGTTTGATATAGGTTCTTTTCATCCGCATTTTCTTGATGTCTCCTAAGGCTTACAATTTTTCATATCTTTGTGCCGTTTGTATTTCTTCTTTCATGGATGGCCTATAACCCATTTTTTCCTTTGTGTGTTTATCATTTTCTTACTGATTTTTAAACACTCTTTATATATGAAGGATACTAATATGCATATGGAAAATTATTTTTTTATTTAGTTGACTTTTAATTTTGTTTACCCTTTTTTGTGTGTTTGCATCTGCAACTGATAAGTTTTAAACAGTAGAATTGATCAGTCTGTTGCCTTCATGGTGTGCTTCCAGAACCACCTCAACCTTGAGTTTCCTGGGGCTACTTTTACTTCTTCAGTTGCTGGGCCCTGAGTGATGGGCTGGCTGCCGATGTCAGCGCGGCTGCATTCAGTTCTTTCAGAAGGAGGCCAGGTCACGAATGCCAGTTCTCCTGGGACTGCTTAGCCCCACGTGGGGGTGGGAGGCTAGTCCTGGGGAAGAGGCAGCCCCTGTCTGGGACTCAGCATTATGTGACCCGGGGAGTTGCTGGCTGGAGTGTTGCAGAGCCCACCTCACATTGGGGTGATCCAGAAGCAGAGGATGAATGTCAATGAGGGGTATGGACCTGATTCAGACCAGCAGGGCCCCAGATCTCTCCTGCCACTAAGAGCTGGCCTTAGGGGGCAGTGTTGTTCGCTAGGGCTGGTGGTTAAGAGGAGGGGCTGTTCCTGTTGAAATCTGCTCTGACTGATTGAGCCTCAAAGAAAGTCAGGACAAGACCAATTAAAGACCAGGGCTTTAAAGGGCTCACGTGAGTTAGTTCAACTGAGGCTTCCTGTGATAATAGCATAGGATAACCTCAAATGCTACGGGCAGTGCTGTTTCAGTGCAGTGGTTTTACCTGGCAATTTGTGTTTCCCCTCAGTGTTTACTGAATTGACTTACCTCCTTCCTCCACATTTACCAGATTTACTCCTGGTGAGACAGGCTTGGCGAGGAGGCTGACGGGGGCAGTGGGTGCTGGCAAGTTGCTGTCAGCAGCTGTTGCTGAGCGGAAGCTGGGGACTTCCACGGTTGAGGTGGCTTGGAGCCTCAGTTTCCCCGGCCAGTCATCTGTGGGCTAGAAATAAGATCTGTTTTAGAAATGTGTGAACGGTGCTGAAGGGACTTTTTAAAAAACTTTCAGCAAAGTGGGTCTTTCAAGATACATTGACCAAACCCTCAAGAGTGGCCTTTACTATTCTGTCTACAATGGGCTGGCTATTCAGAGGGATAATTCCACATTTCCTCCTGAAAATTGGGGATAGGAATTGGGATGTATAAAATGGATTGTGGCCATTACAAAACTGCCACTTCCTTCCACCCCTCAGACACACCAGGCTCACTCCAGTCTCTCAGCCTTTGCCCCGCCGTACTTCGGCCTCACCCCCACCTCCACCCTCCCACCTACCCTACCCCCTGCTTCCCCAGATCCAGCCGGGCTGACTCCTTTCTGTCACTTAGGTCTTGCTCCAATGTCACATCCTCAGGAGTGTCTTACCCACAAGCCTAGGTAAGGTCCGCCTCTCCCCCCAGGATGTCGTTCTCCCCCCACTATGTCGTGTTACCTGACTCTCTCCTTCCCAGCAGTGACACCATTGACAGTAATAGTAATAGCTAATCGTAAGGGGTGTCCACCCTGTGCCAGGTAGTGTCGTAAAAGCTATACGTGTACAAATGCTTCAGCTCCTCACGTTAACCCTGTGAGAAGCATATTGTTATTCCCATTTTGCAGGCAAAGAAATCAACCCCAAGAGAGGCTAATGCAGTAGTTTGACGCCAGAAGTCATCTGTTCATCCTTTGTTTCTTGAGCACTGATTAAGGACCAGGACCAGGCTTTGTGCTAGGATTCAGAGGCAGAAAACTGAGGAGGTCACATCCTTGCATTCGGGTCATCCGGAGAGCAGTGTTCCAGATCAGGCTGGGTCAGGGAACCCTCTTGGAGACCCTGGGGCGAGTTGCGTATCCAGATTCATGCAGGTTTATTTTTCCATCTGTCAAATGTGACTCGAGGAACCTGCCCCAGTTCCTCCTCTGGGTTCTTGGGAGTTTTGTTGTTGAAATCACTCGGGGACATACATAGGGCAGAAGAGATGCACGGTGTCATTGGGCAACCTCACTCCGACACAAGGAGATAGAGATAGCAAACATATTCTTTCTGCCTACCCAAACACAGGAAAGGTGGAGAATTAGCTACTACTCAACTCTGTTGGGGCAGTACTGGAAGTTTTTATCAGATGCCATCGCCTTCCCTTACTTGTAGGCATCTCGTCGTCTCTCAAGGGGTTCTTAAATGTCTCGAAGATTCCAGCTAGAATCTCAGAATCACTTTTTGGTCCACTGATGTAGGAGATCCTGTACTTATATACCTGGTCAATAGAATTATGGTCTTTAGGGCAATAGTTCATCTGATTAGAACTGTTATATTGTCCAAGGACCCAAAGTCTCTTGCGTAGTGATGGCACTTTTTGAAGGAAGTTGTTCTTATTCATCATTAGGCCACTAGTCTGGCTGTTTAATTTCAACAGCTGGTATTTTTCTGGAACCTAACGTAAGGGCACTGTTTTGCTTTCTACGGTTTTTGCCAAGACCATTAGTTAGAAACAAGCCTATGGTAATAGATGAGATGTTGGTGTGTGGTAGAGAAACAGCTCTCTGGAAACGGCCTTCATGTTCCTTGTCCTTCTCTTGAGATGAATTTGAAAAAATGAAGCAACCAAAACTTCAAAGTAAAGTGAGCCAACATGTCTGACCCATCCTCCTAAATGGTATGTAAGAGGGCGCTTTGGTGTCTGCTTCTTGCCCTGAGCCCCACCCACCTTTCTGTCATCGTGGTTTGTTTCCTGTGTCCAATTTGTTGCACGATCTGTTAATAACCAAACATGCCCTCACAAGCTGGGGAGTGTTTGCAGAATCATAAAGCAATTAAGTTATAATCTCCCACTTTCCAAAAGAGACAGGCATCCGGCCTGGGACGATCCAAATGCTCTTGATTCTCCTGTTTCATTCATTTGCATTGTTACTATCCTAATGCAGACCCCTGTCACCCCGTTCAACCCCCATCCATCCCCCATCCATCCATCCATCCATCCATCCATCCATCCATCCAGGGGGGCACTTGTTAATGGGCCAGGCCCTGAGCTAGGATATGGGGACATAAGGTGAATAAATCACCCTTCTTGCCTTCAAGAGATTTCATACAGTAATAGCAGGAAACATGAGTTCAGGGAAATGTTCCAAGCTCCGATAATCAGGCCTTAACATTCCCACTAATGAGAAAAGGCAGGGGTTGGTCAAGAAAAATTTACTAGACCTTATAGCTCAATCTTAAATGACAGCTCAGTGCTTACCTATATGCATCCTCCCTTCCTTCCTAGCCCCTGGCCTCTCATCTTTCCACAGATATTAAGCATCTACTAGGAGCAAGTCCTTTATGTCCCCACCTGCTCTGTCTTTGACATTGGTTCACATTCCACCCATGTAATTTCTCTACAGCTTCGGTCATGTCACTTGATCTGAAGGTTTTAGCTCCTGAGCCTGACGTTCGGATCCCTCCTTTAGGTTGTCCCAGCCTGATGACCAGCTTGTTTCTCATTCCTCCTGTGACCAAGCACACTTACTCACTGCCCCTGAACATATCTCAGATGCTGCTTTCTCTTGTTCGTCTAGTTTGACTTGCCCTTCAAGGGCCAATCAAGTCTCGCCTGTTTCGGAAAGCCTGAGGAGGTATGTTGCTTCCTGGTTTGGGGCTTGGAGATGTGTGGTTACACATTTCTGGATGCCCATCAGACCACATTGTATCATTACCTTTCTGTGTAGGCCTGTCTCACTCCCTTTTTCATGTCGATGGGATTCTTACTTCATATATCTCGGTTCTCCTCTTTGACTAAATGTGCAGCCTATGTATGGAAGTCACCCATCTATATTTACTAATGAAAATTGGGGGGAAATTACACATCCTTTGTCACTTCTTTCTGGCAGACCCTTTCTGGCAGACCCTTAGTTCTGCTACTGAACTAGAGGAGGTCAAAGTTACCACTCTGGGTATCTAATCTATTTTTTTATTTTCAGGTAGTGGAGAGCGTGAGGGTCTGTGTTGGTTGCTCTGTCTTTGCCCATCTCCTTCTGGATCCATTCTCTGCCTTGCTGTGTCTTGGGGAGGCTGACCTCTGTGGATAGCATCAGCTGTACTCCTCTACCTTACCTTCTAGGTTTAATTGGGTTTGACTAATGGGAGATGCCAGCAGGAGAGTCAAGAACAGGTGGAGAGAAAGGTTGGAGTATTAATCCTCTTGCTCCCTCTCTGCTTTATCTGATTTCTGGCAGTGGCCGGTGTGTGTGTGTGTGTGTGTGTGTGTGTGTGTGTGTGTGTGTGTGTTTAATAGCTTCAGCCCCTCTCCCAGATTTCCAGCCTCATTGGGCCCCCGGAACACCATTCCGTCCTCTTGCCCTTCAGATTTAGGGGTGGTAAGGACGTCTTGCTGGTGTTAGTCTCTGAGTGCTGCACCATATATTGTTGGTTCCCTTAACCCTCCCACAACTCTGTAACTTGTCCATTCATTTAATTAGTTTCATTTAAACCCTTTTGAGTGCCATCTATACTATGTTACTCAATCAGCTTGTAGGCTTACTTATCTATCTCAGTAGTCAACCCCATGAATTGGTCTGTTCCATTTTCTTTCAAAAGTTTCTTTTCCCCCCCAAGGTTGGGGGTGTTTATATTCAGAAGAATTTATAATAAAAATAACAGTCTTCTGTCCCCTTGTCTCCCTAACCCAGCCCCACTCCCTTGGGGGCAACCACTTTTAACTCTTTCAATTACTTCTTTCTGGCACTTATCTCCATATTTGAAAATAAGGTGCTTTTATTTCACTCCTATTTTAGAAATTATCAGCTTACTTCCTGTTGTGATAGGTGATGATTTAGCTCACTCATACCACCCTTCTACCTCCCTCCCCACATCCTCACAACATAGTTGTATTGTTATTTATAGTTCCTCTATTTGGTTAGCTTTATAAGTGAGATGTGCTATCGTATTTCTTGCTCATTAACAACAATCTTTCTTGATTCTCTTCTCAGTAAGATGAAGATGTTAGTGTTCTTACCCCAGCTAGCTCCCGTTTTCCAATTTCTGTCATCTCTATTTTCACCTTTACAACAAAGGTGATACCATTTACATTTTTATTTTCTAATTGCCATTAAATCTTCTATGCTTTATCTGTAGGTTGATCCTAAAGACTGAAAAATCAGCAGATAGGATTTGTCTTACTGTGAATATGTAGATAGTAAATTGTGTATTGACAGTCTGCCCTTGGACATACTTGTTTGGTTTGCCTACTAATTTTTTTTCAATTTCAGCCAATATTTTAAAATAGAATTTTCATAAAAGAGTTAGAGTTTGGGATATTGTTTTAATAGTTGGAAGCTCTGGCATATATGGTCTGACTTCCCAAATGGTAACCCTGCTTGAGGATGCCTCCTTTAGAATGGGCTTGCCTACCCCAGTTTGCCACAGTCCCCACCACTCATTCAGTGTATGCGTGTGCTTAATACCTCACCTGCTCTGTCTACGGCCATACCACCCTGAACACGCCCGGTCTTGTCTGATACCTCACCTGCTCTGATCATTAAGTTACTTGCCTCACCATGAAGGCATTTAAGTGTGTGACTCTGATGCCTGATCTATTATCCTCTTTGGAGCCAAGTAATAATATATTAGGAGTCTTTTTTTTTTTTTTTTTTTGACAGCTTTTTATTTTTCCAAGAGTATCTTATTGCCTTTTTTTTTTAAACCATTTGTTGTTATCATATTGTCATTGTTCTTCCTCCCAAGCCCACCAGCCAGTTGGGTATTTTACATATCCTCCCTTCTTCCCAGAGCCTCTATTCTCCTCAAGTTTGATCTGGTTGCTCTCTAGGCCTGCTACACAATTGTCATCTGGGATTTTCCTTTACTATTTTACTAGTTCTACTGCTTTCTGGATCTCATATCTTTTCTTCGAGTCCATTCAGTTTCTTCAGAGAAAAAAAAATGCCATTTTTCGCTGGGGAGAGTGGATATCTGGCTGCCCCATGAGCCACCCATGGAGGATTCAACTCCTCTGACTCCAGATTTCATATAATCCCCCTTGTTCAGCCTCACATCTGATTTCTGCCCTCCATTGCCCTGAGTCATGAGCCTCTTGGCCATTCTGCCAGGCTGATGGACTCCCATGATATTCACGTCTACTCTGGGCTCAGGCTTCCTGGGCCTGCATCATCAGTTTCTAAACTTCTGTAATCTTAATTTTCCACAAATTTTTTCCAGTCTCTTTCCTAGTAGCCCTTACCTGTTCTCTTTGTCATTTGAAATGATGTCTTTTCTTTTTCTTTTTTTCTTAGAGAAAGAGAGGGAGAGGGAGAAAGAAGATCTTATGCAGGCTCCCTGCCCAGCATGAAGCCTGACAAGGGGCTCGATCTCACAACCCTGAGATCATGACCTGAGCTGAAATTAAGAGTTGGATGTTTAACCAACCAAGCCACGCCCTGAAATGATGTCTTTTAAAATGTTTTTCTTTCACTTTCATCTTTGCAATGACGGATCCATATGAAAAGGACATAAGTGAATGCAGTTCATGTGTTATCCATGTTCCACCTAATCAAGATGGAATCTCAACCCTTCTTGCATCTGTTTAAAATTTTTGCCTGTAACACTTCAAGAGTTAACAGGCTAAACTCTCCCCCGTCTAAGGAGGGGCTTTTAATCCTAAATTTATCCTCTTTGGGATTTAGGAGAGATTCCCTGTTTATAATGTTACATACCTATCCAGTCCATCCTTTTGAAAAAAATGATTAAATTTAGATCTCGTATTAACAGTGTTAAGGCAATGTTAGCCGCCATACTCATCTTCCAGTTTTGGAGAAGTTAACATGATCAGTTATTTCTTGCCCTTATAAGTCAAATGCAAGTGTTTTGGTGTGCCTGGCGTTCCTCTACAAGGTTATTCAGGGACCCAGGTACCTCTGTCCTGTGATTCTGCTATGTTTTAGAGGGTACATTCTCAGTGGGGGCAATATCACCCTCAACGGGCCAAATCTTACATTCCTTATATAAATATGACGGACACATATAGTACCTAACCAGATATACAGTGTACCTGTGGTATAATTTCATGGAGGAAGGCAATTAGGAAAAAAGTGTCCAAAATGGCTCCTTTCTGGGGAATAATGATGAAGAAAGGATGGAAACACTACTGCAGCCCAGGAGGCCCCGGGGTTCAGGTGGAAGGGAAAAAAGAATGTAGTTAGAAGCTCACCCACCTCTTCACCAGCATGTCCCCAAGATGACATACCTCCCCGGACACTCATTTCATCGATGAGAACTAGTCATAGGTCCCATCTTGCAGCAGGAGGAGTGGGAAACGGAGTTCCTGACTGGACAGCTGCCTCTGAGGGACGCCTTTCACTAAATAATGGGGAGCGTGGATTTTGGAGGATGTTTGGCCTCCAAACACGGGGGTCAGCAAACGGTCTTAAAGAGCCAAGTTCTAAATATTTTAGGCTTGTGGGCCATATGGTCTCTGTCACAGCTAGTCTGCTTATTGTGGCTGAAGGCGGCCATAGACAATATGTAAATGATGGGTGTGGCTGTGTTCCATGAAAGCTCTCTTTGTATAAATAGGGTGCTGGCTGGCCTGCAGGCTGTTGTTGGCCTGCCCTGGGTACCTGATGACCAATCCGAGGCTTTTCGGTTGTCCACATGTCCTCTGCTTCTCAGACCTGGAGCCTCCCCTCAGCTGAGTGAGGGCAAGGCCCTGGTTTTCCTATGAGAAGAATGGAATGGGAGATGGCCCTCAACCAAGGGAGGTGTCGAAGTTCCAAGTGTGGAGAAAGGAGATCTATTTTGCGTGTGATGGTATGCTAGGAAGCCATCCCCACGTCTAACCTTCCCAGCCCGCTGACATGGCGGGAGGCAGAGTCCCTGGCACAGAGTAGTAAGTGCTCAGAGATGGGTGATGATTGCGGTATTCTGTGGTCGGGGGTCACTTAAAAGTACCTGCGTTAGGTAAAATAAGTCCGGGGAGGATACGGGTTTCTGTTTCTCATAACATTAGGGAATGTACCATAATGTTAGTGAATTATTATCCGATAGTTAAAGCTAATATTTACAAAGAGCTTTTAATAACATGACAAAATGCTTATGTTAGAAACAGGATACAAAATTGTATATACAATATGATCTCAACCATAGTTTCTTAAAAGTTTAGCAAAAAAGAAAAATAGGAATAAATATTCTCACAAAGCGATGGGATTAAGAGGCATTTTCCTTTTGATTTTATCAATGTTTACTAAAATACGTCTGGTCACAGTGGCAGATAGGCCACCCCTGCCACTTGGCAGAGGCTCTTCGGGCTTCAAGGGGATTCCCTGTGTCAGGGCAGACAACCAGGGGAAGGCACAGCCTGCACCCGTCGGATACTGTCCGGGATTACCGGGAAGGCTCAGATTTGGGGGTGACAGTTGAAGGACGGTGGGTGGGAGAGTCAAAAGGTTAAAAGGAGACCCTCTCTCCAGCTTATGTAATTGCTCTGAGAGGAGAGGAGGGGGGAGAGAGAGAGATGGGGCTCAGCAAATGAGTTCCTGGCTGCTTGTCATGTGAAGAAAACTGATGTGAACGACACTTTCCTCCTCTGCTTCCTGCCCTGCTTTTTTGTTCTTTGTTTCGTGAATAATGTGAATACAGGTTCCTCATACTTGGGAGTTATTTTTACAAGGTCCCTTCTCTGCTTCAGATGACTCAGAGCTGGGGCCTTCTCTTGAAGACGTTCCTTGGGAAGCGCTAGAGAAGACGCTGAGCGCTGGGCCATCGGGGGGTCAGGAGTGGGTGTCCTGCCTGCCCCAGACCTGTCCTGGTCTTCTTTTTCTCTTGGAGCTATGTCCACTGCAAGGAGGAAGCGGCGGCTGGAAGGAAGGCCTTCCTGACAGCCCTGCCTTTCCCTCCCTGTCCTTTTCCTCCAGGAGAAACGATCAGGCCTGCTTGCCAGTCTGGACGGGAGCACATAGCACTATCCCCAGGGTGGAGGCTTCAAGCTCTAGTCCTAGGAGGTCCTAGGAGGCTGCTGGTTCTAGTCTAAAGGTATGAAAACCATCTGAGCAGTGGTCACCAGGCACCAAGGGAAAGAGAGGATTGGAGGAACCTGTTGTTCTTTCTCCCACCACCCCACTGCTCCTGTATTCCTAGAGAGTAGAGGCTGCCTACTTCCAGAAACCACGTCCAGCACTAAGACCTAGTGAATGTGTGTTGGATAGATAAATTAATGAAAGAGAAGCCCCTTTCCATGGAATGACCCAGACATGCCTGTGGACCACGGTGGGCTCTGCATCTGTTCCAAAAGACACGCGTGCCCAGATTTGGGCATGCGGGCTGGACGTTGTTGTTACTCTCAACATGGGCAGCGTCTGACTTGACCCCTCCTAACCACACTGAGAAGCAGGGTCTCGTTTCCATTTTATCAGAGGGTTGGGGAGATGAGCGGCTTGCCCAGTGTCGTGCAGCTAGGAAGAGCTGGGTTATTGCGCGCTACGTCTGCTGACTCCACGGCTTCCCCGACCCTGTGTTGCCCTGAAACCCAAGAAATCCCAGAAGGAGAGGCTTTCCTGCTCCTGGAAGAGACTTCATACCCTCCTTTGTTCAGCTGCAATGCCGTCCTTCCAGGAGAACCAGTCCTTCCCCTTCTGCTCTGCCTGTAGTGGGAGAGTGGGTCTTAGCCACTCGCTGCCCAACCACCCTTGGAAGAATATGGTGGGAAGGCCCCTCTCAGACTTCTCTTCTCTGATGGCTTTGGAGAAAGGGGGACAATTGGGGAATCCTCCCTTTCTCCTCCTGCAAATCTTCCCAACCCCCAACTCCCTTTCGTGCTGTTTCTTCTCAGGTCACACGGTCCCCAGCTGAAAACCCAAGTTGACCATTTGGAACTCAGAGTGTATTTTCCCATACAGGTAGCTTGAATAGGACGCTTGGCCTGCCCATGAGCTATCTGAGACAGAATATGAATAGCATTGGCCAAGTGGAGAGCTAGTTTTAGTATTAATGATTTCGTTGATTGATTAATAATGTCATCGCCATGTCTTGCCTGGAAGGCCATAGCAGCCGCGTGACTGGTCTGTCCTTTTCCATTCTTGTCATCCCATAGTTGGCCCCATCTCTTCCTCTTCTCAGAGCCATCCAGTGGCTTCCCAGCTCTGCCGCCTGGCCCCTGCCTGCCTCGCTGACCTCTCTGCCAGCCCTCCCCCTTCTCCCTCAAGCTTGTATCACCAAAGGACCCAGCACCCACTCTTCGCCCTGCCTGGGACTCTCTTGCCTCCTCGAATTACCTTGTTCAATCTCATTTCATTCAGGTCTCTGCCCAGATGTCACTTTTTCAGCTGACCTTCCCTGTTCATTCTTCAGAATGGTGACCTCAGACATCCAACCCCCTCACCGCTCTGTCTCCTTACCCTGGCCTATTTTCCTTCCTGACATTATCATTCCCACCCTTCCGCTGCTGGTGTGTGTTTCCTTGTGAACTGTTGGTCTTCTCTAGTCGGAAGTCAGCTCCACTGCTCAGGGACCTGGTTTCTTTTATTTACTGCTCTGTTTCCAACTCTAGAAGAGTACCTGACACATAGTAGGTGCTCAGTAAATACTTTCGAATAAGTAGATGCATGAACAAAGGAATTAATATCTACATCTGACTGACAGGCAGGCTGTGGTTTCCTATGGAACTAATCACACATTCCAAATCACAGTGCCAAAAGTGAATGTCAACTTTTCCCAGTCCTTAAGATTCCAAGTGCCGGGACTTCATTTTAAAAATGAATTCATAGATTATTCTGGAAACCAGGACTTCTTATTCTTCATTCTTGACAAATAGAGACACCAGTTTTCCTAGACAGTTGTTCTCAGGGTTCTGAATTTGGCAAAGTTGCGGGGGGGTAGGGGTTAGGGGCACTTTGGTCTGTGAGTCTCCTGCCCCCAGTTTTACTGAGAATGACTATGTTTTCTTGGTTAATCTAGAGCAGAGTTTCTCACTTTAGCACTACTGACATTTGGGACCAGGTCATTCTTTGTCGTGGGGACTGTCTTATGCACTGTGGGGATTTTAGCAGCACCCCTGGCCTCTGCCCATTAGAACCCCCAGCTATGACAACCAAAAGCTGTCTCTGGACATTGCCAGGTGTTCCTTGTAGGGCAGAAATCACCCAAGGTTGAGAACTACCGCTCTACCATATGCTGGAAGCTCCCCACAACAAAGAATTATCCTGCCCCTAACGTCACTAGTGCCCAGGCAGTGATACTGCCCTCTAGAAGAATGCTTGTCACACGGAACTCGTTGCACTGATGGAAGTGTTCTGTTCTGTTCTGTGCCGGCCAGTATGGCAGCCGCCAGCCGCATGTGGCTACTGAGTACTTAAAATGTGGCAAGTAAAACGGAAGAACTGAGTTTTTAAGTTCATTTCAGATTATTTTAATTGAAATAGCCACTTGTGGCTAGTAGTTACTATGTTGGACAGCACAGCTGGGGAGAGCAGGGCTGCTCACACTTAACATATGCACACAGATCACTTAGGGACAGAGCGGCTGATTCAGCAAGCGTGTCCCAGTACAAACTGGCTTTGAACTCTCCTGTTTTAATACAACTTAGTGTGAAATTTTGCATCCTATTGCATTGTGTAACTGGGGCTATTTTAATTTTTTAAAAAATGAGCAGATTTCATCCCAGATATTTAAGTACATTTCAGGAACACATCAGGTTAATTCCGTGGCTCTGAGGATAAAGGTGATAAAGCAGGGTGAGAGGACAGGGGTGTGTTGGGTGGGGGACTGTATGGGCAGAACTTAGTGAAAGGAATAGTATTCCTCCCTAACAATGAGGATTTTGTTTCCCTCTTCCGGAATTTCCTCAACTTTAATCTCTGGAGTGAAAAGCAACATTTAAGTGCTACATTGTACACACAAGCGAAGGGAGCGAGGGCCTACTGTAACTCCCTGGGCCGCTGCAAGATGTTCTAGGGCATAAACCCAGCACTCACGACCTCCTCAAGTCAGCGGTTCTCAGCCTTGGCCACATATTACAACCACTTGGCAAGCTTTAAACGCTATCGTTTAATAGGTTTGTGGTAGAACCCAGGCATCCGTGGTTTTCTAAACTCCCCAGATGATTTTGATGTGCAGTCAGGATTGAGAACTGCTGTGTTAGCCCATGGAACACAACGGTAAAAACAAAACAGAACACAAAAACCAGACATTGCCCATGCGATAGTAGGGCTTACAGTCCGACTGGGGAGACCAACTTGCTAATCAAATAATTAACTGATTGCAACTGTGTAAATACTGTTGCACACACTTATATTTTGGGAGAGTCAGAGAAGTCTCACTGAAGGTGTAACCTGAGAGCTTGACTAGATGCTAATGTGGGAGGAGCTGGGAAAAGAGCATCCTTGTCAGAGGGACCAGTATGTGCAAAGGTCCTGGGGTAGGAAAGACCTTGGGGTGTGTAAAGCCCGAAAGACAGGCTGGCTGAGGCCGTGAGCAAAGGGGTGGGAGGCCTGAGGAGGTTGCGGTGTGGCTAGTAGCCTGCTTTCATCAGCAGTCTACAATGAGTCTGTCTGATGATATGTTCTGTGTTTCAGCTATTCTGCTATTGATGTGAATGGCCCAGCTTCTGTGTTCTGGATGAACCAGGTGCAAGAAGGCTGGATTAAATGGTCCACTTCTGTCTCATAGTGGTCTGGACAGGACCCCCTCCTGCCACGCAGGACAGCTGTGTTTTTCTCAACCGCCATGGGAGTGGGAGTGGGACACCAAAAGAAGAGAAGAGATGTTTAGAGAGAGAATGAGACTTTTCCCCCACATCTAAAAAGCTTCTGGGCCTCCCCTGGCTGTTGGGGGAATGTGTCTCACTTGAAAATTAGATCTTCTTCCATGCCACCATTGTCTCTGCACAGTGGTCAGTGAGCGGAGTGGCTGGCCCCCAAGCACTTGGAGTCTGAGATTGCTCATTGCATCGATTACTCTTCTGACCGTTTCTTAGCTGTTCTTAAAGCTACAGATTGGATCCTCCCCCCTCCTTTTCCTTCTTTTTAAAATCGGTGCCAATTTCTAATTTATTGTGGGTGGCATGGAGGGAATTCTTCACACTTCATTTGGTCCTGTTTCCCGTTTCAGAGGCTCCCTGTTGTATATCCTGTGTCCCCAGCTAAACCTCCCCCAGCCCATCAGGGCAGGATGTGAGCTCCTCTTTACTTTCTTTTTTCTTTCTTTCTTTCTTTTTTTTTAAAAGATTTTATTTATTTATTTGAGAGAGAGTGTGAGCACAAGATGGGGGGTGGTGGACAGAGGCAGAGGGAGAAGCTGGCTCCCCGCTGAGCTGGGAGCCCGACATGGGTCTGGGTCCCGGGACCCCGAGATCATGACCTGAGCCGAAGGCAGATGCTTAACCGACTGGGCCACCCAGGCGCCCCTGAGCTCTTCTTTTCATTACAACTGCTTCGTGGCTGAGAAGAATCCTCCCTCTTGGGTTTGAGCCTCTCAGTACCCATTTTAAGTGTTTGTTTCTGTATATTAATTTTTCCCTTCCCCCAGCTCTTTAAATCTTTGTTCTCCCCCTTAACTCTGACAGTAGTGTGGTATGTAAGGTGGCGTTTGTCACCACGAGTGTGCAGAAGGGAAGCTGAGGCCCGGACAGCAGCGTGGGGCAGTGGGAAGAGTCTGGCCTTGCCTGGTGGCTTGTTGACTGCAGGTCCTTGGAAAGGCACACAACCTTCCAGGACCGTGTCCTCCTTGGTCGTTTGGGAAAGAGGCAATAAGATTTCTGTCCCCTGTAAGGCGGCGTGGTGATGGAGTAAAGAGGAAAGGCTTCCAGGCTTCAGGTTCTGGCTCCAGCACTCAGTTCTGTGGTCTTGGGCAAGTCAGCAGGCCTCAGTTTCCTACTTGGTAAATTGTGATACCCGCAGTGACTCTGCAGGATTGTCGTAAATATTAGAGGCGATCGCTGGGAAGTCTCCACACCATGCCTAGTCTGTGGTAGGATGTGGTAGCTGGTCCCTTTCCTCTACCCTCTGGGACTCAGCTGTTTGTCCAAAGGAACCCCCGTTGTTCGTGGTGGGGGGCCAGAGCTCCTGAGTGGGGCTCCCCGTCAATCCCCGGAAGGACATCTGGATTCCTCTGATGCAGTTGAGCCTGGGGCAGATGAGGCATGACTCAGTGAGGGTTAGCCCTGGCATGGAGTGGGACTTCCTGCTGGGGACTCTCAGCAAGGTGAATGGGGACCACTGAGGGTACACACCAAGAAACGGTGAGTCATCAGGATACCTGGCCACTGATGGGTAATGCCTGAGCCCTTGTAAAGCTACCCGACGGCCCCAGTAGTGGTTGGGGAGATCATTCCGTGGACTCCTGTTGGTTTTCACATTGAGGGAAGGCATGGCTGTCCCTGTCCCCACTCACTGGGGTGCAATGATGGTAATGCTGCCCCTTATTCAGGGTCTTTTGGGAGTCACGCAGTGTGCTTTTTGCTGATCTCCTTGAGACCCCTGCAAGGAAGTGCAGTTAACCCTGTTTTAACAGAAGAAAAAGGGCCAAATAGCCAATGAGGGATGGAGTCACATTTGAACCCAGGTCTGCTGGGCCCCAAAGCTCATGTTCCATGCATGAAATTGTATGAATTTTCCTAAAGTACTACCCCGTCCAGGATGCTTCTCCAGCAATAATCTTAATAATGGAATGCTTGTCCACATTCCAAAATGCACACGTTGTCTGTCTTATCAGTGCTGATTGACTAATTTTTACTACCGGCCAAACTGAATTTAACCAAGTCACCACTGCTGGGAAGAAAATAGGTAAGAGCGCCAAAAACTTGGTCTAAAATTGGAGGGAGAGCAAGGCGGCCCCTATTTTGGATGCCTTGCGCCAGCTCAGGGTGAGAGAGCTGCCCCTTACGTGTGCACCACATATCTCTGGCTTGCCACAGGCACCTCCGGGGCACTTTATAAAACCCGCACATCTTTAATGCTTGCCTTGAACACCACAGTGACTGAAGTGTGGTGTGAGGCCAAGAACCAGTCTGGTCCTTTTTATAAGCCTCCTTTCGTATAGCTAGAACGTGCCTTGCTCCTTCTCATCACAGGACCTTTGCACAGGCTGTTCATCATGCTGGAAACACCTTTCCTCTCTTGTTTCTCTGCTGCCCTCTCTGTTTTGCTTCACTAATGTATTCTTAGGGCTCCGGTTAAAGACTGGTTCCTTAGGAAAGCACCACTGACCCTTTTCCATGGTAGGTCTACCCCTCCATCACATGTTCTTAAAGCGGTATCCATACTTCTTTAGAGCACATCGCTATTCCAGTTATTTCTGATTTGTTAATGTTTGTTTCTCACGCTAGACTATAAGCTGCATGAAGGCAGGGACCACTTTGGTCTCCCCTGTTCTCTGCCTAGTGCCTTGCCCGTGCATGGTGCATACATACCATCACTCAGCCACCATTGGAGGATGAATGGATGGTTGGAGAGAGGGCTTGAGCTAGTGATTTGCTTTCCTCTGCCTTAACTCCAGCCAGTATGGTCTTTTTTTAAACAGGTTAGGGAGGTTGTAGTTACCTGCTTCCATGTCTGCCTTGGGCCCTCTTGAAGGAGAACCCCTCTTGAGAGCCCCGGCGGCCAGCCCAGCACCTGACGTAGAGTAGATGACCAATGACATCTGACTCTCTGGTTGCCTAAGCATAGCTCTCGCCCATGACACCACCAGCTCCAAGGACTCGGGCTGTGGCAGGAGAGCTTGCTGAGGGTCAGGACAGCGTGTTAGTCATGGAAACTGGGGGAAATACGTCCCTGCTTCCCACCCCACGCCATGGTTTAGCTTCTTGCTAACGTCTACGACGCAGGTTGCCAGTTACTACGTTGACTTATTTGTACATAAACAGTTATTCCCATAACCTTCTCTTCTCCAACGTACAGAGATAATGATATACAATCTTTGTAACATCACAGACATCACTTCAAAAGCATTCTGTTGCTATAGGACTGTTTATGATATGCTTCTCACTAGAATTTCATGAGCAACAAACTCCCAAATTGCAGATGATTTAGCATTGGAAGCAGGGAGTGAGACTATATGAGTGTTGGAGATTAAAAAAAAAAAGACTTTGAAAGGGGAAGTTTTTCTTCTGTGGAGTTATCTTCTAAAGTTTAAAATAAGAACTACTTAAAAGCTGAGAGTTCAGAGGAATGAACACTTTCTCTTAAGCATTCAAATGGGTGAAAATGACTTGTAATCTCTCCCTCAAGTATTAAGGCAATAGGCATTTAAAGCCTTTTTTTGGAGCTGGCTGTCACAGACAAAGGATTTCTCAATTTAAAAAAAAAATCATTTTTATGGCATTAAATAGTAGGAACGAACACCAGCAGCCCTCTTGACATTTCCGAACTGATTTATTTTCTGAAGTGTCCCAGTCCGTTTTCATAGATAACACTTTGTTCTTCCTGTTCGGGGCAGTAGCTTCGGCTGGGTTGCCATAGTGAGGGCTGGGAGGTTTTGACCAGGTTCTTTGAGCCCCGTGCTCTGTAAACTGAACCCAGCAAGTTCCACTGGCTCTGTCCCGACACTGGCTCTTTCCCTGATGTTCCTGCAGTGGCCCTCCTTCCCGGAGAGAGACTCTCTGATCTGTAGTCCACAGGGTGAATTTGGCCTCAGTGCGTTGCTAGCCCCCCTCTCAAGAGATCAGCCAGGAATCCTGGGAAAGCCTAACTCGGGGTCAACTTCTGCTCTAGCGATGCCGCTCCACTCTGGTTGGCGGCATGGCGCTGGCTGCACATGGCTTACCCGTCCATGGGACGAGTACAGAAATGGCGGGGAAGCCCGTAGAAACTTCGTCCCGATTGGACAGAGTAATCTGTTGAATCAGAAGACGTGATACTTTGTATGAGCATTTTTTTTTCATTTCATTTGTCTACCAGTTCATTTTCATTACCTTTTATAAAAAGAGTTATCTGCAATGGATTGGAAATTAAAACACAAACAAAGACAACTCATCCTTCCTGACGAGTAATTTGGGAAGGCCTGTGGGTAGCACTTGCGAGCTGCCTCTGCTCCCCTGTGGGACAGGTAGGCTGTTGAATGAATTTGGGGAAATCATAGCACTTACCAAATTATATTGTAATGAAAAATGTGCATATCTCTCTCTCTCTCTCTCTCTCTCTCTCTCTCTCTCTCGACTGTTTCTTGAGAGCAGGGAGTGCATCTAATTCATCTTTTTAGCCTCAGTCCTCAGATCCCCGCATGGCACATTGTAGGGTGTGGGAAATGTTTGTCCGGTCCACGCCTGCCTGCTCCCCGAGGACATGAGAGTGCGTGAGGCCAGCCTCAGGAACTCCCTGGGCTTTTAGATAGTGTCCCCTGCAGGCTGGTAATGGAGAGCTGGGAGCAAACGATGAGGGAGTGACCTTTCCTGCTCTTTCCCCCGCAGAACCAGGCCTCCTCTTCCCACCTGCCCAGCAGCATGAGAGCAGCATGACTGGCCGGCCGCAGGAGAAGCCCCTAGAGCCAGGCCCCCAACTCAACCATCTGCTGCGGAGGTCAAGGTAAGCTTGCTTGGATTTCTCCTGGGAGGTTCAGGCATTTTTATTTTAACTAATTCTCTGTGCTTCTGTGATCTCGCACCATGTGCTGGCAGAATGGGGTTTACTGGCACATGGGTAGGCTTAGCAAGTGCGTGGCAGCCTAGCAGGGCAAAGCAGGCTCGTTGCAGTTAGTAGAGAGGCCAGTGGTGGAGAAGAAAGGGTACCAAACTGAGGATCTGGGGACGAAAGCTCTCATTATTCCTCCACCACCTCCAGAATCTGGGACCTTCGGCAGATCTTTTAGGGATTGTATATCCAGGGAATTTGGGGTGAAGGAATCTCTGGAAAGAATGGCATTGGAAGGACGGTTAGTCTGTGGCCTGGGCTCCCAGGACAGCCCGGACAGACTCCTGTCCCACACAGGGTTGTAAGGGGTCTTATAGGACCAGCCAGGCCAATTCCTAACCGAAGTTGAGCAGTGAATTATTAGAAAATTCTTCCTAATTTGGAACCAACTCTTCTTCTCTGTGATTCCTGTCTGCTTTTCTCTGCTCTGCCATTTGGAACCACAAAGACTGGGCTTTCAAAATCTCTGCCACGTGACTCTGTCTTCAGGTGTGAAGAAGGCGGTCATGACTCTGCTTTTCTTGTCTGTATCCATTCTCCAGGGAGAATTTCCTCACTCACCTTGTCCTCTTGTCTCTCTCCATGTTGGAAAGGGCTCCTGTGCTCACTCAGCCTCTGCTAGCCTCCACAGAGAATCCTCCACTGACCTTTCTTTGGTCAGGACATCTCAAGAGCCTCCTTTGTGAGAGTCACTGTGCTAGACTCGAGGCACGTCAAGGCAAAACAGGTTTGGATCCTCGGGGCGAGTCTGAAAGAAGCAAAACCCCTTCGGCGTGCTCCCTTTTCATATTTTATCTCTTTTCTCAAATGTTCGTGAGCTCTAGAAAACAATGTGGATTCTCTAGTTGTTGGATATAGTTTTCTATATGAGATGGTCAAAAGAAATTAGTTCCTTGTACGGTTCAAATGGTCTATAGTATGTCCTTTTCTGTTTTTACCTGATTTATCTACCAATTATGGAGAGAAATGTATTAAAACTCTCCCACTGGATTTGTCGGTTTCTCTTGGTAGTGCTGAAATGTTTGTTTTCTATATTTTAAGGCAATGCTATTTGGTGTCTGGATGCTTAGAATCAGTGTATATTATTGATGGGCTGAGATAGATTTCTACCACATTTATATACTTGCAGCTTTTTCTGCTCTTCCTTCTCGACTGAGATGTTTTTCCCCCTCGTTCCATTCTCCATCTTCTTATTTGGAAGTTCTGTGCTGTGCTCGCTCTGTTCTTGGACTGGTTACTGCAGCTATTGTAGCTGGCATGCTTACCAAAGCCTAAAATTAATCAGGGCCTTTACCTTCCTCCCCAACAATGCAAGAACCATAGACTGGTTCGATTCTAGTCACTGTGTCTCCCAATCTATATATAATTATTATCCCGTGTTTCCATTCTGTCTTGTTTTTCTCGACCAGACATCACTGTTTTATACAGTAAGTGTTTGTACAGGTGTACCCACATACTTATCAGTATCTTTTCTTACCATTCTTTCATGAATCTCAGATCGTTTTCCTTCTGCTTGAAATGAATCCTTTAGCATTAATCTTTAGTGAGAGTCTGGTAGTGGTAAACTCTCAAGGGTTTGTTCTGGTTTCATTTGGTTTGGTTTTTGGCCTTTGTTGGCATGAAAATGGCTTTCTTTTGCTCTCCGTCTTGAAAGGTGGCTTTGCTGAATTTATTCTCTTAGGTCACTGAAGCCATTATTTCACTGCTTTTGGCTTTGAAATTGCTGTTGAGAAGTCGGCTGTCAGTCCAATTGCTGTTCCTCTATAAATGACCTGTTGTTTCTCCCTGGCTCTGTTAAAAACATTGTTTTCTGGGCACCTGGGTGGCTCAGTTGGTTAAGTGTCTGCCTTCAGTTCAGATCATGATCCTAGGGTCCTGGGATCGAATCCTGCATCAGGCTGCCTGCTCAACAGAGAGTCTGCTTCTCCTTCCTCCTCTGCCCCTTCCCCTGCTTGTGCTCGCTCTCTCTCTCAAATAAATAAATAAAATCTTAAACAACAACAGCACCACATTGTTTTCTTTGGTGTTCTCCAGCTTCCATTACCATGTAACTAAGGCGTAAGTTTTTCTGTCTTCATTCTGCTTGGGTTTCGTTGGAATTTCTAGAGCTGAAGATGGGTGTCTTTTAACAGTCCTGGAAATTTCCCACCCTTCATTTCTTTGAATATTGCCTCTTTTCCATTCTCTCTAGTATCTTCTTCTGGAACTCCTGTTAGACTTATGTTAGACCTTCTCACTGTGTTCTCTGTAGCTCTAAACCTCTGTTTCATACTTCTCATCTCTTTGTCTCTCTGGGCTGACCTCTGAATAATTTCTTCAAATCTGCTTTCCATTCAGCTCATGTATTCTGGGTCTCAAACGCTCTTTAATGCACCCACTGATTCAATCCATTTTCCTTTTGGTTGTTTTATTTATCATTTCTAGAAGTTCTGGTTCATTAATTTTCTGCTTGTGATTTTTTCTAGTCTCTTATTTCTTGCTCATATTTCCAAACTTCTTTTTTTTATTCCTTAATATATTGAAGTAGCTGTTTAGAAATTATAAACTCTCATGTCTGGTAATTCCAGACTCTGACATCCTTGGAGGTCTAGTTCTACTGTCTGTTGTATCTGCTGGCTACTACTCATGGTGCCTTATTTCCTGCAAGCTGCTTATTTTCCTTGCAACTTTGAGAATTTTGAGTATTTGTTGACATTGACTTTTCCAGAGTGAATTTGTATTAATTTCTGCTAATTGTTTGGGGTCACTAGCAACCAAAAATCACTTCAATTTTCTACCTAAGATTTCTCTGACTATGTAAGAAGCATGAATTCAAACTCCAAACCTATGTGAGGTCTAGCTTATGGTTACATATTTTCAGGAGAGGGGCGCCTGGGTGACAGTCAGCTATGCGTCCGACTCTTGATTTTGACCCAGGTCATGATCTCAGGGTTGTGAGATAAAGCCCCACGTCGGGCTCTATGCTCAGCACGGAGTCTGCTTAAGATTCTCTCCCTCTGACCCCCCACCTCACACGTGCACATGCTTTCTCTCTCTCTAAAAGAAAAGGGACGCCTGGGTGGCTCAGTTGGTTAAGCCGCAGACTCTTGATTTCCACTCAGTGCTATAAGATGGAGCCCTGCATCAAGTCCGCACTAGGCGCAGAGCCTGCTTGGGATTTTCCCTCTCCCTCTCCCGCTGCCCCTCCCCCTCTCTCCCTCTCTAAAAAAAGAAAGAGAGAGCAAAAAAACCCCACAAATTTTCAGGAGAGATTTGTTTCCAGTTCCACCAGCCCAAGGTCAAGTTTCCTTGCATTCTCCTTCTGTGTTATGCATTTATTTCTCATTCACTGAGTGTGGAGCCCCAACTTTATGGAGGAATTGGGGTTTTTCCTCCTGTCTCCTGAACACTGTGCAGCTCTCACAGCAAGCATAGAATCTCTAGGGTCTGACAGGAACCCTCAGGGCAAAAGTCAGCTTTGCTGCTAGCTCACCTCCCAGGGTTCCTGCTTTGGGTTTGGTTTTGGTCTTTGAAGAATCCTTGCATTAGTACGAGCTCAGTGAAGTGTATACAGTTTTTATATTTTAAATTTTGTCCAGCATGTTAGTTGTTTCGATTGGGAAGGTCAAGTAGGGTATCAGGTCTGCCATATTGCCCGAAAGTATATCTTCTTTCTTCTCCACGATCACGCTGTACAGCAGGAATTACTAGTCCTTATTGTAGAAGAGTGAACCAAAGCTCAGAGAGGGCACGTAACTGGCTGTCGTAGGGCTAGCAGGTGATGCACTGTGAAGAGTATATCCCCTCATGTCCCCTTTTCCCACTTTCCCTGTCCCCAGGGTAACTGTTGACCATTTTTGGTGGATGAACTTTATGCTCACAAAGGATATGAGTCCCTACCAGAATGCTTTAAATAGCTGGACAGCTTTGTAAAATTTGTTTATGAATCTATTGTTTATCTTCCTTGAGAGAGGAAATGGCTTCTGCATATTTTGTGGCCTATTTCTCCAGCGGTCACTAGCAACCTTCCTGCTTCGTTCCCACTTCTCAAAGGCCTGCTGGACCCACTGCCAGACGCCATGTGCACCTCCTCCAGATCCCAGCTTCCTCTCCTCCGCATGCCACTCTCTCCTTCCCACTTTCCTCCCTCCCCTTGCCCCCGCCCCCATCCTTTCGGCTCTTGGTTTTTCTGTCTCCTCGTGTGTGCCTTTCACCGGAGGGGAGGCCACAGAGCACCACGGTTAGGCATTCTGAGCTTTGGGGGCAGGGAGAAGGATCTGAGTTTGAACCTCGCTCTGCTATTTACTCACCTGGTGTCTCTGAGCTTCAGTTTCTTCATCTGTAACATGGGGACAATAGACAGAGCTATTCAAGGACTAAATAAAATAGTGCAGGCATGGGGCACCTGGGTGGCTCAGTGGGTTGAGCATCCAACTCTTGATTTCGGCTCAGGTCATCATCTCAGGGTGGTGAGATCGAGCCCCACATCAGGCTGCACACTCGGCGTGGAGTCGGGTTGAGATTCTGCCCCTCCCTCCATGAACGCATGCACCCTGTCTCTCTCTCTCTCAAATAATAAACAAATTTTTTAAAAAGACAGTGCACATGGAGCTCATGACAGGAGCTTGGAGCCTCACAGCACTTGGTCTATGATAGTCAGTACTGTTATGACTAAGACACACCCTTGGAGCCCCAAGCTTTCGTTCAGTGATGCTTTTAAGTTGACAAGAGCTGGTTTGTCAACCACAATGAAAATGGAGGCAGAAATCTAGGGGCAGTGTAGGATTCCCAGCTTCACTATTATGTACTTCAAACTGGGGAGTGTTTTTAAAGACAGTTTGAGGGAAAACAGAGCACACCCATCTGGGCAGTGTTTGCAGAGGATATAAACTGTGGGTTCTGGAAATGGGGTACTCCAGAATCTCAGCCCTCCTTCCAAGCCATGCCCTCTGATGACACCACTCACTGGGGACTTTTCCCTTGTGGACCCCCCCTCCCCAGGTCAAAGATGGCACAGCTACCCTGCCGGACACATGTCCAGTGGGGGTGAGAGAGGTGGTCCCATTTTGCTTTCATTCTTATAGCTGATGTGACACTTTATTTCACTCACTGCTTTCAATTAAGTGGCTTTATATCACTCTCAGATTTGTATCACTTCCTGATTTGATAGCTATCAGGCAACACCTTTTTTCAGCGCCTGCTGTTCATGGTGACTCTAGACTTATACAGTAAGCAAGTGGCATTGAAAAATGTGTAGAGTTGGTGTGACCCTAAAACTGCTCTGAAATATAAGGTCTGTTAATGTTAAAAGACTTTACTACCAAAAACAGACACAAGGGATAAACCGTCTTCGTGCGATTACGTGTTCGGTGTACAGAGTGGGTTGTCATGAGGGACTGCACTGCGCGCTCCTCAGTGGTCAGGGAAGGTGGGAGCAGGCAGATTGCAGCTGGCCTTATGGTGCGAACTGAGGCATCGAGCCGGGTGTTCTCATGAGCCAGTGGGACAGATGGCCTCTATGACCCCTCTTGGAGAGCCGCATCGACTTGCATACCAAACGCCCTGAGAAGTCCTACAGTTAATGTTTGACTGTGTTTCACCAGGTTTCCCAAGTGTGGCTGACCACTCGTGGCCAGTGAACATGGTGGTCTTGAGCTGATTAGCGTTTGGCTTCTATCTCTCTAACAAATGCTTCAGTTGACTCCAGGCCATCAGCTTACTATCATAAAACAGTGACTGGCAAATTTCTTTAAAAATTCAGTCTGTAAGGGGACACCTGGGTGGCTCAGTCAGTTGAGCTCTTGATTTTGGCTCAGGTTGTGATCTTAGGGTTATGGGATCGAGCCCCAAGTCAGGTTCTGTGCTCAATGTAGAGTCTGCTTGTCCTTCTCCCTCTCTTATTCCTTCTCTCTCTCTCAAATAAATAAATAAAATATTTTTAAAAATAAATAAAAATTCAGTCTGTAAGTATCAGATTTATTTGGAGTCAACCACTTGTCTCCTTTTCTAAGTGTCACTCTACTATCTAGAAGGATGAAGGTTCTAGGAGCCTGAGCATTGATGTTGCTGTGGTTAGAGAGGGTCTTCTTTGTTCTCCACAACTCCCAAGATGATGTCCTGGATATTCTCCACCCAGCTGAGGGGCCAGGCCCAACCCCACCCCTGTCTGCAAACCTCAAAGTCTATTAACAGCACTCTCCCAATGATGACTCATGCTTCCTGTCCCTCCTCCATTCTAGTTACTCAGAGCTGTGAGCCAAGATTGATTACTTATACCATCCAAACTGGCTTTGCCCAGGGGGAGCTCAACTGGTAGTCTTCATTGGGTGATAACCCAGCCTATGTCCTCCAGGTCAGCCCTGCGCAGTGCCGTTTTCCAGTACCAGGAAGTCTGACACCTTATATCTGGGGCTATCTTAGGAGTTTGGGGAGCCAGGATTACTATGGACACATACAGGAGGAGCCCCAGGCGAAGGATTCATGTGCTGGCAGAGCCACTAAAAGCCAGTGGACAGATGTTATAAACTGAGTCTTTAAGCTCTGCTCTGGAGATTGACTGTTGGTTGCTTCTCACTGTTGGGTGGTCTCCCCTCTAAAAATATTTTTTAAATCGTTATTATAGGGACACCTGGGTGGCTTAGTCAGTTAAGCCTCTGCCTTTGGCTCAGGTCATGATCCAGGGTCCTGGGATTGGGTCCCATGTTGGACTTCTTGCTCAGCGGGAAGCCTACTTCTCCCTCTCCCTCTGCCTGTTGCTCCCCCTGATTGTGCTCTCTCTCTCTCTCTGAGAAATAAATAAATAAAATCTATTTAAAGAAATCTTTATTATACTAGTCCTATACATTATTCTATTTTTTAAAAATTAAAACACAGTAGCTGGAGTGTAAGTCTGCTCAGATACCCTCTCCCACTCACTCTCTTCCCTTTTCAAAAAGATGGCAGAACTGAGACTGGATTTGGGCGTCCGGACTCCCAGTGTTCTTGAACCGCTGTAGTAGGATCCTTAGGGATCAGGTGTGAGTGGTAGAAAACCCCAGTGCCTCAGCATCCTGGCTCAGGATTGTTGGGTGGCCCTGGAACCAGGCAGGGGCTGAGGGTGCTCACCCAGCGGAGCCTTCGAAGGTCAGAGCCAGAGGGACCTCCTTGCAGCCCGTTGGGCCCAACCTCCTCGTTCTGCGGAAGCGGAGTCTGAGGTGCAGGGAGGGGAAGTCATTTGCCCAACAAGGTCACAGGGCCAGTCTCTTTTTCTGTTTGGTCCGGGTTATCTTTATATTGGGTTTGCATTTCCTGAATACACCAGCAACCGGGTGGGGGGTTGGGGTGGAGGACAGGGGAAGTGGGCTTAAAAGAACCCCATCTGAGAGTGTTTAAATTTCCTGTGAGTGTCCCATGAAGAGGGAGATAATCTATGTGCATATAATCAAAAGGAGAGGGAAGACTTGGTTTAGGTCCAAAAGACCAACGCTATTCAGAGATGGCTGGGACATTTTTATCGATGGAATAGAAATAAATAGGATTTGTTTTTTGCACTTTCGTGATGCCTTCTTGTGAGTATTTTTGGAGAACGTTCAAGTCATGTGGAGGCCCTAGTCCTGTTTTAGTGGCAGTGGTTTTGTGGTCTCTGGGGTTCTCTTTGGCCTGGGACCAGAGGCCTCTGCCCTCGAGTCCCTCGAGTTTGCTCCTACTGGCATGGGTGATCCTTTGGAAATCTCTTCCTCCCTCAGAGCTTCCATAGCTTAGCTCAGAATGGGAATGCAGCCTCTTGCCTGGTCTCCCTCACAGAAAAATAATGGGTTGTGAGTGTCCTCAACACCGTAAGGCTTGGGTTGGCCTCCTTTTTCCTTGTCTCGCACCTGCCCTGGCATGAGGTCTGAGAGAGTTCGGTGCTTCCGCTGGGCAGGCTTTCATTTTCCCATGGGATCAGGTGGTAGACGTGGGCCACCAGAGCCACCCCAGGCCCGCTTTCCTGGGACAGCCCCATCGCACGGCTTGTCCAGGCTTCCTTTGAGGGACCGTTGTTGAGGTGGGCTGAGAGGCTGTGACTAAAAGTCAGGAAACTGCAGATAGAGACAGAGTTACTGCCAGTTTCCAGGAATCTGAGAGCTGGGGGCCCTCTTGAAATAGGAAAGGAAGTAGACTATCTCCTTATCTGGTATCATGGAGGGGATGAAATGACTCTTTCTGGGTAACTGGGGCGCACTCTTTCTTCTCGAATGATAACCACGGATATTGTTAAGCTTTAGATGGCCACTAAATGATTACTTCTCTTTTCCTCTCCGGGGGTCTTGACCTGCTTGAGGGCTAGACCCCAGAAAGCAGAACACCTCCTTCATTACCAGTAACCGCGTGGGAGAACTTGGCCTGACCTGTGGCCCCACTCCAGGTCCCTCTCAGGCACCTCCTGAATTGCACTGACTCTGGGAGGGCCGAAGGCCTCTCTTGCGGGGGCTGACCTGCCCGGGAGGCCTTCCCTCAACAATGAGCAAGTCCCGTGAGCATTTACGTTCTTCTGGTTGTTTCTGTGCCTAGGGAAGAATATGCTATGTGCGCGTGAGGCTCTCCCTGGTGTCTCTGGATCTTTGTGAGGGCTAAAAGTGAAGGCACCGTGATGCAGTGGTGTTTTCAGAGGGTACTGGGGTAGGTGTGCTTGTTGGTCCCTGCACCAGAGGGCCCCGCACAGCTGAGGTTTCCCAGCGGACGGTTTTTACAGTTTTTCTCTCTTCCTTACTGTCCACTTCTGGCAGCGCCGGCCCCAGACACCGATCTGCTAACTGAAACAAAGGGAGGGCTCAAGGTTGCCCAGGAAACGAATAACCAAACCGATTCAATCACGACTGAGTCATTGAGGCCTGATCTAAACTGTACCCAAGTCAAAACAAAACAACAGGAGCCCCACCCCGGGTGGTGAGGCTCCCTGAGTCCTCACTGGGTGCCACGCACGTCCCGAACGTTCTCTTGTTTAATCCTCATGGGGGAAAAAATGGAGCAGTAGGTATTGTCATTCCTCAGTCCAAACTGAGGCTCCAAAAAAAAAAAAGACAAGATCAGTCTGCTGGGCTCTGACTTTGCCAGTGGAAGTTTAGGATTTGAACTCTGGTCTTCTGACTCCAGATGGCGGTCTGAGCGTCTCTGTGAGAAAGACGCCTGCCGCATCACCCGTGTGTTTCTCTCCAGGGAGAAGTTCCTGATGTGTAAAAAATAAAAAATTAAAAAAAAAAATTCCAGATAGCTGTAGCTTAGCCCTTTCAGACTAGAAATAGGAAGTTTTTTTGGTGTGAAGGGCATCAGCTTCTTTTTCATACTTTCAAGCTCAGGGCTGTATGCTGGAGGGTGGAAGGCTGCTAAAGGCTGATGGCCAGATTCCCAGGGCATGTCTGTACTGTGGTAAAACTGGCTTTCCTCGACCCTTCCGGAGTCAAAGAGAAAGCTGGAAGGCTTCAACTCGGGGGCGGGGGGGGACCTTCATGCTAATCAGATCTGGGACGGGGAACTCGGGACCCTGCAGAAAACCACAGGAACCCTCACGCTCGGGCGTCAGAGCGATGGAGGCCCCGCCTTTTGTCACTAATTGTGTGACTTTGGGCAGATTATCCCCTCCGTATTAATTCCCTCATCTTTTTTTTTTTTAAGATTTTATTTATTTATTAGAGAGCACAAGCAGGGGGGAGGGTCCGAGGCAGAGGGAGAAGCAGACTCCCCAGTGAGCAGGGAGCCTGATGCGGGGCTCCATCCCAGGACTCTGGGATCATCACCTGAGCCGAACGCAGACCCCCAACCGACTGAGCCACCCAAGCGCCCCTTCCCTCATCTTTTAAATAGGGGAAGCACTTCTGCCTTCACAGGTTGTTGTGGGGACAAAGCAAAATAGCGTACGTCTGTGCTTCGTGCGCTGCTTTCCAGAATGATGCTATTGGCCATGAGGACACACACACCCTCCTGTGAACTCCTTGCTGTTCCTGTCAGAGACCCCACCCTGGGCCAGAGGACTTGTGGCTGTGGACCAGGGGACCAGTCTGCTCTGAGCTCCACAGGTGTCAGCAAACACACCCCATGGTCATCCGGGCAGGTCACTCAGCACTGACCTCATCCCTGGGCTGTTCAAGAGATGGAACCATGAGCTTCTTATTCTTCCGTTAAACAACAACAACAACAAACAAACAAACAAACAAACAAAATGGGAAAAAGAGAAAAATTGATTTTCTTTAAGCTGTGGCTTTTTTTGCTTTCTCCCCTCCTTGCTGTGAGTGGAATTGCCATTTTCCTTTTTTTTTTTAATTAAAAAAAATGATATTCTGGGTGATGGAACGTAATATTTAGACATGTTGAACTGGCAGCTGATGGGTGTGTTATTAATACACCATCACCACAAATCCTGTTGCAAGGGTTGGTGGGGAGGAGATTTGTGTGTACGTGTGCGTGTGTACTCACACGCTTGCATGATTTAACATGATTGCAGAGGGTCCAGTGACCCTTATCAAAAGCAGCTCTTGGGAAGGACGTGGTCTGCTCTTCGGAGAAGGATTCCCTTGTGAATTTAGGGGGTCTTTTCCACGTTATTCTGTAGAAACATAAGGTCTCCCTTTCCTCTCTCTCCCCCACCCTCCCTCTCATGTCCTTAGTGCCCAGTGGGTACCACGTAATATGCCAGCCTCTGAATACAGAGTTGGTGAGGCACTCCTCAGAAGAGGTGCTAGCCTGATGGCGGAGGCAATAGCCCGGTGGGGCACAGCGCTCCCGGTGCTGTAATGACTCGCAGAGCCCTGGGCCCATCCTTGCTCTCTCTCCAGGCTTTCTTCCTCGTGCCCCTGCCTTCACGTATTCCCTGTTGCCAGGGAACTCACAGACTTCTCAGCCTGGGAGCGCCCGGTCCAGCTAACTCAGGGGCAGCGCCTGTTGTAGGTCTCCGAAAGAAACTGAACTCTCACAGTGCCCCTTCTTCACAGGCACGAACCCGACATCTGGGCATCACCTTGACACCCGCTCCTCCTGTGCCCCCATACCCACCCCATCACTAAGTTCTGACGGGTTCACGCCGAAATGCCCCTCCATCACCTCCCACATGCGAGCTGCCTGGCCTGGACCACTGTAAAGCTGAGTGCCCCCTGTGTCCCCACTCACCCTCATCCAGTCCACGTCTGCACCACGGGTCCACAAACTATGGCCCATGAGCTAAAAATGGTTTGTACATAGGAACACTGGATAATATGGGGGGAACACTAGCTTTGAACCCCAGTTAAGCAAGATATTATCCCTCCAAAAAATATTTCCACTCTTCTCATTAGCAGATCTGTATTACCAAAAAAAGTACTCAGTTATTATTATATTTTGAGTTTCCTTGAAAATTTTGTAGAAATGTTTTTCCCTCATTACATACGCGTCTACATCATAGCCTTGGTTTTGTCATCTGGCTGCAACACCTAGAATGTATTCTTTATTTCTTTTTAATTTTTTTATTTGACAGAGAGAGAGCACAAGCAGGGGGAGGGTCAGAGGGAGAGGGAGAAGCAGGCTCCCCGCTGAGCAGAGAGCCCGACATTGGGGGATCATGACCTGAGCCGAAGGCAGACGCTTAACTAACAGAGCCACCCAGGTGCCCCCCCTAGAATGTATTCTGTCTGCCCCTTTACTTTGAAAGATTTTGTTGACCTCTAGTCTACACTGTGGCCTTTTCAAGATAGAAATCTGGTCAGTCACACATGCTTGGAAGACACACACACACAGACACACCACTCAAAACACTTTTTTGGTTCCCCATTACTTCTTAGGATAAAGATGAAACTCCTTACGCTCAAGAACCTTGGGTGGCCTGGCCCTTGCCCCCCTCCCAGTTTCATCCCCACGTTCCTTGGTCCTGCATTCCTGCCACTCTGGGCTTTTTGTTGTTGTTCTTCATGTTTACCTTGTTCTCACCTGCCCCAGGGCCTTTGGCTGTACTGCCCTTGACAATGTCTGGAACGTGACATTTCACACCATTTCCACACCCTTTCTCATCTTTCTGATGGCATCATCACTATGACTTCCTCAGAGGATCCTTCCCAGACCTTTCTGCTGAGGTCATGACCCAATACTGTAGCCATTCATCACGGTCATAGAATTACATTTGTCTGTGTCTGACGCTGCCACTCTCGACTGCAAGCCCCATGAGGGCTGACGCCGGGGCATGTCCCCAGCCCCATTATATCCACTATGCCTGGTAAAAAGTGGACACCCAGATATTTGTTATAGTGCATGTCTGAGAATCAGGGAAGTTTTCACGAAAGGCACTAAGGCTGAACAGGAACTTGTAGGCTGAGAAGATGGAGAATGAGAGAATGCGATTTAGGCAGAGGCACCACCATTCTGGAAACTCGGGTAGCTCCCTAGGTCTGGTGCTCGGGGTGTATATGGGTGAATGGTTGGGGAAATCGTTGCAAAGGGAAATGAGGCCAAATTGTGAGGGCCCGATGTGCCAGGCTGAGCCCTGGGGACCCTTCTCCTGTCGGCCGGGGGAGCACTGGAGTTTTCGAGCAGCAGGGTGGCATGGGCAGGGCTACTGGGGGGAAAGTGGGCTGGAGGGAGCAAGGCCGGCCACGAAGAGACTGTATTGTAGAGTTAGCAGGGGAATGGGGAGCAAATGGTCAGGGAATGCCATGGAGGAGAGGTCGACGGGAATTGATAACCTATTGTAAGTGAGGGGGGATAGTGTTTCAGGGTCCCATGTTTGTGATTCAGTCCCCTTCAGTGAAGAGGAAAGAGTTGAGGCAGGGGTGGAGGCGAGAAAGTTCGTTTGGGCCCAGGAAGCAGAGGGAGTAAATGCCTGCAGCCTCCATTTCCTCTGAGAAGCAGAGTCAGGGGCATCTGCTGAGACAAAGGCCTTTTGGGTTCAGATCATGAGCTTTGGCCCCTTCTCCCTGTTGCCAGGTGCAGGTGTAGGCGGGGTGTTGGGAGGACGCCCAGACTGAGGACTTAAATCCCAAATAGCTTCTCTGGGGGTTCGTTGAGCACTTAAGGAGATTTTACAGACCTGCCTTTCCTCTACCTTTTCCTAAAAATGTGACGGCTAAATGTCCGCTTTGTCAGAAATCTGACCTTGAAGGCCTTTGAGGAAGGTCTCTCCCTTCAGAAGATGTTCACCAAGGGCCTGTCCTGCCCCCCACCCAGCTCTGCTCTGAGCACCACAGGGACCAGCCCTCTGCCCCAGAGAGTCTGTGTGACCCATAGACATAACCGACACGTAACATGCACGAGGAATGACGCACAAAGACGTGGCCCGACGACATCCTGCACTTTGTGGTGTGTTCAGGTTCACAGAGCACATTCACGCCCAGGTGAGGCAGGCTTCAGCCGCCACCTCCCTCCGGCTGCCCTCCTCCCTCTGCCCCCAGCCCCCCCACGCAGCCCCCACCCTCACAGGGGTGGCCCGGGCTACACGAGCACCTGCTTCTGCCAGTTGTGCTCGGTAGCAGAACTGCGCAAATTCGACGTGACATGAGCCGATGACCTCTGAGGGCACGAAAGAAATACAAATGCTCCTTCTGTGAAAAGTGAACTGAATGCTTTAGAAAGAATTGATAGACGCAAGACGCTCTGAGAAAAATCTCTGCCCAGGTGTGTGCATGACCACGGCTGGAGACCGGCCCCGGGAGGAGAGAGACGATGTGCCTGTCAGGAGTCTGCGCCGTGCCTCCTCGTGCCTCCTCGGCGGGCGCCCTCACCTTCCAGCTCGTTTTTACAGGCCTCGGACTAGAAAATGACCGATGATGCATGGTGGGGTGACTGATGCTGGAAAGACAAATGCAAAGCTCTAGTCAGTAGATCTTTGCGCAGAGGCCGGACCCCGCCTCAGAAAGATTCGTAAGATATTTGTGTTTGAAGTTAAAATAAAATTTTAAGGCATGAACGTAGGGCTTTTAAGTGTACGTGCAAGCTTTTCAGTGTTTTATGAGTCTGTTTATTTTTGAAGAAGTAATAGCTTCCCGTGGTTCAATAATTGAGAGACATGAAAAGCTATGAAATGAAGTCTCTTTCCCACTCTCTTCCCATGCAGCCCAGACACAGGCCCTCCCCACAGACAACTCTTAACTGGTTTTTTGGATCCTTCCAGATTTTCTTTATGCACAACGACCATGAATATACAGTGGGTCCTCACTATTCACGGATTCCATATTTGCAAATTCTTCTACTCTCTCAAATTTATGTATAACCCCCAAATCCATTGCTTGGCGACACTTTGGAAGTCGTTGATGGACACACAAGGAGCAGTGGGACATTGGATTTGCCCGACACGCGTCCCCAGCTGAGGCTGTCCAGCGTGACGCGCTGCCCTCCTGTTGCCACTCCCGTGCTATAAACAGGTGTCCTTTTCCCAGTCTGTTTCATGCCACATTTTTCACATTTTTGTGCTTCCTGTTGATTTCGCTGTTTTAAAGTGGCTCCAGTGTGGTGCAGACACGCTGGCTAGTGCCCCTAAGTGCAAGGTTGCGCGTGACCTATGGAGAACATACTTGTTAGATAAGCTTCATTTGAATAAGTTTATGGGGCTGTTGGCTGTGAGTTTGGTGTTTACGAACCAGCGACATATATTAAATAAGGCGCCTTTAAGCAGTTACACACGTAAAACGAGGTCGCGCACTGACGAGCTGATGGAAATGTGACCAGAGGCTCACGGAGACCTACCTTGTATTTCCCTTAGAACTCGTGGTAGAGTGTTCACGCACTCCGTGTTCCCGGTGACTGCACAGAACATGTGACTGCTGATACGGAGAGTCGACTACTTACAGATATGTGTATATTCTGTTTTAACTTTGGAGAGCTTTCCTATCGGTCCATAGTGAGTTTCCTTGTTCTTTTTCACAGCTGCATAATATTCCACCATGCGGTTATTCCATAATGGTCTTCACTCAGCCCCTTGCTGGTCAGCATTTGGGAGGTGTCCCGTCTTTGGCTATTCAAAACATTACTGCAGTGTACATGCTTGTCTGTAGGTCGTTCGTATGTGTCATTTGTTGCCGCTTCTGTAACCAGCTTCCTAGGAAGGGAATTCTGAACTCCTGGGCGTGTATCCTAGAGATTCTCACAGAGGTTCGTTCGTAAGGGGACTCATCCGAGAATGCTATCTCAGGGTGCCTGTGGGAGATTGGTAAGGTAGTGAAGTGTGATGGGTGTGGGTTCCCACCGGGGTGGGGGGGGCAGGGGGCATGTGAGGGACTTGGCACCGGGCCTGGCCCGAGGTCGGCATCCCGTGCGTGTTAGTCACGTTATCTTTCTTTATCATTCTTCCTTTCCCTCTGCTCAGCAGCATTAGTCCAGCTCATCAGCGTGATGCAGGGGGGAGGGGGGCATGGTCTTCGATGCTCTCCTCCCGCCTGTAGTCTGCCCCTTTCAGTCTATCTCCACACAGGGCTGGAGGACGTCTGGGCACTGTGGAGAACATTCTTAGGCTGGCGTCCTACCTAGGCTTAACACGGGGCCACGTCAGCTTCCTGGGAAGGGGATTGTCTCCTTCACGTCCTAATCCTTAGCCAGGCACACAGCGTTGATGTTTGACAAACTTGTTGCTGCATTCTGTGAACATTGAGCAGATCCACTTCGGGCCCAACGCTGGTCATGGCACAGTGGAGAGGGGAGGGAGAGATGTACAAACAGAGGTATTAAGACACAATTCTGCCCTTTAGGACTTAAAATCTAGCATTGGTTGACAAATAGAATACCTGAGGTGACCCCGTGATGGAGTCATGTTTCTAACAAGCAGAAAGACGTGTCCCTGGGCCTGTAAGTCCTTCCTCTAGCGTTTGGTCCTCACTCCCCCCAAGGCCCCCAGGCTCTAGGGGCCCCATTTCTGCCCTCTCATGTCAGCCAGAGGGGCCCCAAGTGCATGCATCACTGCAGCCTTCTGGTCTTAGAGCAGCAACTGCACGTTGGTTGGGCAAGACTTTGAGACCATGAGGGGCTCCTGGGTGGCTCAGTCAGTTAAGTGTCTGCCTTTGGCTCAGGTCACTATCCCAGGGTCCTGGAATCAAGCACCACGTTGAGCACCACTCCCTGCTCAGGGGCGAGTCTGCTTGTCCCTTTCCCTCTGCCCCTTCTCCCTCTGCTCTCTTACTTGCTCTCTCTCTCAAATAAATAAATAAGATCTTTAAAAATATATATGTAAGAATTTGAGACAGTGAGATAATGGGGACCAGTGACCAACAGGATATTGGACTTGGACAAGTCCAGACAGCTTTGGGGGCTTCCCAGGATGGAAAGGATTATCAGAGGAGGGAGCAAACCCTGAAAAGGGCAAGATACCCTCATGATTGCCTGAGGCCTGTCAGCAGGCTTTTGGGTAGACGGAAACCAAGCTTTGTGACCCTCCCATCATCCGCAAACAGAACTCAATAGTGGGAATCTCAGGTGAGGAGGTTGTTGGGAATGTTCGCTTATAATATTTGAATTCTTAGAAGCATCGGTAGATTAAAGCCTACGGTTGTTCGTCGCCTGGGCATGCTGTGATTTGGCACGAGGCCCTCCTGACAAAACTGGTCTCAGCGGCTCCAGCAGCTTTGCCTCTTACAGGATGTTCCCCCCTGTGGTCTGTTCACTGTTTGCTGCCCTGTGCTCAGTAGCTTCCCGAGAGCCCTGGGACAAGGAGCTCCTCTCATCTGATGGAGGCTGGCCTCCCTCCGCACAATGAAGGACAAAGGAGACATCTCAGGGCAGCCAAGCCACGGAGTCAAACCTTGGTCAGGGGGCTACAGGGTGACAGGAGGTTTGAGATGGTCTACGAGGCCCTCTGTCTGGCTTCCCTGAGCAAACACCTAGTTAGCTCGGGGCCAGGCATGAGGCAGACGCTGGGTCCCAGAGCTGAGCAGGATGGGCCTCCGCTGCCCTCAGCATTGGAAAGGTGGGGGCGTGAGCCATGATGATGGGCTGGAATCCTATCTACAGGGCTCTGGCGGAGGGAGCCACTCAGGAAGTGCCTCTGGGAAGGCTTCCAGCCCCAGACACAGAGGTCCCTCTGGCTTGTTTCTTGACTCCCAGAATTTCCCCCAAAGTCTTAGAACTCTGAGCCAGAAAGGGCTGTGGGGATGCTTGTCTTAGCCCCCTAATCATACAAGTGAAGAGCCTAGGAGCCGTGGCATTGCCCCAGGATGGGGCCGTGTTGCTGCTGCTGTTTACAGAATGCCCAGACACGGCACTGACGTCATAATCCGGGGAACCCCCTGTCTGAAATGCAGGAGAGAGAGCCAAGAGAGACCGACAGACAGCCCCAGCACGAAGAACGCTAAGGCACAATTATTTTACATACAGGGGGCATCACTTACTTTGTAACCCAGTGAGCTGTAAGCTGTTTTCCAGAAAGAAGGGCTGTGTTTTCCCCAAGACACCTACCCCCATCTTTGAGACCTTGGGTACCAGGGGCATTTGTTTTCTATATAGACATCAGACTTGAAAGGCCACAGACCAAAGCCATGCCAGCTGCTCCATTTGGGAACAGAACCCCTGACCAGGCAGCCTACTTAGAGTCCTAAGGCGGGAGAGGCTACGGGCTGGAGCTATGCCAGGTGGCCGAGCAGGCTTCTCCCCTCCTCGCCGGCCCTTGCAGAGAAAGCCAGTCCGTACCACTGACCTGCTAGAGACTCTCCTGGCAGCTCAGCCCAGGTGCTGGATGCGGGGCTTGAGGGATAGACAGGAATGGAGCTCTCAGATGCTTGACTTGTGTGTTCTTAGATTTCTAATTCACTCTGAGGCTGGAGACAGAGTACAAGCTTCAGGTGTACCCACCAGCCAGCACTCCTTCAGTCCTTCTTCACCCCCCAACTCCCTAGGGCGTCGTCAGAGCAGCTGGAGGGGAATCTTCCATTCGCCCTGCCCTGCCCTGGACAGCTTCAGGGATAGGGATCCTTTCTTTGGCTGCAGTCCCACATGTGGGTTCACAAAGCCCACGTCCTAGCTCCTTGGGGACGGGAGTGGTGGAGCCTCCCTGTGGGCCTAGGTCCAGACCCCTCCAGTTGGACACCCCACAGAGATACCCACCCCCATCCCCAACAGCAGGGGTCTGCCCACTGTGCCTCCTGGGCCCTGGCTGGAGCGACCTCGTCCCCTTAGAGGCCCCTCCTCTGCCTCTTCCTTGTGAAATTCTTTGGAGTCTTTAGGAAGCCCCACCCCAGCCTCGTTCCCCCAGACCTGTGAGCTTAAAGATGCAGATTTTCAGGGTTTTATCTCCTCTAGCAGAATCCTGGGGCAGTAGGTCCTTGGGGTGAGGCTGTACGAAAGAATAAAAAGGACGGGCAGGGCATGGATGCCAGTCTCCGGGCCATGAAGTCCCCAGTCCCCTTACTCAGCTGTAAGCCTCTTGAGGCCAGCAGCTATGACCCGGTTAGGTCTCCTGGCGCAGGTCTGTCTTCATTATGGTTGGTGGTTGATTCTGAAATTCTGCTAGCAACTCCTTAGGAGAAACATGTTACTAGAGAGTAGCCAGTGTTCAGGGCCTCCCGCGCGGCTCGTTCAGGTGAACCCCCCTGCCCTGCCTTCTCTCTGCAGACCTCTTGGCTGCGTCATCTGTCATCCTGCCCGTCACCAGGAGGGGCCAGCTGTGGGTGGAAGGAGCGCTCATGGAGGAGTCAGGTAGCCCGTGTGGACCTCGCCCCTGGCATTACCGCCCCAGAGCCTATTGCCTCTCTCCCTTGAGATCTAAGGAGCCCTAAGTTTGGGGGATAAATTTCCCACGCTGCCCCCACATGGCGCTTTCTTGCCGGGTTGTAACTGACTTTCTCTGTCCTGACGTGACGGACGTGGATCCCGCTGGTGCACGTGAGCCGTTACACCACGTGGTGCTGAGCAGTCAGGAAGGGCTGGGCCACATCGGTTCCCCTCAGCGGCCTCCTCCTCTCTAATCTCTCTAACTGTGCTAGGGGAGATAGACACCCCGTAGCATCACCCCTGAACAGTTGTCTGCTCTACACCTTGACTACTAATTAGATGCTGAACCATTAATTTCAGCCTCTAAAAGTTGATAAAAGGTGAGGCAGGGATTTTATGGATTTTGTTCAGGCTCCCTCTAGAAAAACTTGACTTTAATTATCTGAATACATAAAAACATGGTTGAGGTCCAGACAGGACAAATGACTTGCCTGGGGTCACACAGAGAGTCAGTGGAGGCAAAGCTGAGTCTCCTGTTTGCTCCTCCAGCGCCCCTCTATCTAATTGTACCGTAGCCACAGAGTCAAAGCCCGTACTTGTAATATCCCTCCCCAGGCCTAGCCATTTTTGGAGGAGGGTGGTTTGAAAAACTATATACAGGAATACATCAACAAGGTACACTCAGACCATAGCTGCCTCCTCCAGGAAGACATCCTAGATTCCTGTGATCCCTTATCTCCCCACATCCTCAGCATCCATGTCCTCCATGCCAGCTTGGCGGGGGGGGGGGGGGGGGGGGTGAGAAGAAATGGCATGTGGCTGTCACCAGAGGAAGACAGAATTAATTCCCTCGTCGGGGACTACTGCTAGCCCAAAGGAGTGAGCAATGACAGTGAGGACCAGGACCCTGCACAGAATAAAGTGAAATATCTCCGGTCGCCATTTACTGATGGTGAGCTGTCCACAGGAAGCAAAATCCAAACTCCCATTTTGCAAGTTCCTGGGCTGTGCGTCAGGCTTCTTCCTGGTTCCTGGGCTTAGAGGGACAGTTGATGCCACAGGGTGAGTCTGAAAGAAGGAGAAATAAGTGTCCCTTGGAGCACAAAGGATGTCTTGGAAATCCTCCCGCTGTGGGAGTCAGCAGAGACCCAGGGCAGGGAGCAGCAGTGGGCCGCCAAGGAAATGAACAGACTAGTCACCCTGCGAGGGGCAACGTCTTGGTGCTAATAGCCATCATTGGCCGAACTCGCCTGCGGTAATTGGGTTATAGAATCATAAAATACCCACCGGCTTTATTTAGAAGACTAATCAGAAAGCATTTAGAACGACAACATTGTTGTAAAGGAGACCATGAACCATGGGCTCACTCCTTGGAGAATTGCCCTTGGTCTCTGCCTCCTTTGCGGAGCTGGGGAGAGAGCTGGAGTGAGAAGAATCCCAGGAGAACCCAAATGAAGCTCCTTTGACGGACCTGAGGGGAAGGCTTGCCCAAAACCCAAGCCAAGTCATTTGGGGGATTGTGTATACAGTGTCTGAATGATGACCCAGTGTCGGAAAAAGGAAAATCTTTTTGGTTTTTCTTCCTCCAACCAGTGGTGGTGGTCCAGCAGGAGCAGGGTGTTACCCCAGCTGAATTATAAGCAAACAAGTCCTGCTGAGCCCTTGGCCAAAGTCAACTTCCTCCCTCTTTCTCTTTCTGGTTCAAAGGACAGTCATTTTGGACAGATATCCTCCTTGCAGATTGTGCTCTCTCTTGGTGCTCCTGGGGGTGCAGAGGGAGCAGGGAGGGACTTTAATTCACTAGAAGAGGGATAGACAAACTTTGGCGGGGCCAAACCCAGCCCACACCTGGTTTTATACCACCTGTGAGCTAAGGAAGGGTTTTTACATTTGTACATGGTTGAAGAAAAATCAGAAGAACAGTAATACTTCTTGATATATAAAAAATGCGTACAATTCAAATTTCAGTGTCTGTCAATAAAGTTGTATTGGAACACAGACATGCCCATTTGTGCATGTATCATTTTATGGCTGCATTCACGCCGCGGCTGCAAAGTTGCAGCGGATCGTATGGCCCACAAACCTGAGAATACTCACCAGCTGGCCCCGTGCGGAAAAACTCCTGTGCTGGAAAGTGTGCAGGGCCTTGTTATCTACGGTACCCCATGATTCTGGTGCTGTAGGGCACTCGGCCTGAAACAAAAAATAATGGATGGTGTGCCTGGGTCAATGGCAGGGGTGAAGTGCTCTCCGTCTCGTTTGCTTGGCTCAGCGTCTCAGGTCAATGAGCATTGATTGAGCCTCTGCTGTGTCGCAGACACTGGGACACAAGATGAGTAGGAGGCTGTCCCTGCCTTGGAATGACGGGACAGCCAGCGGGCAGATGGGTGTGGAGGCAGACCGTGTGGCTCTCGTGCTTGGGGGGAGGACAGAGAGGGCATCTCGGGTTCTAAGGAAGCCTTTGTTTGTTGATTCCACTCTGGAATCCCAGAGTCTTGCTCTAAGGAAGGCATTGATCAAAGAAATGTGAACGTAGTAGTTCTGTTAATTAGTTCGTGAGTGAAAAAGCTCCTGGTGCCAGTTACCCAATAGGAAATGTTTTACATAATGAGCAAAGCAGTTACCTTATTAGAAAAATCATTAAGACTTGAATCCTGAGATGGTATTATGACAATTCTAGGAGATCGACAAGAACAATTTCTAGATTGGAAATGTATGTTTAAAATACCTTTTGACAAGATGCTGAACTGTGGCATGCTGTCGTCTTTGCAAAAGGCAAATGTTTCTAGAATACACAAGAATCTGAGTGATTGTCCCAAGAGGGCTGGGCTGCTGGGTATCTGGGAATAGAGGCAAGAGGAAGACTTTTCACACATACCCTTTTTAAAAAAAATCTGCTCTGACTCTTCACTTTCTTTTTAAGCACTTATTTATTTGGGGGTAATTTTCACTCTTTTGTACATTCTGTTATGCCTTCTGAATTTTGAACCACATAAGCATAGTTCCTATTTAAATTTATATATATATTTATATATATATATATACATATGTATATATATATACACACACACACACACACACACAGGAAGTATTTAAGTTCTTGGGGAAAGTAAATAAATAAAAATTTTAAAATCTATAAACTGAATATAAAAGAGGGGTGCCTGGGTGGCTCAGTTAAGTGTCCGCCTTTGGCTCAGGTCATGATCCCAGGATCCTGGGATCAAGCCCCACATCCGGCTCCCTGATCCAGAGGGGGCTTCTTTCTCCCTCTCTCTCTGCCTGCTACTCCCCCTGCTTGTGCACTCTCTCTCTCTGTCAAATAAATAAAATCTTTAAAAATAAATAAATAAATTTAACATAAAATAAATAGCACATAGTTTTGCCACTACCTCCTTATGTCTTCCTAGGGAAGTTATTTTCCCTTCTCTTCCATTCGATGTATGATTCTTGAATCCCTGCCACTGTGAACCAGGCACTATTCTCTGGGCCTCAGCTTCTAAAGCTGTCGTGTGGGGAGACGAGATGAGCTTTACGGCAGTCTTCAACAGGAGAGGGCATCAGACTCAACAGAGGGCCCATTTAAACACAGACTGCTGTCCCCCCACCAAGTTTCTGATTCAGTGGGTCTGGTGGGGGCCAAGAGTTAGCATTTATAACAAGTTCCCGCATGATGCTTATACTGCTGACCCAGGGACCACTTCTGACTTTGTAGGGTTCTGTACTTGTAAATAAACTGCATTTCCAGTTCTTAAGTATTAGAGAATAAAGAATAGATTCCTGTAGTTCAGAACACAAAGCAGAGACATCAACAGAAGTAACATTATCTAGCTTCCATTCCACCCACAGGGGCACGGTGGAGGGACATGAAATCAGGTCATGGTCAGAATCCGGTGAGTTTCGATAAGTAATTCTTCCTGTGGGAGGTAACGTGGTGCAAAGCCTTTTGAGGAAGGTTAGGTGGTGAGGTTTAAGCTAGGCAGGGCATTCCGTTATCACCAGGCCTAATGCCCACAGGATAACACTGCTAGAGGTCATTTTAAAGCCCTCACAGTTTATCCCTGCCTTACAAGTTCAGTTCCTGACAAGGACACCTGCACCTGACTCCATTCTTTTATACACACCATGCCCTCAGCCAGAATACCCTTCCTGGTCCTCTCATCTCTGTATGAACCCCGTTTGTCCATCAAGACCCAGCTAAGTCTAACTGTTCTCCATAAGAACTTAACATTCATCCCCCACACGGAGTGTCTTTTTCTGCTGACACCAATTCAGTGGGACACTTGATCATTGTTATTTTATTTTTTTTCACTCATCAGTTCATTCATTCAACAAATATTACACCCCTCCTTTAGCAAATCCATATTGGAGGACCTACAATATGCTGAACATTACGGTAGGTTTTGGGAATAGAATCATAGGCATAATAGACAGGGCCTCTGCTCTGATAGAGAGAAATCCATTAATCAAATAATGGCACTGGTGGAAGTACAATTATGGACTAAGAAGAGTGGTTTGAAAGAAAGGAGTGTGTAAGAAATGACCCTGATGTTGACTTGTGTTTGGGGTCAGGATAGACTTCCTTAAGAAATATAGTCTGAGCTGAGATCTGAATGAAGGATGCCCAGGATGTGACTAGATGAAGAGCATATGGGAAAAGGAACAGCTTTCCAAATTAGGGGTGTGTGGACACACCAGTATGTGCAAAGGTCCTGTGGTGGGAGGCAGTGTGGCAGCTTCAAGAAACTGAGAGACAACCAGAATGGCTTGGGTGGTGGGATGGGAAGGGGGTAGAGAGCTAATTGCCAGACTGGGACAAACTGCAGAGCCCAATCGTCCTTGCCCATGATTTTGATTTTTAACCTTACGAACACTAGGGTGCCATCAAAGAATTTTGAACAGTGAGGGGATCAGAGTTATGTTTGAAAAGTTCACTCTGCTGCTAGTGTCTGTTGCATGGACAAGACTGAAAGCAGGGAGATGAGTTGGAGGCTATTGGGATGGTCTGGAAGACAGATGAAGAGGTAAACTGATAGGTTGTGGAGTTGGTTAAGGGAGAGGGAGGAGTCGAGGGCAAGAGTTTAGAGGAGCATCCATTCTGGGGAGCATCATGTTGACTTTGCCTTTGAACATGGAAGTAGAATTCAGGGGAGTCAAGCTGGGCAGGAGCCCAGACCCTCTGGGCTGGGAGTAGTGACTGGGAGTCAGCAAGGTATAGTGGTGAATGAGCAGGGATGTCAAGGAGGAGAGCTTATGTGAGAAAATGAGGGGTGTCTCCCCCGACTGGATCATAAGCCCCTGAAAGAGAGTCACTTCCCATTGGCAGCACAGGAAACATTCTCTCTTTTCTCCCTCTGTTCTGCTCGCCGTCATCCAAGTTCAGGTCTCAGTTATGTCTCACCTGGGTGCAGCAAGAGCCTGCTGATCCATTGCTTTCAATTTTAACGTGCACGCAGATCACTTTGGGGGTCTTGATAAAATGCAGATCCTGATTCAGTAGATGGGAGCAGAAGCCTGAGAGTCTGAGTTGCTGGCAAGCTCCCAGGTGATGCAGACCGCATTTTCAGGGAGGGGGGCGGGTCTCCCGGCTTCTAAAGCTCAGCGCCATCAAGCCCAGCATCCTTGTGCCTCTGCTCGGAAGCCTTCAGCGGCCACTTGCGGTCACATTCAGGACCTACTCTAGCTGTCCTTGGCCAACCATGGTTTCCTCCCACTGCTTCCCTTCATCTACCCGTCATTCTACCAAACCAAATCCCTTGCTTTCGATTTGTCCCTAAGAGACAGAGACCAACTTAGTCTAGCTCCTGGCTGGAGGGGCGACTGCAATGGTCTTCACACTTGGCTGCTTAAAATCCCCCATAAACGGATGTGGTTAATGTAATGACCCCCCTCTATGTTTTTTATGAGACATTTGCAGAAGATGCAATTTCCAATATATTATAAACATTGATGTTTTTAAGTAAAACTGTTACGTCAGTGTTTTAAGTGTATCCAGCGGAATCTAAGCACCGTAGCATTTGATAACAGCCGTCATCCGTTTTAAAAATGCATGGACATCCTCTTCACTAATAGTCAGTGTTCCTTTTTCTTCTTGAAATTTTATTTCTGTTCACTTCCCCTGTGGAATTTCATCCTAATGGAATATATATGTAATCGATTTTATGCTTGAAACTCTTTCATTTGTTTTGTTGCTATCATATTTCTCTGTAACAACTTTATATGAAATTAAAACTTCTTCAATTTCCTGAAATCATAAAGCTCTAAGTATTAAAATTTTCTTCTGGTTTGAGTTATTGTTAACAATTATTAATAAGACAGAATTGGTCAAAATAACGTAAATGTATTGCTAGTTTGGATAAATAATTAATAAACAGAAAACCTAAAATTATATTGAAGATGCATCTCTTGGTGAGATGCTGGGTGACTTTTCAAATTAAAGTTTTTTATTAACTTACAACATACGTACCTAGATATGACCAGAGTGTACAGCTCGAATTATCCGAGTGAACACACGCATACACTTATCACCCCGTCCAGAAATAGAATATTGATGTCGTTGGGTTATTTCTTCAGTTTGTTTTTATATCCATGGGAGACTGTTACGTATGGTATGAGATATGAGACAGGGGCCAACGTTGATTGCATTTCCGTGTTTCCGTCATACGTATGTAAGCACTGAGTATCCTCACTCTCATGAACTGAGAGAAGTTTTGTAAAAACAGGATCACTCCGCTCTTGATCTGCTTCTGAGTTCTATGCTGAAAATCACATAGCAGTCTGTCACTAACAATTTGACTTTAATTACTTCTATTAGGCCTTCCTAAGAAAAAAAGGAACTGGAAACCATCCAGCTTCAAAGAAGATTCACTACTCATTTATTAGAGTTGCTTGTTTTCTAGATGTCCTTTTACATGGTGGCCGGGGGGTTACTGGGGCAATAATAAGCCCAGTTAAGATGTGGGATGGGGTGAGCAAGAGGTCTGTCTTCCTTTTGTAGAGGAGGAGGGCCGTCCTGAGAGTGCAAGTATAAAACATCAACTTGTACCTTCATCACCCATCAGTTCTAGAAAGCAGCTTCTATGGAGGTTGGAGGACCTGGGAATTAAGAGAAAGGAAAACTTTCTCTTAAAACTTCAAGTGCATGTGTGTAGCGCTTGGAAAGTCTTCGTGGACTCCCAGGCACTTATAGACCCCAGTTAGAAGAAGTCCCCTAAAGAACCTATCCGACTCAAACCAGACTAAACCAGTCTCTCCAGATTTCCTAGTTCATGGTTCTAAGACTTGCCCCAGTATGGTTTTTGTGCCAAGTCAGCAGTGTGCGGAGATGTTTGCTGAGCGGGGACCTCAGAAAGCAGAGAACCGTGTTGACAGGACAGGCAAACTAATGTGTGCAGTACTCCTCCTTGGAAGTTCCATTCTTACCCGGCATAAGCTCTCCAGTCTGAGTTCCTCTATCTGTTATTTTTACCTTTTTATTATGTGCATCTTTCCTTCTGGTATCGTACTTATTCACGTGACCCATCATCACCTTTTCTAACCATAAACACCTCAAGAGCTGGCCCATGTCGTCGTCACTTCCTGGCATTGTGCCTTACCCTTAGTACGTGTCTAGTAAGTATTTGTTGAGCAGATACGTTGATAAATGAATGCCTTAAACTCCTTCACATCCTCTGCAGGTCCTAGGATAGTGTCAAGTCCCAGAAGAATGGAGAAATTAATCAGTGAGCAAAACAATGAATTAGCAAATCAATGAACTAATGAGCCATTGAACGATGGCTGGAAAGTAAGACAGTTCACGTCTCACATGAGGGCGCAGATCTGCAGAATCGGTGTAAAGGGTGTGCCGTGTATGAAACAGGCTATTTCGAATCAAGTCTCCGTTTTGTATTTAATTCTCTCATCGGTCCGGGTAGATGTCATCGTGCGTGCAGAGCATCCAAGTCAATCCTGTCCTGTGCTTTGCACCTTGTCTTGCAGGTGTGAGCGGCGTCTCTGCACCCCGGTGGTGTTCGGTCCGTACCTCGGCCTGCGCGAGGATGTAAAGCCCCCCGCCCTGCACACGAGTGGTACATGCCAACAGGGACATCTGGCTGCAGCCACGTTCACAGACATGTCAGCCGTGGAATAGTGTGGACGCCTTCCCTCAGCTTCTCAGGGTTTCAGTCCTTTTGGGTTTGTTTCATTGACCTTTTTTTATGGTTTTGTGGCTGGACGTTCACGGCCAAGGCAGGTGCCATGGGAGATCAGCAACTCTACAAGACCAATCACGTGGCCCACAGTGGTGAGAACCTTTTCTACCAACAGCCACCGCTTGGCATCCATGGCGGGCTGAACCACAACTATGGGAATACAGTCACAGGGGCCGGAATGGATGCCCCTCAGGCATCACCCATCTCCCCCCACTTCCCTCAAGATACTCGGGATGGTCTAGGCTTGCCTGTTGGCTCCAAAAACCTGGGCCAAGTGGATACCTCGAGGCAGGGAGGGTGGGGAGGTCATACCGGGCCTGGAAACCATGTCCAGCTACGCAGCAACCTGACCAACTCAAACATGATGTGGGGGACCCCGGCCCAGCCTGACCCCGCCGATGGCTACCAATATACCTACTCCCAGGCCAGTGAGATCCGGACCCAGAAACTCACCAGTGGTGTCCTGCACAAGCTAGACTCCTTCACCCAGGTGTTCGCCAACCAAAACCTGCGAATTCAGGTCAACAATATGGCCCAGGTGCTGCACACCCAGTCGGCAGTGATGGATGGGGCCCCTGACAGTGCCCTCCGCCAGTTGCTGTCCCAGAAGCCCATGGAGCCCCCGGCGCCGGCTCTTCCTGCTCGCTACCAGCAGGTGGCCCAGCAGGCTCACCCCGGTTTCCCTGGTGGGCTGTCCAAACCAGCTCTGCAGGTCGGGCCGCACGCCAGCCAGGGGCACCTGTATTATGACTACCAGCAGCCGCTGGCTCAGATGCCAGTGCAGGGGGGACAGCCACTGCAGGCCCCGCAGATGCTGTCCCAGCACGTGCAGCAGATGCAGCAGCACCAGTATTACCCACAGCAGCAGCAGCAGCAGCAGGCTGGGCAGCAGCCTATGTCCCTGCAGGAAATGCAGCAGCAACAGCCGCAGCAGACGCGCCCGCCGCAGCCGCAGCAGCAACAGCAGCAGCAGCAGCCACAGCAGCTGCAGCAGCGGCAGGGGCCGATGCAGATACCTCAGTATTACCAGCCCCAGTCCGTGATGCAGCACCTGCAAGAGCAGCCGCCGCCGCAGATGCACCTGCAGCCCCCCTCTTATCACAGGGACCCCCACCAGTACGGCCCGGAGCAGGCACATGCCGTACAGCTGATCCAGCTGGGCTCCATGCCCCAGTACTACTACCAGGAGCCCCAGCAGCCCTACGGCCACCACCTCTGCCAGCAGAGCCACCTGCCCCAGCACCAGCAGCGCGAGGACAGTCAGCCCAAGACTTACCCGAGCGACAGGCAGGCCCAGGCCATGCTAAGCTCCCACGGCGACCTGGGGCCTCCCGATGCAGGAATGGGAGACCCGGCAAGCTCGGACCTGAACCGGCTCGGCGGGGCCCTGCCCCATCGGCCGCTTCTGTCCCCCGGCGGGATTCACCTCAACAACATGGGGCCCCCGCACCAGCAGCTGTCTCCCAACGCCCTGTGGCCCCAGGTATGCTCAGGGTGGGAGTGGCCCCGGGTGTCCCGGTGGGCCGCAGCACCAGCCAGAGCTGAGTCGACATCGCGCCCGGGCCTCTCGCCAGCCCCTCCCGGGCTTTTCTCTGTTCACGCCACGGGCGTGAACCCACACGTGCCGGACGCTGTCTGCCGGGCACGTGGAACACAGAATCGATTCGACTCAGTCCTCTGCCCGCTGAGCTTCATCTTGCTACAGAAGTGGCTGGGATACCACATGAGGTCCTGAATGATGCATGGAGGGGTCAAGGCCTGGGTCAGGGGCCCGGGACCACACAGTGGGGGTGTCTGGTCCCCTTAGGTCTGAGCCTCCCAGGAATTCCTTTGTGAAATTGTTGCCCCTTTGGGAAGGAGACCACAGTACGACAGCATTTCTCCAAGTATATAGCTCAGACCAGGAATACCGTAGAATGTTTAACAGCTATGGCTGGGGGGAGGGGTTCTCCAGATAAATACATTTGGGGGGCTCCTGTAATGAATCAGGTTGCAATGCTGAGGGGCTTTTCAGAGCCTTTAATATGCTAAGGGGTGCTGGGAACCTTCCAGAGGGGATACCTCCTGTAGCTTCAGAGATGAGAATCTTAGCTCAGGATCCAGGCAAGAAAAGGGAGTAAGCAAAGTGTCTTGTTAGGAGAGAATGAGGAGTGGTGCCAGCTGTGGTGGCCTGGAGGGCACATGCCCCATCTGATGGCATTCTAATTCAGGACTTTTCAAAACGGTCTAGCCAAACAAAAACCGTCAGCAGGCCTGTGGGCCACGGTTGTTAACCCTTGATTGTTTCCCAAAGGTATTAGCCACAAACTGCTTCCTGTGTGCTGGGCACTGTTCATGCCTTGGCATGTTCTAGGTGCTACCATCATGTGAGAACAGGCTCAGGGGAGAAGGGGACCAGGATAAATGGAGAGACAGCTCGGCTGGGGGCTGGAATTGAGCTCCCCTTCAGCCTGTCTTGCTTGAGACTCAGGCCCGGTGGTAATGGAGAGCCTTTACGAATGTAAGAATAAGGGGACATGGCCAGTGCTGACCCGATGAGTAGGAGGTCTCTGGGCATGATGCCGTGTCATCCACCTCTCTGTTCCATATCTGTCTCGGGAATCGAGACTGTGTGCACACAGTGGTGGACAGGGAGAAAAGGAAGGGACGAGGCGGGGGATTGAGTCCTGGCGGGCTGGTGGCTGGCGGCAGGTCCTGGAGTGGGTGTGTTACCGAGTTGGGGGGCTGGGGGAAGCAAGGGAAAGAAGTGTCAGGTGCACCCAGCATCTGGACGTGAACTGTCAGGCCCCTGTGAGCTTGGGGAAACATCCTAGGAAGCTGGGATTCCCTCAGCTCAAAGACTCCTCCCATCAGAAACACAGTTTTTTTTTTCTTTCTTCTTTCTTCCCATGTCCTGCATGGCTCAAAATTAGATGCACCTACCTGATGGCAGAGCCCAGCCAGGGTCCCCTGAGTCAAGGTAGGATGGATGCAAGAAGGCGTGTTGGCATTTTGGGAGAGTGGGATGTTTTCCCGGGTTGTCTCTCCAGATTCATTTTCAAATTCAAAGTTAATTTCTCAGAGAAGTTTATAATCATAATAGCAGCTATTGTGTCTGAGCATTTACTGTGCGCTTGGCACTCTGCATTTTGTGTGAGAAAGCAACTCAGTGGGGTGGTACGACTACCATGTGCCTAGCTCATAGTAAGCACTCAGCCATTCTTGGTCTTATTCCTGTGTCTTCACAAATGAGAAAACAGGCTCAGAGAGCTTGGAGTCGAGTCGTACATCAAGTAAGTAGCCATAGTGGGATTGACTCCAGAGGCCATGTTCTGTCCACTGTTTATTCAGTCAGTATTTATTGAGTACCTATTGTATACCAGGCATTGAGCTAAGCTTTGAGAATCAGCAGTGAATAGTACAGACTTGTTTCCCCCCCATCATGGGCATGGTAAATTCTTAGCCAGAACCTGACAAACGGCTAAGACATGTGGTCTAGAGGCTGAACCAAAGGACTTAGACCCGTGTCTCTAAGGGAAGGCTTCTGGAAGAGGCAGCCTGAGCTGACTCTAGAAAGATAATAGGCCAGAGGTGGAAAAAAAAACAGCACCTGATGGCCTGGAATGAAGGACGTTTTATTCAGCCCTTGCATGATTTTGAGTAAGCCCTTTCCCACTCTTGAGCCTCAGTTTTCCACCTGTAGAGTGGGCTTACAGGGTATTGGGATAATACAAGTGGGGCCATGGGTATTGGGATAATACAAGTGGGGCCATGGGAGCCCTGGATGAATGAAATGCGTTCACTGTGGGGTGTAAGGTCTTGTGATAAGTCACCCTTCCTCTTTGTCAACATGTGTGCCCTCTCCATTTGGCCCTACCCTTGAACAGTAGCCAACCAAAAGGAGTGTTTGGGGAGCAGTTTGATGCCAAGAACAAACTGACGTGCTCCATCTGCCTGAAGGAATTCAAGAGCCTACCTGCCCTGAATGGCCACATGCGGTCCCATGGGGGAATGAGAGCCTCCCCCAGCCTCAAACAGGTTAGCAGGAGCCAGTGCCCGGCCCTTCCCAGGCCATGTGTTGCTTGCTTTGCTTTGCTGCCGTCAGACAGAGAGTGATGTGACCCCCAGGTGGGTACCTGGGGAGGCACTGTCCTTCCCTAACCAGAGTGCTTAAGCTTTGCCTCTAGGAGCCAGCCACGTCAAACAGACCCCACTTCCACTGGTTTCATGAACAAGGATCAAAAACAGAGGGACTAGAAACCTTTTGAGGGATCCCAGTCTCTCTACATCCTGAAAAAACAGCAAAGAGAATACGTAGATGCCATTTTATTTTTAACTCCTGTTGCTTAAAGCACCTAAGACCAGTAGCCGATGGCCAGGGAAAGCTAACGTGACCAACGGGCTCTCAGTCAGCACTTTCTACTCACCGGTGCACTAGTGTTAGACTCCAGCAGTGGAAGGCCTTTAAATACCCTCAGGATTATCCAGGGAGGATATCCATGTGGTGAACTGTCCATGCAGATTTAGACTAAGGTTAAAATTCGGAGGATTTCTTAAATTCCTTAGCCCCTGTTGATCTAAATGTTAGTTGATTGGATTAACTCTCTGTTCACCAAAATTCTGGACACCGCGGGTCACTCCATCTCCCGACCATTCCAGATAAAAGAGATTTGTCTTCCATTGGACAGATGGGTAAACTGAGGCTCGTAGAATTAAGAGGTCCTACACAAGAGCTTACGTGTTTTGTTTTGTTTTATGCCTGATTACCAGTCCATATCCTTTTCTTTAAAAGTGACGACAACCACCAAATTTTAATACCTGTTTTAATTATACAAGTGATAACAGTCAGGATTCTTTAAACATAGAAAATAGAGTGCATGACCTTGTCCACTGCCAACTGGCATCACTTGAGCCAAGGGTCTCAGGGTTGCAGGAGGGAAACCACCCTGCTGTGGTTCTCTGTCACCCATGCATGATGTCCTGCAACATTTTAGGAAAAGCCAAGTGCGTCCCCCCCCCTTGGGAAGGCTGCTCTCAGCCCAGGATCAAAGCCTTTATTGTCTGTGTAGGAGGAAGGAGAGAAGGCCCTGCCGCCTCAGCCTCAGCCTCAGCCTCAGCCTCAGCCCCAGCCGCCACTGCCGCCTCCGCCACCACCGCAGCTCCCTCCCGAGGCAGAAAGCCTCACGCCTATGGTCATGCCCGTGTCTGTCCCTGTCAAGCTTCTCCTGCCCAAGCCAGGCTCTCAGGGCTTCGCCAACAGCATCGTTGCCGCCCCCTCCACCAGAGAGAAGCCAGCCAGCTCGATGTCGGACGACGAGATGCCCGTGCTCGTGAGGATGACCCTCTCTCCCCCACACTCACCCCAAGGGGCTGCCCCCCACCCACCTGCTGTGAGTTGCTGCTCTGCCCCCACCCGCCTGGGGTGGGAACATCCCTTTGCTTTCTTGGAGATGGGGCAGCCCTTCCAGGGTCACTGGCCTGAGCTCAGACATGGCTTGGCCTCTCGGGGTGAGCCCCCTGGCTGCCTTGGGCGTCCCATCCTTGTCCACACTGCCTGCTACCCAGTAAACACCTGTTACTCTACCAGGCTAACGGTCTGGGTTAGATTCTGAGAGACCTGAAGGTATTCCAAGATGAAAACAAAGATGATAACTCAGCTGGTAATCACAGCTATTAAAGTATGGAAGTACTATCCCACATAATAAATAGCTATTCCGGGGGCCCTGCCCCCCCCCTTCAGGATCTCCAGACCTCCTCAAATCCAGCAGCCACAGATGGAACGCCTGGCCCAGCAAGCCTCCATGCAGTAGCCCTGGCATCCGTTCTGATGGGCAGCCTAACTGGATGCTTCCTACCTGCATTATTAGCCTCAGAGGACCTAATTCACTCAGGTTCCCAAAGTAATTCCACTGAGAGACACCCACCCCCAAATCTCAGGAAAGCAAAGAGATCTGTGTTTCTCACTCACTCTGAAGCTCTTCTCTTTCTCAATTTCCAAGTGCTTCACCCAAGCAGCTTAGCTTGGCTCTGGGGCAGAGATCTCTCTCTCTCTCCCTCCTTCTCTCCCTCCCTCCTTCTCTTTTTCTCTCTCCCTCCTTCTCTTTCTGTCTTCCTCCCTCTTCCCTCCTTCTGTCCCCTGGGGGAGTCTGTAACCCATGTGGTTGACTGCATCAGATTTGTTCCCTCTTCACAAAGTGGTGTCCTGGGTCACATTTGTCCTCAAAGAATAAGTGGCTGCTGGGATTCCAGGTGGTATGAGGGTGGGGTTGGGCCAAAATAAGGGTAGGGTGGATAATTAGGAGAACTAGAAAAGTCCAGAAAGATCCTTCTTTGTTCTGTATGCAATACCAAGGCCTCAGAAGAGGAGAGGCTGAGGGGGAACCTCTGGGAGTGAGCACGGTTCTTATAAGCTGGCAGGACTTGGTGGCCAGTAACAAGCAGAGAGATGAAATGACAGAGCCAAGCTCCCTCTTTGCCCAGGAAAGTCCCTGATTTAGTGGGAGAAACACTGTTTCTACCCCTAGAGAACTCACAGCCTGAAGCTGGAGACTATGGTTCCTAGTCACACAGGGGCCCCAGGCAGCACCCCCTGCCCCAATTTAAGACAGAAACCAAGGTCTCAGAGAAAAAACAGTGGTTCCCCCATAGGGGAGCACCCCTGGGCAGCTAAAGTGACTAGGGACTGGGGAGACGCAGAGAGTTCGGTATGAATTTGCTCAGAAGACCACCATGGGACAGTTCTGAGCCGGGTTTTTAAGACAGAGATGAAGCTGGCCTTGTGGGAAAGGTGAGAGAGACATCGTAAGTAAGGAGATAAGCTGAACTAGAAGCATGTATCTGAGTTTGAGTAAAAATAGGAGCAAGGTCCTAACCCTTAATGTAAAGAAATGAAAATGTCCGGGGAGGAGCCCTGGGTTCTAATCCCCACTCTGCTACTGGCACCCTGGGGATGCAGGCAACTGAGACCCTCCCCCTTGAAAAGCCTGGGTTTCTCCCCTGAGCTTGGGGTTGGACTCATCAGTGGTTCTCCCTGCTCTGGGAGCTTTTAAAACCTCTCAGTGAGTAGTCCCACCTCCAGAGTCGGAATAGCTTGGTAGAGGGGGAACCCTGTAAATGCTTCCTCTCAAGTGACATCCGGACCTGACATTCTGGGTGGCTTTCCTGGCCCAAGGTCTAAGAGCCTTGCCTGGAGTTGAGAGCTGGAGTAACAGGACCAGAGGCTCAAGTAAAGGGAGCGTGAAAGGGATCTTTGACCCTGTGATCAGAGGTCTGGATTCCTGCACTGTGTTGAAGTCATGCAAGGTCAGCCTGTGCTCAGATGGCCTCATCAGTTCCCTGGGAACAGGGTAGAAAGCTTCAAGATTGCTTCCCAACTTGGGCGGCAGAAACATCCACTCCCCATTCTCCTCAGACCTCTCTTTCCACCTCAGCCTCAGGTGGTGAGCCCTCTGGTGGGGAGAGGAGGCAGGTTGTGGCACTCTGGCCTAAGGAGAGCCCCCTGGGGGTGAGCTGAGAGCCCCCTGGGGCCCTCTGTCCCCTCTCCCTTCCCCACCCCTCAGCTTCCCTAGACTTCCCTCCTAGGGGTTGGGACAGCACCCCAGAAGACAGTGAAGCTGAGGGAGAAACAGGAGGGGCAGCAGAGGGAGCCGAGCTGAGGGGTGACTGGAGCAGGTCACATGGCCTGGAGGCAGCTGGTCACATGACCACAGCCAGCCCTTCCCATCACCCCCTGCTGCCTCCTACTCGGGTGCCACCCTGGGGGCAGGAATTGCCAGGAACTGCAGCTGTGACAGGCACTGGCCTGCAGGGCCTGGGAGGGTACCACAGACTGCCCAGAACTTTTCTGCAGGTATCCCCACTGCCTCTCCCAACCGCACCTCCCTCCCCAGCCACACCCAGCTACACCCAGCCCTCGGTTTTTCTGGGCTGGTGCTGGCACACACCCAAGTCTGTTTCTGTTTGGCTTTGGCATGCCCTGCTTATCTATTTATGTGCATATGTTTACTTATTAGTATATATGTATCCATGTGGCAGATCTTCCTTCCAGACTATGCTTGGTTCCGCTGCCATAAAATAAACTAACACTGCTGACAGGAAGCAACCCAGAAGGGCTTGCTGCAAATGAGCCACCGTCCTGGGAGCAGTTGGGGGGGGGGGGGGGCACCAGATC
>NW_024425452.1:1852885-1944366 GCF_017311325.1 Ursus maritimus | reverse complement strand
GGGGGGGGGGGGGGTCACCAGATCCGTCTTTAGGAGAGCACGTGAACCGGGCCTGAAAGACCGTAGACGGCTCTCCCTCAGCCCCAGCGTTACCTCGAAGGAGAGCCCAGCGTGGGTCACCGGCCCCGGGAGCCTTGGCTAGGCCTGGCCCCTCTTCCTGCCCCGCAGCCTCTGCCCGGCTTCCCTGAATAGACGATTCTGCCCCTTCTCAGAACATGTGTTATCTGTCCCTGATGTCTGTCCCCTGGGAGCGCTGGGGAATTAAAGGGCCCACTCGGCTGGATTCCACTCACCAGATGGGAATGCGGTGATAAGCAATAAAGAATGTGAATTTATTCTTTCTTGCCCACCCACCGTTCCCACCACCCCCATCTCCAGACGTTAGGGATTTCCTCCCGAACCCAAGTTTTCAAACCCCTCCCGCCCCCCCCCCTCAAGCCACCGAACTCGCCCTGTGGGAAGTGGAGGGGGCTGGTTTTCGAGGCCGGGGATGGGGGGCGGGGGAGGCAGACAAGTGGCCTGGGGGTTCCCTTCCCTCAAGCTGTGGAAACGGCCTGTGGGGAAAGCCTGAGGATTCGAATCGGGCCGTTCTTGCCCTTCTAGGAGATCCCCAAGAAGCATCAGCCGGGCGCGGCCAAAGCCGAGGAGCCCCTCAAGAGCTTGCCCGAGAAGAAGAAGTTCCGGCACCGGCCCGAGCCGCTCTTCATCCCGCCACCGCCCTCCTACAACGCCAACCCCGCCGCCTCGTACTCGGGCGCCACCCTGTACCAGAGCCAGCTGCGCTCCCCGCGCGTCCTCGGCGACCACCTGCTGCTGGACCCCGCCCGCGAGCTGCCCCCCTACACGCCCCCGCCCATGCTGAGCCCGGTGCGCCAGGGCTCGGGGCTCTTCAGCAACGTGCTCATCGCGGGCCACGGCCCCGGCGCCCACCCGCAGCTGCCCCTCACGCCCCTGACGCCCACGCCGCGGGTGCTGCTGTGCCGCTCCAGTGAGTCCCCGCCCCCCCCCACACCCCCACGGCCGCCCCGGCTCGTCGTCGTCGTCTCTACGGAGACTGCGTGTTCGATGCGGACCCTCGGGGCAACCGCGGTCCGGCTGGGGAGACCCCGGAGTCAGAATTACGGTCTCTTTGGCATAAGCGAACAGTTGACGTGTGCACGCGCTCCCTAAGCCTGTGCCGCACATAATCGTCGGAGACGCGTCCCCAAGTACATGTGCGAAGTAGGTAGATAGCATGAGGGATTATTTGCAGGACCCGGCTTCCGCATCTTGTGCACACGCCGTGTAAAGATCGAGCCTGGAGAGCCCGGGAGCCAGCCAGTATCTCTTACTAGAGCGAGAATGGTTTCAGGGAAGAACGATAGAGCTTAGCCAACCAGAATGGGGGCGCCCGCTTCTCCTTCCCCAGTGTGAGAAATGAGTCACCCTGAGCCATTTAGCACCACATGCCACCCGGTCCCTTGAGGACCACCGGGGGTAACTCTGGCATGGGTCGGGTGGGAGAGGGATCCCATTATGACCGTTTAGGTCGCTTGCTCATTGGCTTTAGTGTCTTCGGTACCCTTTCCTGTTGACCACTGACCTCTGGTTTTTGTGCTTCAGACAGCATTGATGGCAGCAATGTGACAGTCACCCCAGGGCCTGGAGAGCAGACCATTGATGTGGAACCGTAAGAAAAAGCCAATTTTGGGTTTTTGGGTTTTTTGTTTTGTTTTGTTTTGTTTTTTTAAGAACAGAAGCTTCAGCTGAGGATGAGGAGCTTTGAGAAGTACCACCGAATGAGAAGTTAGAGGAATTATAGGATCATGGTATTTCTTATGTACTGGTGTTTTAACAGGCTTCTGCCAAAGACTAAACGCGTACTAAAGCATGAAGCCCTATATTCGGAGAACGTAGTGTCCCCATCTCTAGCTGCATGGTTGTGGCCACGTGCTTGCACATCCCCAGTGACACTGAGATCTCTACAAGTCTCCATCCAAATGCCCTTCCTTCCATGTCCCCTCCCTAAAATTCTTGGCTGGTCCTCCAAATAGGCTTGGTGTGGGTGGGGCTGGGGGGTATAATGGAAGAGAAAGGTACTATTTTTTCTTTCTTTCTTTCTTTCTTTCTTTCTTTCTTTCTTTCTTTCTTTCTTTCTTTCTTTCTTTCTTAAGATTTATGTATTTACTTAGAGAAAGAAAGAGAGCATGTGTGGGTGAGTGGGGGAGGAGCAAAGGGAGAGAATCTTTCAAGCAGACTCCCCAATGAGCAAGGAGCCCGACTTGATCCCACAACCCTGAGATCACGACCTGGGTCCAAACCGAGAGCTGGAGGCTCAACTGACTGAGCCACCCAGGAGCCCCAAGAAAGGTGCTATTTTCATAGACAAGCTCAAAAAAACCAGGTGGTAGAGTGGTAACTACATTGAGTCAGGAGTGTGAAAACCTGTGTTCCAGCACCATTTTGTTATTTGACCTTGATGAAGTTAACCTGTCTAGGCTTTATATATTTTTTTAAGATTTTATTTATTTGAGAGAGAGAGAGAGCACGCGTGCATGCACAGGGGTGGGAATGGGGAGGGCAGAGGGAGAGGCTGGCACCCTGCTGAGCAGGGAGCCCGATGCGGGGCTCAATCCCGGGACCCTGAGATCATGACCTGAGCTGAAGGCAGACTTTTAACCAACTGAGCCCCCCAGGCGCCCCAACCTTTCTAGGCTTTAGTTAACTCACCTATTAAGTGAGAATAATTATCACTGCCTCGCTTACATCACAGGTCTTTGTGAGATTCAGATGGGATGATTTACGTGAAAGTGGCCTGAAAGGGATAACAAATACAATAAGCACATTATGTTTGTTCCATTTTTCCTGGTTAAATGGTGCCAGCGGCCATACTCTGGGCAGCTGTTGCCTTGCAATTAGCAGCCTCCCTGTCTGAGTTACAGCGAGCTATGACACTCCAGGCAGACTTCTCCCCCACGCCCTGCAGCATCTCTCCCCAGTCTTAAAGCTGTTCCTTCTCCCAGTGAAAAGGCCATGCCTGGAATCTTAGGATCACACTCTGAGGAAATGCCCCTGCATTCTTCTTGCAGAAGGAACTGGTTTCCTTCTTTTTCAAGTTCCTGATGGTTTCTCTTGACCTCAAATTGAAGACCACACTGTTGTTTTCGTTTTTGTCCTTAAAGACGCATCAACATTGGCTTGAGGTTCCAAGCAGAGATCCCAGAACTTCAGGATGTCTCTGCCTTGGCCCAGGACACACACAAGGCCACGCTGGTATGGAAGCCCTGGCCAGAGCTGGAAAACCATGACCTCCAGCAAAGAGGTATCGGCATGTGGGAAGAACTGGGTGGGAAGAGCTTGATCCTCTCACAGGGGTCTCTGGCTCCAGGCTGCATGTGTTGGTCCATGAGACCAAGCTCTCTCTGATGCAGTGGCTTCTCATTGTCCCCAACAGTGGAGAATCTCCTGAATTTGTGCTGTTCAAGTGCGTTGCCCGGTGGAGGGACCAATTCTGAATTTGCTTTGCACTCTCTTTTCGAGGCCAAAGGTGATGTGATGGTAAGGAACGGTGAAAATAGACTTCACAATTCATATTCTCCATGTCAGAATTCTGCAAAGTATTTTCCTGAGTTTCTGCGTTGTCCCACATGCCAGAAAACCAGTTCCTCAGATCAGGACCCATCAACATGCCACTATATTCCTTATCTCATTGAGTGGGTCAGGATTTAAAGCCTGCGGGAGAACCTGCCGTTGGACTTCTGTTTATGCGTCTGTTCCCAAGTAATAATTATGGTCACATCTGTCTTGGGAAATTAGAATTTCTTTTCAGCAGTCTTCTGAGTCACATCAGAAACCTGGCCTCTGGTGATAGAAGTAGAAAACCTTACTGAGACAAGACTTTGTGTGAAGCCGCCTATCCCACTCTGCTGATTTTTCTCCTCTACTATGGAAGTCATCCAGTTTGATGTTCATAGAACTCTTTCTTCCCTAACCAACAGAAAGGGTTTGCTGTGCACCAACTGGGGTCATTCTTCCACTTTTGACACTCAGACCTTTGGTGCCATTTTCCCAGGATCCTAGCGGATCATATGCCTGCCCACCTGGCCTCCTGGCAAGGGCACTGAGTCACTAACCTCAGTTTCCCCTTTAGTAAATACATGGCTTTGGTACCAAATCTAGCCTCTTGCTTTTTGATTTTATGAAAATGTGCAAGTAAACAAGTGTCCCAGTACTACCTTATGAGATTATTGGTATGCTTCATGGATTTTCTAGAATGTTAGAGAACTCTCCTTAATCCTTCAAGACAAGTGTTGCAGAGAAGCACTTCTTGAACTTTTAATGTGCGCACAGGTCACTTGGGGCCTCTTGTTAAAATGCACATTCTCATTCACCAATTCTGGAGGTGAGGCCCAAGGTCCTGCGTTTCCAACCAGCCCCCAGTGGATGCCCATCCATGCTGTTGTTCCATGGACCACACTTGAGAAGCAAGATTCTAGACCTTGCTGTGCCCTTAACCCATCTACTGTTCCCATCTACAATTCCACAGGCACCATTTTTTTTTTTTAAGTTGACCAGGCTGAAGGAAGCATATTTGAAAGGGTTCTTCACCTAGGCTCTCTGGAAAGACAGTGTATAGTACAGTTATTACTAATACAACTATTTATGTTAATTGTAATGAAATGAGGTTCCTCTGCAAAAACAGTTATAAGTCACCCACTCATTTCCTTGGAGCCTTTCCCCAAAAAAGTCAGTCTCCATTCAGAGGAGGCCCCACCATCTCTCTGAAGCTGGAGCCTTCACCATGGAAAGAGTGGGGTCTCCACTGCCCCCTGTTTTTCTCTGACATGACCAACTGGTGGCAGGCACGGGCGGGGGGAGGTGTTTTGAGTGCCGTGACCTGTGGGGTGCTGGCCAGAAAGGAAGCCCCAGTTAGCGGAGTCCCCCTCTGGTTTTCCTTCCAGCACCCCCAACTCCTGGCTCTGCGGTGCAGACTCCTTTCCCCCGTAGGTAACGCCCTTTCCGTGGCCCACAGACCTGTGACTGACTCTCGCCTTTTCTCTCCCCCGGGTCTGCAGGCTGCTCTGGAAACGCTGCTGCTGCGGAAGCCAGTCAGGTTAAAATGTCATCCTTTAGCAAATTACCACTATGCCGGTAGGTTGCCGGGAGCCTTGTGACCCATTGCTTCCTGACAGCAGGCTCTTTGCATGTTTGGTGGGGTCACTTTTTAACAGTAGATCGACCAATCCTGTCCTAATGGCGCCTTGTGAGCTCAAGGCCTTCTGGGGCATAGCTGGTGGGGCGGTTGTGTCTGTCGTCTGGGTACTGTCGCGCGTGTGTACCGGCTCCCGCCCCTCGTGGCTGTGCCAAGAGCTGGGTGATAGCGGATGGTGTCTGCACGTGTGGTGGTGAGACTGGTGCACAGGCGGGAAGGAACCACAGAGGGGACAGTACAGAGCCAGCACTCAGCAGCCCCTCAGCTTTGGAATCAGTGGGTGTGAGTTCAGATCTGGCCTACACCCCTTGGCCTTCTGGAACCTTGGTCTCCTCACCCGTGAAACAGGGCTCCTGCTCCATCCCTTGCAGCATTTTTGTGATGATTTAGATAGTAGATGTAGCACAATGTGCGGCATATTCCAGTAGTTATTATTATTCATTTATTGAGTAATTATTTATTGAGTACTTGCTGCATACAAGAAACTGTGCTAAGTGCTAAGACAGACATAGATGGAATCCTGCCTCATGCAGTTCGCAGTCTGAGGAGGAAGTAGTCATCAACAGCAGATCACACTCAAGGCACGAGAAGGACATCTGTGTCTGCATGTACGGTCATACCTACGTGCATATATATGCTTGCATATATGTATATTGTATGTACACATTACACACACATGTCCGTATACAGTGTGTCCGGTGACGGTGTGGGTTAACAATGGCATCACCAGGAAGGGGGAAGGAGAAAACACCTTTGAGAGTTGAATGTGGTAAGAATCATGAAGAGAGAAGGTGACAGGTCGGGGAGCCTGAGGTGACAAAATGAAGTTGAAATCAACATTTTAATTTCCAGTAATGGGTAAACCCATCCATTCTGAGGGCGTCCATGAGCCTTCCGGGGTCCTCCATTTCAGAGGGGGCTAAATCCTCCAGTGCCGCTGGGATTGTTAATCATTTGAAGGGTCCTTTGGTGCCTTGGGCAGACCCTGCATAGGTAGGTGCTAAATGCTTAAGTGGGCTTGGGGACCCGGTCAAACCTTCTCCAGTCCTTGGTCCAGACAGCCGGCTGTGGCCTAAGGTGAGCACTGCTCTACGAATACTAGAGTGTTCTCAGTGGGCAGCCCACTGGTCCCACCACCCTTTGCCACACTTACTGTGCCCCTCTCGTGAGCCAGCCTTCCCGCCTGTCGTCACAGCGGGGGAAGGGCCTCAGAAGCCACTCACCTGAGCACAGACAACCCCGGATGTCTGCCTGTGGGTCACTGTCAGCACACAGGCCACTACCGGAAGTAGGCAAGCACAGAACGGACACAGGGATAAGAAATCCATCATTTAACTAGGGCCTAAGCCAGCCAGTTTCTTCATGTTGTCTCCATCACTTCCTGCTTGGTGTCAGCCCCGAGTGTGGGTAGGAAGATGTGGAAGTTCTCCCTAATCTGCCATGGAAACAATTCAGTCCTCTTAATTCCCAGGGTCATCTGCTGCCCATTAAACCCTGACAGGCTGTCCAGCCTCCTGGAGCCTGTCTCAGGCTTCTTTGTATAGTGGGCGAGACAGTTGGTGACAGGCGGCTTCCCAGGCATCTGCCGTAGCTGCCCTCACCCACGGGGTGTTCAGGGTAGCCGGCGCCGCTGGGCTGGTCAGCTCCAGCTGTGAGCAGCCTCGTCTGAGACCCAAACCCCCTCCGGTTCTTCCCCCCATGCCAAGCGAGTATTATATTGTTCTGTGTGTGTCATGACGTAATAACATTTGGAAAGCTATGGACTAGAAGCCGCGCCCCCACCCCAAACAAAACAAAACAAAAATACTAAAATAATAGTAAGGATTTTGAAACTCAACTCTGCTAAAATTACCAGTCTTTTAGGGTCCCGAACTAATGTGCCTCAGCCTCCTTCCCCCACAGGCAAACCAGGAAGTGCTCAGTTGCCTCCTGGAATTTTCAGCCCTTGGAGGCAAGAGAGGTGGAGCTGAGGTGTGAAGGGTTGGTGTTCCATTAGCCGTTTGTCTCACATCTGAAAAGGTTACTCACATATGTCTGCCAGACATCTGCCTTCTCCAGGAAGCGATCACAGACTGGGCCTCCGAGAATCTGGTGTAACTATGAACAAAAAGGTCAGAGGTCACTGGTCCCTAAAGTCTGGCCTGACTCCATCCCTTTATAGTTCCCTTCCAGGCCACAGAGGAGGCCCCAGAGTATACCCCGATCACATGTCCTAGTTATCAGCCACCACTTCCTTCCCTCAGTTTGGTTCCAGGGTATCACTGAATCTCATCCCCACGGCCCCATCCTGCCTTGGCCTTTGTGCCCTGCTGGGTTGCTCTCCAGTAGGACTCTTGTCAGGTCAAATCAGCATCACTGGGACACTGTCTTCTGGATTGCCTTTGGTTTTGGCTCTGTGGGTGTGGCCAATGTCACCCCACCCCAGCTCCCTGCCCTGGAGGCAAGGCAGAACAACTGAGTTTGGAGTCAGAGGCTACAAGTTTGGGGAAGACAGACGGCCCCAGGCCTATGAAAAATCACTTCCCCTACTTTACTTATGACATTTCCCGCCCCATCCCAAGCAATTCACTAAGAAAAGGAAAAAATGACCAGTGCTGGGGCCCAGGAGAGATACCAGTGTGGGTGGGCAGCTTGCCCAGATGTGGAGGCTGCTTGCCAATGCCAGAGGAGCCCTGTACAAGATCCTTGGAGGAAGGAACGTGCCTTTGCAGTGGCCCCCAGCGTGCTAATCCACACCCAGGCTCACAGTCCGGCCCTCTCTTGGCACCGTCCACCCATGTGTGGGTAGCAGTTTGCAGATGCTCCCTGCTAGCTTTTGGGTTGGGTGGGGAAGGCCAGAGCATGGAGGACTCAGGGTGAGGAGGACGCCTGGTTGCGATTAAGGGGCTTGCTGCATCCTTGGTTTTTCCATCAAAAAACCATCGTTCCTGCAGATGGGTGCAGACACTGGCCTTATGCTTCCTGGCAAGGGTGCAGGGGTCCACTGCTGGCTCCCACCACAGCCCAGGCTCTTCCTGGGTCCCAAACCCTGACCTGACTCCAGACTTCAGGATTCCTGGAGGAAATACCCAGTTGGTGAAGACCTGTTCTCTTAGAAGCTCCCCAGTTTGATGAGGAGACAGAACTACGTACTCAAGAGAATAGTTTGCAAGAAACACAGCTGTGACGTCATTTTCCAGGCATTCTCAGCTCATGTCTCTGGCTGGAGAGTGGTCACCCCAAGGGCAGGACCTGAGTTAATACTTACTGTCCAGCTTTGCCTGACGCAACGCTGGCAAAGAAAGGGTCAGCGGACAAGCTTGAGGTCTGGATTTAGATGGAGGAGGCCTCCCTTCCTTCTGCTTCCAGGGGGGCCTTTGGCAGCAGCCAACTTCATCCTCCACCCCTAAAAGATTATTCAGCCTTTTAACCTTTCACAGAAACGAAGATCTGATTTCAGAACCGTCCCCCTTTTCCTGCAGTGCACATGTCTTCCTTGTGTATGTGCAATAACAGCACCATCACAAAAGTTTTGTAAGTCTTGAGAGCACGACGGAAGGGCCCTCTTTAAAAGATTCTGAGCCCAATTCTCTCACCGCTCCACGTCTCTTTTTAATTGCCTGGGTTCGCTATAGATCGCCCCAAATTTATCCACAGTCCAGAGCCTGTTTCCCAGCAACCGAAGCTCAGAACATTTTTCCTCTGGATACTGTTCCAGCACCAGTTTCCTCAGTTAATTAGGCCCTTTGTAATTAGCCTTAATCGGCTTGTTAGGGGCCCCCGCTGATAAGAGCCCAATAGCCAGGAATCCCCAGGTAGGACAAATGAGCGCGGGGGGAATGTCAGCCCACTAACCCTGCGTGCATGCTGAGTGGACAGCAGGGATCTTGGAGAGGAAGAAAGGGCAGAGCAAGGGGAGGGTTAGAGGCAGCCCCCTGCCTCGGTTTTGTATTTTATCCTGGACTTTGTCCAAGACACAGAATCCAGGAAGGGCTGGCTTAGAACTTTGTCTAAAAATGAAGTGCTCCCAACCGACAGAGCCTCTGGGAACGAGACGCCTGAGCCTTTCCTTGATGGGATTACAGAAGGAATTGCCGGGGTCGGGAGCCACCAGCAGCCAGGAGTAAGGATGTGGGATTATACTCACACAGAACTAGGAACACCAGCAGAGACCAGCAGTCTTCCCCAGTGCCATTAATGCATGTCAGCAGGGGACAGTGTGTATCCCATAGCTGTGGGCTGACTTGGAATCTCCTCTCCAAGTGGCCAGTGACAGTTGTTGTGTACCTGCCTAGGACCAAAGGTGCTGTCTGTCAGAGAAGAGGAAGCTGAGAGCCAGAGAAGTTGAGTACCTTTGCCTGAGGCCACAGGAGTAAGTGGCAGGACCAGATTTGCAGACTGGGGTCTCTTGACTGAAGTCACCTCCTTTTTTTTTTTTTTCCAGATTTTATTTATTTATTTGACAGAGAGAGAGCGTGCGCACAAGCAGGGGAAGCGGCAGGTAGAGAGAGGGACAAGCAGGCTCCACTGAGCAGAGAGCCCGACATGGGGCTCCATCCCAGGACCCCAGGATCATGACCTGAGCCAAAGGCAGCTGCTCAACCATCTGAGCCACCCAGGCGTCCCTGAAGTCACCTGTTTTTATCACAGCACAGTGACTTTATCTGAGAAGAGCACATTCGGGTATTTCTAGGCTTGGGCCTGGGAATTCAGTCCAGGAGCCCAAGGGTGGATTCTCAGCCCCGTGGGCGATCTCGTGATCAGGATGCCATGAAGATGGACCCCGCTGTGGTGTGAGCGTAAGAATGGATTTGCTTGTCTGGGCCTGGCTCTGCCTCTCACTTCATGGACGCCGTTGTTGGACAGACACACGTACGCGGTGCTGTCTTGTGCACAAAAGCACAACCTGGAGGACTTCATACAGGAGCCATGTTTTACTCTCTGGGCACATGCTCCCTGCCCTGGGCCTTGGAGCCCTCAGAGCGGGGAAGTGCTGCCCACTTCCAATCCAGGACTGGGATACAGATGAACACACTCGAATGGGAAGACTGAAGACCCTATCACAGAGCAGCAACCCTAAGAACCACCGAGGAATCAGCAGGGGGAGTTCCCTTCCCTCAGGAGGCTTGGGGCCCCCATGACAGATGGTCCAGGAAGCTTCCCGTTCAGTGAGGTTGCAGCTGGCAGGCTCTTCAAAGCACGAAGGGATATGCTTCTTACAAGTAGACCCAGGCATTTGACACTGCTGCTTGGGCAGTGATCAGGTGATGATTCCATTCCTGGCGTGGGGTGGAAGGTGGAAGCAAGTGTGCCTGCCATAGAGACCCACTCAGGTGCTGGCCTGAGAAGGCCGCATGGCCCCGTTAGTGTCTCACCAGGTCTTAGAGCCCCACTCTAACTTAGGAAACGTATGGTCCGGCTGAGAGCGGAAAGGACTCTCATCGATCTAGTTGGGTGTCTTCATCAGCAAGATGTCCCTTTATTCCCCATCTGAGATGCAACCCAGAGCTGTGTGGGCTCTAGACTTGCAGAGGTGTCGCTTGACCAGGGGTTCAGCCGATGTGACGAGTCCCCATCCTGATCCTCTTCCACCATTGTATTTCTGATTCTTCTCACCTCTTCGCAGTTTTGATGGATACCTAAAGAGAACCATGACTGCTCTTTGGTTATTCAATTCAATTGTTGGTAATCCTTTCTGTCTTTCTCCTTCTACCTCTGTTCCTGAGCAAGAGGAATATGGTTGCTGGCACTCCAATGCCCTGAATAGTACACAGAGTTTTAGGAACACTGATGGAACCATTCTAGAAACCCAAATCCCACAGACCTCCTCTGCTCACGTCCACTCCAGCAAAGCTTCCCCAAACACCCAGCCTCTCTTCTCCTCCCTATTGTGATGGCTACACAGCCAGAGATGTCCCAGCCTCCAGAAGGTGTGGAAGATGCTTCTTTCTGCTGAGGATTAATCAGAAAACCACTTCCCTTCTGGAAAAAAAATCAGGAGATAAACTTGCAAACCGAAGAAATCAGGTGGTGGCGGCCCTGTGTTTTGGAGGGCTGAGCCAGCCCAACTCCACAGAACATATTCTGAGTCTGGAGCCAGAGCTCTTGGCTTGGGCACGCGTCACCCAGTCACACGGAGAAGGTGTTTATTTCAGAAACCTGAGTTTATGTCACTGACTCACAAATTCTCTCAAGGAGCCTGATTCACTAATTTTGGCTGAACCTTCCAATGGGAGAAACAGTTCAGGTTTCCTATGTTTTCATCTTCATCAGTCAGCCATAGCAACGTGGAAATCCTAGGCTTATCCCGGTTAGGAGGGAAAGTGCTATGGTTTGGGGGATTGTAGCTCGGCGAAGTGGACGAATGTCAAAGGCCTAACCGTATACCGTCCAAAGAATCAGAGATGTGGAGAACTCAACAAACCAGAAAAACAAGGCAGAGTTTTCTGCAAAGCAGCCACAGGAATTGAGCCTTCCTTGAAGCCCCCAGAAATAGGACTTATCCTAGAAATAAGCTTTATGTCTTATCCCAAACAGGCCAGGACCACCCTGTCTGGTGATCTGCATATCATGCTTTCTCATATATGGAGGGGAAACGAATGTGAAAATCAAGTTCAGCCACCAGCGCCGACGCACTAACCCAGCCTGCGGGGGGCGGGGGGAGCTCTCCTCCTTGGTCTGTGGACCTCTCAGGGGCTGGTCCCACTCACCTCTCCAGCCTCATCTGCTTTCTCTTCACTGGGAGCTTGTAGTTAAACCACACTGGATTACTGCTCCTTCTCTGAACACCTCCGTTTCCTCAGCTGTAAAATGGGTAATAGGGCTATTGGTGGAGCCAAATGACTATTATCTGTGAAGTACTTAGAACCCGGCATAGTAAGCACCTGGAAATGCTAGGGTTTTTGTTGTTGTTGTTTTTTCCTAGCACAGTGTCTTGAATGTAGTAGACACCTAATACCTGTTGAATGAATGAACGAATGAATGATCTCACTGTTGCCTCTCACTTTTGCCTCAGCCACATTTTCTCCCCAGAATTCCCTTCCATCTCCTCCTTGCCTGAACTCTTTCTGTGGGTCCTTTAAAACATAGCTCAGGTGTTTTCTCTACCTGGAAACCTGACCCCAGCCTGAGCACGAGGCTCGCGTTGAGCACCGTGGCCTGCTGGTTTGTCTCCCCGCTAGATGGCGAGCATCTTGGGGGGGGGGTGCTGCCGAATCCGCCACATGTTGAGGAGCCCTCGCCATGTGAACGCTCGCACTCATAATTGCAGCATAAACCGTAGCTACGCTTTGTGGGGCATCATTGTTTTCCAGTTACTAAGCTAAGCACTTGTGGTGCATTATCTTCTTTAACCTTCACAAAGATCTCAAAAGCCGAGGACAATTAGAATTATTCCCATTTGTGGGTCACCAAACCAAGTCTCGGGAGTTCAGTAACTTGCCAAGGTCAAGGCCATAGCTGGTACTTGAACCCAGATGTCAGGGTTGCTAACCATTACACTACACTGGCTTTTTGTTCAAACGGGAGTTGGATATGTGTTCTATCACTTGCTAAACAGTCATGTTTTGTAACGAAGTAAGCCAGCACCTGAACGTAGGGAGAATCGTGCGCCGTTCTTACGACGTTTCTGTTTTGTAGGTTCGGACAAGTGGACATCCCTAGAAAGAAAACTGTTTAATAAAGCACTAGCCACTTACAGCAAAGACTTTATTTTTGTACAGAAGATGGTAAGCATGCTTTCTCCAATCGCTCACTTGAAATCGAATTCGGGAAATTAGACACCTAAAGACATACAGAAATATTTGGTACTCAGTTAACACTCTCACGAGAAGGATGTCTTCCACCTCTCTCTGGTGAAGGATCTTAGGGTCGCTCAGGTGCTGGGGATGTGAGGGAGAAGCAGAACCTAGTTATTTGGACATAGCAGTGGTAGGAGGTTATATTTATCTTAATAAATACATGTAATTTATACATCCTATCAGAATAAATAGAACTGGGGCTGTTGGCTAACAATCTACATAATTTACTTCATGTATATTTGACAGATTTTTTGTGTTTTGACCATTTTTTCCTGGGAAATTAGAGAAGGGAAGATCGGTGCCTTCCCCCTAGCCAATAGCGGAGTTTCTGGTGTTGGGCCCCTAATCATGACAGTAATAATAAAAATAATATTTTGTATATACAGCACCTCACAACAAAATAGAACTTTTCTACACAGATGAAATAGCACTTTGACAGAAGATAATGAACTTAATAGGCTTTAATTGGGTAAGAGGTGGTTTAGGCTAAAAGTTAAAATGATTCCAAGAGTGTTTCAGAAAATCAGTGAACCTTGGAGCCATATTGTATTATTAAGGTCATTAAAATGTTCAGGTCCACGGAGAACAGAGTTGCAGGTAATAACTCCCACTGGCTCTGGGGTGAGTCGAGCCGATACCACCCACTGGGTGTCTGTCTCCTGTCCTTAACATAGGGCCTTCCTTGATGGACAAGAATCAGAACGGGTAGACTCTTCTCTCTCTCTTTCCCCCATCTCCAGATCTGTATTCACCCCTGCCTTTCCCTGCCTTGGAGGCCACCATGCTCTTGGCTCCCCCGTAAGCTCAGTAGTTTCCATGCTGTCCTCTTTTTGAGTCCCCTTCCCCCGGGACTGACCTGTTGGAGGCCTCACCCCTTGCAGGCCTGCACGGTGTGGACTGGTGATGGAGTCATGTGTCATGCTTGCCAGGCCACGCGGCTTTTTCATCACGTGCTCTCCGAGACAGTATCCTCACTCCCTGTGCAGCTCTAATGTGGAAATTCAGGATATCCAGTGATGTGAAGGGGGCGACTTCAGGAAGACAGGGCTGTGGGTGGTGCCCCTCTGATCTCACGTTTGGGGTAACCGATAGCCCCCCCTCCAGAAGTATGGCCAGCCTTTTATCTGCCTCCAGAAAACCCACGTTATTGAACCCCACCTTGAGCTTGGAGATCTATGAACCACAAGGCATTTTTTTTTTCTCTTTAGAGTACATGTACCTTTGCCCACTTGGGGGAGGACAGGGCAAAGTTTGTTTCCTGCAAAAACTAAGCTCTTGCCATCGTAACTTTTGCCTTACACTCCTGTTCGATTACTAAGGAACATTTTTCATAAATAGATTTTGAAGGCCAACCAGCCAGAGAGCCAGATACGCTCAAGCACATTAAATGAAAAAGCATGCTGCTTTATGGGTTAAAAAAGGAGGGAGCTCTCTACGGGCCGACATGAAAAAAGATCTCCAGGCTATATTGTGAAAAAGAAAAAATCAAGTTGCGAAACATAGACATATGTGGCATAGACAGTGTGCCGCCTCTTGTGAGGAGAAATATATTTCGTGTTCGTTGGTATATGCGTAAAGAGATTCTGGAAAGAGACCCAAGAAATGAAGAAGAGGGGCTAGCTGTGTGGCAGGGGTGAGGGGTGAGAACAGGATGGACGGAGACCAGGCACGGGAAGGAAGGTTTTTAGGATCTACATTTTTTTTTATTGCATTGCATACACCTGTTAGCTATTACAAAGTTACGTTTTCACAAAAGCTTGTGGCTTGGCCCACCCGGCGCTGCTGCGCTGATCTGGACTTGGCTTTCCCGGCAGGTGAAGTCTAAGACGGTGGCTCAGTGCGTGGAGTACTACTACACGTGGAAAAAGATAATGCGCTTGGGGCGGAAACACCGGACACGCCTGGCAGAAATCGATGATTCTGTGGTGAGTGAAGCTGCCCGGTCGCTGCTTATGCGGGCCCCGCCCCCGCCCCACACCCAGGTTAGTAAGTGGCTGGTGTTTGGCTCGGCTTTACTGAGGTGACCACAGGGAGTGGGTTGACGGGCCTGCTCCCTGGGGGGATTCAGGCCTCGACTCCCTGGCATAGAGATGCCGGAAGGAAGGTGGTCCTGGGTTTGCCCAGCACTCAGTTCAGGAGGTGAGGGCTGGCCTGGCTTCCACGGCAGGGAAGGCCAAGGGAGTGAAACCTGGGTGGTCCCAGCCTTGACTCGATGGCTTGCAAGTGGGTGCCCTTGACCCCCAGGATATCCTTTCTGAGTCACCCATGTCACAGATGCTGCTGGCCAGAGAACCAGAACCCTTGGGTTTTACCACAGCGTCCGTGAAGCACGACCAAGGCGGAGCTCTGGCCTCTGGGTAGTGCCAGGACCTCTCGGTTATCAAGGAATAGTTAGCAGTGTGTGTGTTATTCTAATCCTTAATCACCATTTATCCTCGAGACTGCTTTCCTTCAGTGGCGGACGATGCAGAGTTGTCTGCATATTAAGTATACACCAAAGACATGACACGCTGAAGACTGAAGACATTGAAATCTTCTCCGAACCCCTAATGTGTGGCTTCGGGAATTACTATCACTTTTGTCCTTGCGGTTCAGTCTTTTTCATGTATCCATAGCCAGGGGGAGTCTTTCCACGCGCTGGGGGAAACCTCGCCTGCCATGCATGGGTGTGTAAAAATGGCATGTCTTAGAACAGATTAGTAAACTCCAGGCTGTCACCATCGGGGAAAGTGTTTGGAATTCATGATTGTTGTAAGTATCTGTAACTACACGTTCATTCCCGGTCGTGCCCCAGTTGTGAGTGTTAGCACGAACGTGGCTTATTTTCTTTAACGGACACTTACATAGCACTTTCTGTGTGCCGGGCCTTGTGCTAGGCCCTTTACCAGTATTGACTCACTTAATCCTCATAGCCAGTCTGTGAGGTGGGGAACTGAGGCACAGAGCCTAGGTAACTTAGCTGTGGTCAAATGGCTGGTGAGGATGTTGTCTGAGCCTGATTCCCTGTGTGATACTTCACGAGCAGTCAAATGCAAATTCTTTCAGAGAAGTGTAAGAACTCTTGCACTCATTAGTGCCTCAAGGTCCAGGTTCCTACCTAAGAATGATCCTAGCTGTGAAATATACACACATATTTGAATTTATATTTGGACCCAGATATCAGGAAAAACTTGACATCTGCATTAGAGATGATGGTGTTCTATGTTTGCGGTTTCCCGTGACCAGGGCTTTTGTCTGAGTGGTTGAAGTATGTGCTGTCTTATATCTGAAGAGCGTTGTTCTCACCTGCGGCCTGACGTTTAAAAAAAGCAATGTGGCCTCTTCTGGCTCAATCAGCTCAATGCAGTTGAGTTCCCGCAGTGTAAACAATACGTATGTGGTGCCGTGGGTGACCCAGAGATGTTAACTGGGCCCCGCCCTCCACCAGGAGCATATACTGAAGTTGGGAGGGTGTGGCATACGCAAATGGAAGCTTTAGCATGAACCCCAAGGGTGTTTACAAGCAGCGTAAGACGAGAACCAGAAAGGCTCGGATAGAGCCTTATGGCCTCTCTCTCATCCAGCTCCACCATGTCCCAGGCAAAGGTTTGAGGCCCAGAGAGGGGAAGGGCTGCCCAAGGTCACACACAGCATCACCTTCCAGATGAGCAGACCAGAGAGCAAACAAGGAAGTATGAAGAATCCTGGCCTTGCAGAACTAGGACCTGGCTCCTAAGCTTACTGACCTACAGAATGGGGCAGATGGCTTAGCTGATTTGGAAAGCCCCTTCCAGCTCTGAAACATTCTGGCCTCTGTCAGAGTCATGTTTTGGAAGAAGGCAAAATCATGGCAAATTGATGTCTTTCCAGCTGTGTGTTACCAAGTGCCTAGGGGGGTTCCTGGCATAATAGAGATACTCTAAATATTTGTTGAACGCTTTGAGTGAACATCATTCCCAGATAGGAGTCACTGTGGATCATAGCAACAGTCCCTCTCTGAACACACTGCAGGGAGATGGGGTGCACAAGGGGATTCAGAGCAGGGGATTGCTGCTAAGGAAGATGTTACCACATAAGGAAGAGGGGCTGTCGTGAGCCAGCAGGGCTCTGGATCTCAGAAAGGCCCAGGCCAGCATGTAGCCTCAGACTAAAGAGGAGAGGTTAAGACGATGCCCAAGGAACCACACCTTCTTGGGCTTATTCACCAGGAGCCGGTGTTAAGCTGGATCAGAAGCACCCCCCCCCATGTTACCTTAAGGAGAACAAAAAGCTATGGTGCAGAGATGACTCAGGCCCACAAAAAAAAGAAAGGAAGGAAGGAAGGAAGGAAGGGAGCAAGGGAGCAAGGGAGGAAGTAAGGGAAGAATGAAGGAGAAAGAAAGGGGTGGGAGGGCAGAAAGGAAGGAAAATCTTGATTCAAAGCCAACACGGTAGCTCACAGCTCCCTTTTGGGCACTGTAAAGGCACAGCCAAACTTCTAAGGAAAGTTTTCAAAGTAGAGACGAAAAATTGGGACCATGCAAGAGATGGGGAGGGTGCAGAAAGCACAGTCCTAGCGGTCCCTTTGTCCTCTGGGCCTTCCTAGACACCTGGGATAGCTTCCTGAGTATGGGTCCTCAGTGTTTTATCCCGGATGAAACATGATGGAACACACTCAGGTCATTCAGGGACTTTTGTGCGGAGAAGGGAAAAGGAGAGTTCGTGAGGAATGGCCGCTCTTGAGGTAACCAGAAGGCCAACAGAACACAGTGTCTTACTCAGCTGAGTAGACTTCTGGCCTGAAGCCATGATAGTCCTTCCACCTTGGAGGCAAAAGAAAGGGACCACGGTGGGCTGTGTTAAGGACGTAGGAGGAAAGTACTGATCACACCTCCGTGTCTCCCACCCCTGCTTATGCTTCCACTCACGGCCAGTCTGTGGATCTGGTTGTAAATTCTGCATAATTCGAGAAACTAAGTGAGAAAAGTAGCTGACTTTGGAGGACAGCAGTCAGGACTCCCAGGGCAGAGCTCACCCATGGTCTAAGTTACTACAGCATGGTCCACTGATGGGGGCTTGGGAAACCTCCTGCTGCCCTTCGATATTTACAGGCAGCTGTCTCCAGTGGTTTGGAGGGGCTTAGGATCTCTGCATTTGGGCTGAAAATCTAAACTGCAAGCAGATGAACACATGTGCCCCTGTGGACATTTGCTGCAGGGCCAGTAAATGAAGAAGGCTCAGTTCAGCTTCTTTACCAGCTACGTGACCTTGGGGAAAGTTGTTCTCAGGCCAATTTCCTCATTTGTTTAAAAAAGTAAAATGTGTACGGGGTTACCGTGCACACCAGAAATTTCGTGTATATGTACGTGTGCACACGTGTGTGTGTGTGTGTGTGTGGTGCCTAATTCATAGCAGGCATTCAACATGTTTTCATCCCCATCATCATCATCATTAGTACTGCGACGCTCAGATTTATGTCTCAGGAAATTTGGGCTGTTGAGCATTTGTATTTTAACTTACAAATGTCTCAAAATGTGAATTCCATTTGCATGCCTGAGAAATAAGAATATCATTCTCCTCAAGAAACTCTTACTGCAGACATGCAAGGTTTTAAGCACCATGTTAAATATATCACCACCTCCCCATCCTGTATTTGCCCACCTTCTCCCAATTTTGGAATATTATTCAGTGTTTCATTTCACAATACATCATGAAATGGCCAACTTGTTGATACAAAGTGGTACATGTTAGGATTTTTGTCCTCCTATCTTTGTATCTCTTAGTCACTTCGGTAAGCCATATGGCTTGACGATAAATCATTTTGTGAACATGTATAAATTGCCAGTTGAAATAAAACCCATCTAAATTCCAGAGACGTATATAATCACAGTACAGTATAATTTAATCTGTAAATTTGTGGCTATTATGGAATGTCTCTTTCTAAGAGTTTTTAAACCAAAAAAAAATGGTATTGTGAGAAAATTGTAACTGTAACAAGCACTGTAAAACAGACACTGTGGTCATTAATAGTTCTTGTGTAATCTATTTTAAGTGCCAAGCTATAGACCATGGCCTGCTTAATAAACCAAGATTGAGTCCACAGAGTTCCAGTTCCAGAAAGGAATGGAGTGAATCGTTAGGAGTTTGACATAACATAGTTTTACCTGAAAACCCTTGAGGTTCAAAGATGAGGATTCACACAGGAATCAGACCATTTAAGTAAAATCAACCCGTGTGTTCTGTACTCATAAGAGGCCTACAAGGTCTGTATCATGAATCACTCTGTAAAATGAAGCAGGCCTACATCTGTACTCATCGAAGTCTTTCAGCAAATGTAATTGCTACTAGTTCATCGTAATGAACCCACTGGAAACTGAAGCCATTTCTTAAGTACGCCCTGTCGCTGCATCATCTCAAATATGCATGTATACGGTATTAAATGCGGACGGCAGTGGAACAGTGTGGGAATGTCAGAGGCCCCGTACTGACTGGCATTGTCTTTCTCCCCTGCCCCCAATCCAGACTGGAGATAGAAAGCTTGTGGTTTCTGGATCCCAGGGTACTGCTTTACTCTTTTTTTTTTTTTTTTAAGATTTTATTTATTTACTCGACAAAGAGACAGCCAGCGAGAGAGGGAACACAAGCAGGGCAGGGGGGCAGACGCTTAACCGCTGTGCCACCCAGGCGCCCCACTGCTTTACTCTTAGAAATCTTCGTCCTTTTCGGGAATTTTCCCTTCTGGGTTCTATGAATGGTAGGCGCCCCCAGAGTTACATCACTGTCTGGGATAAACCAAACCGGAACGCCTGTGCTTTAAGCAGAGCCTGGCAGACCCAACCGGCCTGTCAGGGCTGGAGGCACCAGGACATGCCTTTTGTTTACTCATCTGTAAAATGGGAGGATGTTTCTGGCTTGTTGGGTGAGACCACAAACGTGAAAATGCTTTGTAAACTGTGAAGGGCTGTGAAACAGAAGCTGGAATGAGATTGATGTAACATAGAACCTTTCTTAGCCTGAGCCTCAGTCATTCCTCAGCCTGGAGGAGCCAGCATCCCTCCGTGAGGACGGAGGAAGCAGAGTAAGGCAGTTAAACAAGAAGTAGGCTGAGGGCCTCCTGCGTCCCTGCCTTCCATCCCAACCCTCCCACAGCAGGATGCCGGGCTGCTCCAGCGACTCTGGGGAAGGCAGGACTTTCTGCTTTGTTCTCCACCTGGCTGCTGTTCTGAAGTAGGGGGAGGGGGCACAGTAGCAGCGAGGCTACTAATATTTTCCATGTTCTTTTTCATAGAATGCCTCTAGCAGGCATTTCTCCAAGCCCATGATGACAGTCTAAAAAAAAAAAAAAGCAGGGTAAGGGGGGTTATCCCTTCCCCTTTTCTCTCCACAAAGTCGTTGTTCACTCTTGGATTCTTTTTTGACAAGAGCAAGCAGGAGCCCATCAGAGCACCATGGGTCCCATGCTTTCTACAGGCCATGGGTCAGACCAGATATGTGGGGCATCTTGCATGGAAATGTATCCTAAGGCCTGGAAACAAATCATTATATGGGCTTTTAGTGTCTCTCCAGAGGGGTTTCCACTGTATCGTTGCTGCTTGAAAACCCTCTCTTGGGGAGACAGAGCTGCTCACAAGTGAGTTTTAATTCGTTTCAAGGTCTGCTGGTCTTGAACAAGGGGGATAAACTCTACACACAGAAATCTCTCCTCCCTGCCTTAGCATATTTTTATATAAGTGATGAGGGGACCCAGAGTGGGGCAGGGGGACTTCCTCGACCTCAAAGCCTTAAGCGCCCAGTGACTGACCTGGTAGAGTCCATAGCCCTCCCCATAGGGCTCTGTCACAATCCCTTAGGCAGAAAGAATGCCCCCGTGTTCAGCCCCTCTCTCCTCCTCTGGCTGGTGGCTCTGTTTATCACTAAAAGTGCCATTTGGGGATGTCCCCTCTCTTGCTTTTACTGCCTCACCACCAGACGAGTGAAGAAGAAGAGGAGTTAGAGGAGGACGAGGACCCGGAAGAAGATAGGAAATCCGCCAGAGAAGAGGAGAACGAAGTGCCCAAGTCTCCCGAACCACCGCCAGGCCCCGTGCTGGCTCCCGCGGAGGGGCCACCGCTGCAGGCCCTCGGCCAGCCCTCCGGCTCCTTCATCTGTGAGATGCCCAACTGCGGGGCTGTAAGTGTCGCTGCGTCCTTCGGGGACCTGGGACTAGGAGGGCGATGGGCTGTGCCTGGCTTTAAGGCAATGCATTTTAGAAAGGGTGCAGTTGCAGCAAGGAAAGTTTCACAAAGAGAATGCCACATTGCTGTGTGTTTTTTCCGCTGTCTTTTCGTTTCCTTACTCGTTCAGCCAGCAGATGTTGCTGTGCTGGGCACTCAGGGGCCGCAGAGAAGGTCCCTACCCTCAGGAAGCATGGGATCCAGAGCTCTTCAGAGCCACCATGCATGGTTCTGCAATGAGCCTTGGCCTCCAAAACTTACACCCCGTGTTTCTTGGTGCCCCTCCACCCCTCAGGGCCTTGTGACACTGGGTCCTGCCCTGTAAGCAGGCATTGAAATGCCCTGCGGGGAGCCCACAGAAAAGGCTTGCCCTTTTATAACAACTTGCCCCCCGTTCCTGGCCATCTCACCTGTCTGGAAGGTTTTGCATTTCGTATTCCATCAAGTGTTACTCATTCAAATGTCATTAATTTTTTTTAATGATTTTTTATTATATTATGTTAGTCACCATACTACAGTACATCCCCGGTTTCCGATGTAAGGCTCGATGATTCATTAGTTGTGTATAACACCCAGTGCACCATGCAATACGTGCCCTCCTTACTACCCATCACCAGCCTATCCCATTCCCCCACCACCCCTCCCCTCTGAAGCCCTCAGTTTGTTTCTCATAGTCCATAGTCTCTCATGTTTCATTCCCCCTTCTGATTACCCCCCCTTTCTTTATCCCTTTCTTCTCCTACCGATCATCCTAGTTCTTATGTTCCATAGATGAGAGAAATCATATGATAATTGTCTTTCTCTGCTTGACTTATTTCACTTAGCATTATCTCCTCCAGTGCCGTCCATGTTGTAGCAAATGTTGAGAACTCGTTCTTTCTGATAGCTGAGTAATATTCCATTGTATATATGGACCACAGCTTCTTAATCCAGTCATCTGTTGAAGGGCATCTCGGCTCCTTCCACGATTTAGCTATTGTGGACATTGCTGCTATGAACATTGGGGTGCATATGGCCCTTCTCTTCACTACGTCTGTATCTTTGGGGTAAACACCCAGTAGTGCAATGGCTGGATCATAGGGTAGCTCAATTTTTAACTTTTTAAGGGACCTCCACACTGTTTTCCAGAGTGGCTGTACCAACTTGCATTCCCACCAACAATGTAGGAGGGATCCCCTTTCTCCACATCCTCTCCAACAATTGTTGTTTCTTGCCTTGTCTATTTTTGCCATTCTAACTGGCGTAAGGTGGTATCTCTGTGGTTTTGATTTGAATTTCCTTGATGGCTAATGATTTTGAACATTTTTTCATGTGTCTGTTAGCCATTTGTATGTCTTTGTTGGAAAAGTGTCTGTTCATATCTTCTGCCCATTTTTTGATTTGTTTATTTGTTTCTCGTGTATTGAGTTTGAGAAGTTCTTTGTAGATCTTGGATACCAGTCCTTTATCTGTAGTGTCATTTGCAAATATATTCTCCCATTCCGTGGGCTGCCTCTTAGTTTTTCTGACTGTTTCCTTGGCTGTGCAGAAACTTTTAATCTTGATGAAGTCCCATAAATTCATTTTATCTTTTGTTTCTCTTGCCTTTGGGGATGTGTCATGAAAAAGGTTGCTTTGGCCGATGTCGTAGAGGTTGCTGCCTATGTTCTCCTCTAGAATTTTGATGGATTCCTGTCTCACATCGAGGTCTTTCATCCATTTGGAGTTTATTTTTGTGTATGGTGTGAGATAGTGGTCAAGTTTCATTCTTTTGCATGTAGCTGTCCAATTTTCCCAGCACCATTTATTGAAGAGACTGTCTTTTTCCCACCGGATGTTTTTTCCTGCTTTATCAAATATTAGTTGCCCAAAGAGCCGAGGGTCCATTTCTGGGCTCTCTATTCTGTTCCATTGGTCTATGTGTCTGTTTTTGTGCCAGTACCATGCTGTCTTTGTGATCACAGCTTTGTAGTACAGCTCGAAATCCGGCATTGTGATGCCCCCAGCTTTGTTTTTCCTTTTCAACAGTTCCTTGGAGATTCGGGGCCTTTTCTGTTTCCATACAAATTTAAGGACTATTTGTTCCAGTTCTTTGAAAAATGTCCTCGGTATTTTGATCGGGATAGCATTGAAAGTGTAGATTGCTCTGGGTAGCATGGACATTTTAACTATGTTAATTCTTCCAATCCATGAGCATGGAATATCTTTCCATCTTTTTATGTCTTCCTCAATGTCTTTCAAGAGTGATTTATAGTTTCTAGAATATAGGTCCTTTACGTCTCTGGTTAAGTTAATTCCAAGGTAACGTATGGTTTTTGGTGCTATTGTAAATGGGATGGATTCCCTAATTTCTCTTTCTTCGGTCTCGTTATTCGTGTATAGAAATGCAACTGATTTCTGAGCATTGATTTTGTATCCCGCCACGTTACTGAATTGCTCTATAACTTCTAATAGTTTGGGAGTGGCTTCTTTTGGGTTTTCCATATAGAGTATCATGTCATCTGCAAAGAGAGACATTTTGACTTCTTCTTTGCCAATTTGAATACCTTTGATCCCTTTTTGTCGTCTGATTGCTGTTGCAAGGACTTCTAGTACTATGTTGAATAATAGTGGCGAGAGTGGGCATCCTTGTCGAGTTCCTGATCTTAAGGGAAAGGCTTCCAGCTTTTCCCCATTGAGAATAATATTTGCAGTAGGCTTTTCATAGATGGCTTTTATGAGATTGAGAAATGTACCTTCTATTCCTACACTCTGAAGGGTTTTAATCAGGAAAGGATGCTGTATTTTGTCAAATGCTTTTTCGGCATCGATTGAGAGGATCATATGGTTCCTGAGTCTTTTCTTGTTGATATGATGTATCACGCTGATTGATTTGCGAATATTGAACCACGCTTGCATCCCAGGTATGAATCCCACTTGATCGTGATGGATAATCCTTTTAATGTACTGTTGGATTCTATTAGCAAGTATCTTGTTGAGGATTTTGGCGTCCATATTCATTAGGGAAATCGGTCTGTAATTCTCCTTTTTGAGGGGGTCTTTGCCTGGTTTGGGGATCAAGGTAATATTGGCCTCATAGAATGAGTTTGGTAGCTTTCCTTCTGTTTCTATTTTTTGAAATAGCTTTAGGAGAATAGGTATTATTTCTTCTTTGAATGTTTGGTAGAATTCCCCAGGAAAACCGTCCGGGCCTGGAGTTTTGTTATTTGGAAGGTTGTTTATCACTGACTCAATTTCTTCATAATTAATTGGCCTGTTTAAGGAATCAATTTCTTCCGGTTTCAATCTTGGTAGTTTATAGGTTTCCAGGAAGGATTCCATCTCTTCCAGATTGCTTAGTTTATTGGCATATAGCTGTTGATAAAAATTTCTAATAATCCTTCCAATTTCAATGGTGTTCGTCGTGACCTCTCCTTTTTCATTCATAATTTTAATAATCTGGGTCCTTTCTCTTTTCTTTTGGATAAGTCTTGCCAGTGGTCTGTCAATTTTATTGATTCTCTCAAAGAACCAGCTTCTAGTCCTGTTGATCTGCTCTACTGTACTTCTGGTTTCTGCTTGATTGATTTCAGCTCTAATTTTGGTCAACTGCTTCCTCGTGCGTGGATTAGGCCTGTCCCTCTGTTGCTGTTCCAGCTTCTTGAGGTGAGAATATAAAAACTGCATTTTAGATTTTTCTATTCTTTTGAGTGAGGCTTGGATGGCTATGTATTTCCCCCTTAGGACTGCCTTTGCAGTATCCCATAGGTTTTGGACTGTTGTATTTTCATTCTCATTGGTCTCCATAAATTGTTTAATTTGATTTTTGATTTCCTGGTTTATCGAGTCATTCCTGAGCAGGATGGTTCTTAGTCTCCAAGTGTTTGAGTTTCTTCCAAATTTTTCCTTGTGGTTGAGTTCCAATTTCAGAGCGTTGTGGTCTGAGAATATGCAGGGGATAATTTCAATCTTTTGGTATCGGTTGAGACCTGTTTTGTGTCCCAGAACATGGTCTATTCTTGAGAATGTTCCATGGGCATTAGAATAGAATGAGTATTCTTTGGTTCTGGGGTGTAGTGTTCTATATATATCTATGAGGTCCAACTCGTCGAGTATGGCATTCAAAGCCTTTGATTCTTTGCTTAGTTTTTGCCAGGGTGTTCTGTCTATTTCTGAGAGTGGAGTGTTGAGGTCCCCTACTATTAATGTATTTTTATTTATATGTCTCTTTATTCTGGTTAAGAGTTGGCTTGTGTATCTTGCTGCTCCCCTGTTGGGGGCATATATATTTATAATTGTCATATCCACTTGTTGAATACTTCCCTTAAGAATAATATAGTGCCCTTCTGCATCTCTAACTATAGTCTGTAGTTTAAAATCCAATTTATCTGATATGAGAATTGCTACCCCAGCTTTCTTTTGAGGTCCATTTGCGTGAAAGATGGTACTCCATCCCCTTACTCTCAGTCTGAATGCATCTTTGGGTTCGAAATGAGTCTCTTGTAGACAGCAAATGGATGGGTCATTTCTTTTTATCCAATCTGCAACCCTGTGGCGTTTTATGGGATGGTTCAAACCATTTACATTAAGACTGATTACTGAGAGATATGATTTTAATGTTGCCATGTTGCCAGTAAAGTCTTTGTTTGTATTGGCTGTGACTTTCTGTTCTGTATCACTCTTGGGGCCTTTTTACTTTTATAGAACCCCCCGTAATATCTCCTGTAGGGCTGGTTTCGTGGTTACAAAATTGGTTAGTGACTGGCGATTCTGAAATGTCTTTATTTCTCCATCAATTCTGAATGACAGCCTTGCTGGATAAAGGATCCTTGGCTGCATGTTTTTCTCTGAAAGAGCTTTAAATATGCTCCCCCAACCCTTTCTCTCATTCCAGGTCTGTGTAGACAGGTCTGACGTAATTCTGATGCTTTTGCCTTGGTACGTGAGAAATTTCTTTGCCCTGGCCGCTTTCAATACTGTATCCTTGCATCTAATATTTGCGAATTGCACTATGACGTGACGTGGCGTAGGTTTGTCGTGGTTGAGCTTGGGAGGGGTCCTCTCTGCCTCTTGGACACGAATGTTTGTTTCCCTTGCTAGATTAGGGAAGTTTTCAGCTACAATTTGTTCAAATATCTCTTCTAGACCTCTGTTTTTCTCCACCCCCTCGGGGATGCCGATGATTCTAACATTGGATCGTTTCATTGAGTCAGTAATCTCCCGTAACCTACATTCGTGGGCGTGGATTTTTTTAAGACCATCTTCTATTTTCATTTTTTCCTCTATTAACCCATCCTCCAATTCACTAACCCGTTCCTCTGCTTCTGCGACCCTGGCCGTCAGAGCCTCTAGTTTTGCCTGCATTTGGCTCATAGAATTTTTAATTTCTGTCAGATTCGCTCTCATTTCTGTCCTTAGGGATTCTATATTCTCAGTAACCTTTTCGTTAATAGTTTTTTCAATTCTACTCATCATTTTGACCATCGTTACTCTGAATTCCATTTCTGATAATTTGGTTACATCCATATCCATTATTTCTGTGGCAGAGGCCACAGAATCACTGTCTTTTCTTTGCTGGGGGGGGCTTCTCCTTCTTGTCATTCTGATGAAGAGAGGTTGCGGGGTTTCCAGAGCCCAAATTATTGACTGGGTCCCAGGCCGTGCCCCTTGTTTTATAGGGATCTTAGGGATGTGGGCTTCTTCTTTAAAGATTTTATTTATTTATTTATGTGGCAGCCAACCAGCGAGAGAGGGAACAGAAGCAGGGGAGTGGGAGAGGAAGAAGCAGGCTCCCAGCGGAGGAGCCCGATGAGGGACTCCTTTCCGGAACGCCGGGATCACGCCCTAAGCCGAAGGCAGGCGCTCAATGACTGCGCCACCCAGGCGCCCGGGTTGTGGGCTTCTTGATTTTTCAGCCTGCCTTCTGTGTTCTGGGGGAGGGGCCTGCCGCGCCAATACTCAGGCAACCCTGTTTGGGTAGAGTCTCCGTGTCCCCTGCGAGGGAGGATGGGGATGGGCACTCTCTGAGCCGGTATTTCCCGGCTTTTGTTCTCTGGCGGCTTTCCCTGGCGGTTTGCTGTGCCTCTTCTGAGAGTCAGAGCAGCAGCGGCCAAATTTCAGCCTCTGTCACGGAACAGAAGGATTGCGGCCCGTTCTCTACTAATGTTCTGGCCACTTTAACTCTGTTTCTGTTGGTGCTGCTCAACCCTGCAGCGTCCCGGGATGTGCGCCCCACACCCGGCGTCCCAGCCCCTCACTTCCAGGGCCGGCGCGTCTCTGTCCTTTGTTTCAACGCCGCCAGCCGCCCAGCGCCGCGCGCTCCGGGCTCCCGGTCTCAGTCTGGATCCAGTGGCGCACCGGGATTCCGGGTTCGCGAGATGCCTGGTGGCGCGCGCACCCGGCTCACGGTCTCAGTCTGCTGTTTGCGGGTGCCGACCACGAGCCCGCCAGCTCCCCGTGCAAGTGGCTGCCGCTTCGGCACCGAATCGCGGCTCCCTCCCCTTCCGTTTATCTTCCGATATCTGTCGCGGTTTCACGGCTCCCACGCCGTGCCTCAATCCTCAGCGCTGGAGATGTTCATTTGTAGAGATCCAGATGCATCTTCCTGCGTCTCAGGCTGGTTCCGTGGGTGTTTAGGCTAGTCTGGTTCCTATCCAGCTCGACTCGGGGGACCGGCTGAAAAAGGGGTCCCCTACTCCTCTGCCATCTTAACTCTCTCAAGTGTCATTAATTTGAAATTTGAGAAAGTCATTACAAAGATGTAGCCAAAGTTTATCCTTGTATTCTTTGGGGAGAACCAAAAAAATATTTTTACTAAGCAAATTAATCATGTGAACAAGCTGAAAGGGAGTCTGTATAATTATTTGACCCAGGACTTTTCAAGTACGTTGGAAATGTTATTCAGCTAAAATAAAACAGATGCACCGTTTGATCATTCTTAGCACTAAGGAAGGCCTTACGAACCTATACTGATTGGTCTAAGGCTCCCAGTGGATTTTAAAGGGTATATTTTTTTTAAGCTGTTAACTTAAGACTTTCAGACCCCCACCCGTCCCCCTCTAGTCTGAATTGTTGAACTTTTCCCATTAGATTTCTTAAAGCCAGGCACACCTGTACAGGTGAGTTCTACAGGTATTACTCAAAAAATGAGAATGTTACTCCCTTACAAGAAACCCTGTTTTCTCCAAGCTGGTGTTTATCTTTGCTTGTATATTATACAGGACAATACTGTCTTCTAGAATGCTGCTGGATGAATCTGTCACTTAGATGGAAAAGGCAATAGTCTTTAAAATATTTAGATACCAAAGCAAAAATTCACTTCATTTTACATTTGAGAAAGAAAATGAAAAAGTAAGGAAAAAAGATATATACATTTTGCATTAGCTTCGAAGAGAACATAAGAAATTGCTAGCTTGTTTCTCTCTTTGATGTTTAATGACCTGGAAGCATCACCGAGTCATTTCCATTTTGTGTAGAGCTCTTCCTCTCAGGGATGGTTAAGATGTAACTTTAAATGACAGCATTTCTGGGTGAATTTGTTTAGAAATTCCCTGTTTCATCAACTCATAGTTGTGTACGGTAGCTTCTTGACTGAGTGGGAAGTCATCTTTCACTTTTCCCCATCAGAAATGCTCGGCAAGCTGGATATTTTTTTAATGATTTTTAAAATTCACAGGGAAAAAGCATGTTGGTCTTATTCCTTGCCTGAGCCTATGGAGGTTTCGGTTGCTCAATCAGCCATAGCTTTATTTTTTCCCCAGTAAGGCCGTAAACAGAACTCAGGAATTTCACCCAGAGCAAACCACCTACGGCTCCGTGGGTATGCCTGTTGGCTGATGTGTTTAACAAGCTGGAAGTTGGGGGTCTTCAAATTCAGGGGAGTGGATTGTATCTCTTTACAGTAGCGGTGCTCAACTGGGAATGGTTTTGTTCCCCAAGAACATGTGGCAATGTCCGGAGATATTTCTGTCACATTTGGAGAGGCGCTGTTGGTCTCTCCTGGGAAGAGGCCAGGGGCGCTGCTAAACGTCCTACTTCACACGGCCCCCCCTCCACCAAAAACTATCCAGCCCCAAATGTCAGTCGTACTGAGGTCAGGAGGGCCTGCTTTATGGCAAGTTTCTAAAGACTGTCCAGGTCCTGCCCCTTTTTATCGTCCCACAGGAAAATTCGGGAGTCTGAAACATTGCTTCGACAGTTGGCCACTGATTGAGGCTTGGATATAATAAACAGAATTTATCAGTGTCTTTCCAACTGTGTTTCTTGGGGTGCTAGGGCTTTCCATGGTGCAGAGACAGAGCTGAGCAAATAGGCTCCCTTCGGGGGTGCTGGCTCTATTGCAGCCAAAGCACCTCTGCTTTTCACTTGGAGCTTTTGAGCAAGACCTGGTTTGTTTTGTTTTGTTCTGTTTTTCTTAAAGTAAGAGAAAGAAAGGAAAGGGAAGGAGGAAAGAAAAGGGGGGAGGGGAGGGGAGGCCATTTTCAACTTAAAAAAAAGAGTTTGAGAGCTGGTCAACTCCGTCACCTTACAGATGGGGGAAAAATCAAGTGTGCGGCGGGGAAATGGCCCAGCGGCCCTCCCTGTGAGACAGGGATGCTGGATCTCGCCCCCCAGCCCCCCGACTGCTAGACAGGAGCTTTGTCCTTCAGACTGTGCCACAGTGTTTCTTGTCCTCCAGGTGTAACAACAATGTGGTTTTTTACGGGCATGGTGTTTGTGGTGGTAGTATTTGACCTTGACCTTTTCATGCCTGTGTCCAAAGTTTGCTTACGTAAAACCCCCGCGCCCCGTCATTAGACACTGTTTCAAGTATCATGTGTTTCACCATTGAGTAACTAATAACCCTAATTTCCTTTTCAGGACTGTAGATGTCATGTCACTCCCTTTCTTCCCCAGGTGTTCAGCTCCCGACAGGCACTGAACGGCCACGCTCGCATCCACGGTGGCACCAACCAGGTGACCAAAGCCCGGGGGGCCGTCCCTTCCGGGAAGCAGAAGCCGGGCAGCGCCCAGAGTGGGTACTGCTCGGTGAAGAGCTCCCCCTCTCACAGCACCACCAGCGGCGAGACAGACCCCACTACCATCTTCCCCTGCAAGGAGTGTGGCAAGTACGTGCAATTGGACCGGGGACCGAATCTGAGTTTGTGATGAATAATTGCTCTGTGGAGACCGGGCCAAGATGGTCTGAGGTTTCTTCAGCTAGAAAAAAGAACCCAGTGTTTCCAAATACTCCCTCATATCATCCTTGCAGTCTGCACGGAGCCTCAGGGTGGGTGGACCTCGTCTCTGACTCAGAATACGGTCATTCTGATATCCTCATGCCTAATAAGGACAGACGACTTCAGGGCAAACCTCTAGTAACAAAAACTTCACTCCTTTTTAAGAAATGATGGGTAGGACTCTGTTCCCACTCCATCCCTTCACACCCAAACCATGTTCACAAGTGTTGCTCTCCTTGCATTCCCGCTGAGTGATTTGAGACTGGCTCTGAAACACCTAGCAGGAACTATCCTCCCACTGCTGGCCCCGTCCTGCGTCTGGGGCAGACATCACTAACCAATTGCTACACCCTTCGCTGTCATCTTAAGACAGGACCTCAGATCTTTTCCACATGAATGCATCAAGCAGGCACAACCAATGGATGGGGTTGACTCAGGAGATAAAGCCTATTTGTCATGCCTGTCGTTTTAAGTCTAATTTAAGACAACTAAGGAAAACTGACAGTAGGCAGTGATAGTAGCATCCAGCACTTGCTGAGCACGTGTTTTGTGACATGCTCTATGCACGAGCACTCAGACACCTCACACAGAAACTCCATGTGATGCAGAGGTGGTTTTTATCCTGGTCATACAAATAAAGACTGAAAGTTAGGTAAAATGACTGGCCTCAGGTCACACCCTCGATGGGAGCGGAGCTGAGATTTGGACCTATCTCTGTTGAAGGCCAGAGCCCGGGCTCCTGACCACTGCTCCATCCTGTTGGTCTGCTTATCTGAGGTGGAAAGTATCAGTGACGGTTCCCTCCCACGGCGTCCAGGGCAGAACCCCACTTCTCAGAGAGTCCGCCTGACCTGGAGGGGTTGCCGGGAGTGACTTCCTTTAGCACCCTTCGTTGTGTGACTGAGGCCAGCCGGGACCTCGCTGGTAATACTCGTGAGGCTATTCCCGACAACTTGCTAGCCCCTGCCATTTCTCAGGTGCTGTTTGCCTGGCACGGTTTTAAAGGACCTGCACAGGTATTGATTAATGGAATCTTGAGCGCGATAGGGTAGGCATTTTCAGTAGCTGTTTTTGACAAGCCGAGAAATTGAGGCACAGAAAGGGTGAGGTGTTTGTCACAGCGCACATCTGAGTCGGGATTCAGGCCGTGCAGCCGGACCCAGGCCGGCTCTCTCAGCCTCTGAGTAAACCTGACTCCGTCTGGCGGCGCTGGACGCGCCACGGTGAGGGGGAATTAGCGGCATCTTCTCTCCGTGAGGCACAGAGATGGGGGAGATGGCTCTAGTGTGGCTGCCCCGCGTTCTCATACCCTGCGGAGCCGGGACAAGGTATCCCCTGCATCCTACCATGGGGAGGTGAGCCCCCCAGATGGATCATTAGGCTTCCTGACTTGACGAAAGGAACCGTCTCCAGGCTGATGCTCTTTATCTCCCACCTGTCCCCTGAGGGGAGCCTACACACACTCGTGGGCTCCACACAGGCTGCAACTCCTTATTCCACCAGGTGGAGACAAAGGACATTTTCAGACCAGAATTAGCATCTTGTGCTTTCTGGCTCTCTCTCTCAGTGACATCCATTAAGTGTTTTTCTTGTCTTGTTTTTATGTTGCTTGGGACCTTTTAATACCATAACTCCAGTTACGATTTTGTGGAGAATAGAAATATTTTCTCTGGTTTTCCGGAGTAGGAATAACAGGCAAATGTTTGCCGAGCGCCTGTTTTAGCTGCTGAAATTATGTTCATTACATGAAACGGTTTCAATATGTGCAATTGTGATTCATCAAGTCCGCTTGTCTTCGAAATCAGAGGGTTTTTTTTCCATTTCCCTTCATGAGCTCACGAATGAATGCGGGGTGTTCGTGCCACCCCCTCTCCCAAAAGAGGCAGCCTCACATCTGGGCAAACGGTTTCTGGAAAAGGTTCAGGGAGAAATATTTCAGGCTTTGCAGGCCGTACAGTCTGTGTCACGGCTCTTCAGCTGTATGTTTGCGGGCGGAGCAGCTGTAGACGGGCCATACACAAATAGACTTGGCCGTGTTCCTGTAAAACTTCATTTAGAAAAAGTCAGCGGGCTGGATTTGGTCCACTGACCATCGTTTGTGGGCCCCTTGTCTCGGAGTTTCTCAACCTCAGCAGTGACATTTGGGTCTGATAAGTCCTTGTTTGGGGAAGAAGGGGCCGCCCTCCGCACTATACGATATGTAGCCATGCCCCTGGCCTCTGCTCACTGGACTCGAGAAATACCATCCTCCCCTCGAGTTGTGACAGTCAGAAATGTCTCCAGACGTCACCAGTGCCCCTGGGGAGGCAAAATTACCCACAACTGAGAGCTACTATTTCCTTCTAAACCTGAAAGGTAGAAATTATGATAGTATAATGGCCAACGAGAAGGGGTCTTAGGCGAAAAGGAGTGGTGGGTGCAGCTCAGAAGGCAAGTACAATAAAGATGGAATGGGGGGCATTGGATTTGGCCACAGAGAGTGACTGGTGACCTTGAGAAGAAGGTTGGAGCTGCAGTGGAGGGTACAAGAGTCCAGCTGGAGAGGGTGGAGGAAAGAGGAATATACCAAGTGTGAAGGACCAGGCAGAGCCTTCAAGAAATTTGCCTGTGGAAGAGCAGGGAGAGAAGCAAATGCCGGTGATGGGTTTTATTATGGGAACTGTCAGAGCCCAGCAGCATGATTGAGGGATTCTCGGGTTGTGATGAGGAGAGACGGGGAAGCTAACGGAGGAGAAAGACACGTGCTGCGGACCACGGGTGGACGGGAAGACCTTTGAGAATCCATCCTCCATTGTCACGGGGAGGAAGCCTGACACTGTCCCCACCCGCTTTCCCTGGTAAAGCTTGGAGAGGAGAGGCCACAAGTCACAGGGCAGGAGGTCCTAGGGGACCCGGGGACTCTTGTCAAAGCCCCCCAAACCAGATGTTAGACCACACAGCCCCTATTCCCTTCAGGACGCCCAGATTTCCGAGAACTCCCATCTCCCACCTTTCACGTGCTGCTTTTGCTTCATTTTTAGAGTCTTCTTCAAGATCAAGAGCCGAAATGCACACATGAAAACACACAGGCAGCAGGAGGAACAGCAGAGACAAAAGGCTCAGAAGGCGGCTTTTGCCGCCGAGATGGCCGCCACCATCGAGAGGACTACGGGGCCTGCGGGGACGCCGGGGCTGCTGCCCCTGGACCAGCTGAGCCTCATCAAACCCATGAAGGACGTGGACATCCTCGATGGCGACGTTGTCCAGCAGCTGGGAGGCGTCATGGAAGAGGCCGAGGTCGTGGACACGGATCTCCTCTTGGATGACCAAGATTCGGTTTTGCTTCAGGGTGACGCGGAACTGTAAGGCTCCCGCTTGTCACGCAGAGACAGCCAACACCCACGGCCAACGTCTTCGTTAATCAGGAAACCGGGACTCCCTGCTCGTTTTGTAACCATTTTAAACTACCTGTTTAAAAAAGTGGTCGTTTCATTCAGGTTTAGAGAAAAAAAAAATTTTTTTTTTCAGTTTCTTTCCTTTTATTTAAAAAAATCAATGTTTCTGTGGGAGGTTGGAGGGAATAAATAATTGGCACAACTCTATTTAAGAGGTGTTTCATCTGGGCTACATTCCCACGAACTCATTCCTGGCAGGGAATAAACCTGACCTTCAATGTTCTTTTGCTTTCAGATGTCCACCATCCTCGCTGCCTTTGACCCCAAAGCTTGCCGTGAGCGTGTGGGTGTGTATGCGTGTGTGAAGCAGGCTACCCTCGTCGTGTTGGGGCCTTGGGCCACCCTTCCCCACTAAGAGTTATTTTTGTTCTGTTCTGACCTCATTCTGTAGTTTGCAGTGAACTTGGAGTCTCTGCCAGAAGATTCTGTGCTAAGGGATAGCTTTCCAGTGAGCAAAGCAAGCCCTTGTGTTACACGGCTTTCCCCTAGCACGTACACCATTTGGAAAGTTGACCAAATGTGAAAATGAGTTTTCTCCCTGTCTCACCTCTCACCGTTGGCCTGTTTCCAGGCGTACTGTACGATTTCAGGCTTTCACTCCAAGGCCACGCTTTACTGAGGACCTGGTTCCTAGCGCAAGTGCTTCCTCTTCCGTGCTCCCCTGGGGAACTAGGTGGCTCCAATTCGTGGGTTGGCAGAGCCATGTCTCGGCGTGAGCCGTCTAGAGGAAAATAACCCCAACTCTGGGGTTGCCGGGGCTGTTTAGGGAGAGTGGTTGAGGGGCACACATTCCAGAACACCGAGAAGTGTTCTTTTGCCCAAAAACTAGACTGGAAGAGCCCATTGTTTTTTGCAACACTGTTAATGGTCCATGGAGTTCTGGAATTACTTTGTGTCACTTGGAATTACTGTGAACCCTCATTCACGGGGATTTTGCTGTCATTCACCTTTGCTGGACTGTTTCCTAACCAATTTAATAGCAAATACAAGTGAAATAGCATTAAAGGCCAATAATAGTGCTTTCAGATACCACTTCGGCTACCAATATTTGCATTCAAACAAGGAATGTATTCATTCAAGTCATTTACCAAAGCGCTTCTAGAATTCTTCAAGCTACAGAACTCTGCTCTGCTTCCTCCTGTCCCTGTAGCAGGGTTGCTGTTTGTACTTGAAGGTAATAAGCCTGTAATCCTTCAAAAATGGCATTTAGCTCAGGCTTTTGAGCCGAGTCAGACTGTCCCCTCCCCCGTTAGGGCAAATGAGTGTCTTCAGACTGGGACGCAGCCCAGCAGAGAGGACTGCCCCTGGCGGCTTCCCCTTGAGCATTAATGCTGCCTGACTTTTGGAAGGAGGGCTTTCAGGCCTTGCCCCACCCCAGGAAGGCTGGTTCCCCCAGCTTGTGTAGGTGGGTGCCATCGTGCCAGGCTACTTTGCTGGTACATTAATTAATAGCTTGACATTAGAATGTCAGCCGAAGCATGAGGACAGGATGTGAGCATCTTTTAAGTTTGACTCTGGCAGAAGCATTTTAGCACGCACTCGTGGCCCACCGTGGCCCCGCATAGGCAGTGTTCTCTGAATCTCAGGAAAGCCATGGACAGAAGATAAATATAAAGGTTCTTTTCGTTTCGGGGAGGAAAAAAAAAAGTCTTGGAGGTTTCATTCACCCTTCCCTATAGGCCAAAAGAAAGGTTTTATTTGCTGTCATTTGAGACAGGTTATACTCTCGTGTTTTCGAGTTAGAACTGCTTAGACAGTGTGCAGCAACTTTGTGGCAGAATTGTTCCAGAACCATCCCGTAAGATCAGCCGATTGCGTCTTGTCCCGGTGACTGCTTCCCTCTGCGTGCGCCGGCTTCTGAGCGTGATTCTGGAATGGGTCTGCTCTCGGGTCTATGAAGCCTTCTCTATCAGAGAAGCAAACACCCAGAAACATGTTTATAAAGCAAATGTACTTGCTGTGTTTGGAGACTTGCCCAGCCGTTCCAGTTTTAAACATTAAAAATAAACGGAGTTGCCAAGGCAAAAATGTAATGCACAATTTAATTTTGATTTTTCATGCAGTATAACGTAAGCATCTTTGACTTGAAATAACCAAAGAACTCCTCCTTAACGAGACAGTTCAAATTCCTGGAGTAGTATCTCTTGACAACATCAACTTAGAAAATTGACTTCATGGTAAAATATTGCACTTACATTTCTTCTGAGATGATTCCACCTGCATGTACGTGTGGTGTTCTGGCTTCCCTCACCTTCCCCACCCCAAAGAACTTCTCTTCCTAAAGATTAATGTCTTCAACACCGTTACTGTTTACTATCAGATGGTTTTTCATTAGTGAATTTAGACCTCTTTGAGAAAGCTTGTATATAAAAAGTTAACAGATATATTTTATGGAAAAACCCATCTTATTTTCAAATATATTTAACTGCTGTTATATTTTATTAGAGGAAGGTTGTAAATATTTTCTAGGAGTTCTATTGTAAAGAAAAGTATTTTTGAAAAAAATTAATGTAATAAAAACGAAAACATTTTTAAATAGTGTTGTGATTGCTTCCTGTTCTGACTTCGTTATGTTCTGTTCTCAGCAAATGACTTGCATGCGTTCCCATTTCAGGATGTAATTTATTCAGGTTTGCACTATTATAAGTTGACATCAGAATATTTAGTGTACTTAACTGTATGTTCCCCGGAATGCAGGTCCCTTGGCCCGTATCCAGAGCACTATGTATTAGCATCTTCACCATTTTTTCTTTTGTAACGTGTGTATTTTTAATAAGGATTTTATGTAACATTTTGGCAAAAAGAGGACAGTATTTTCTAGTGAATTTTATAATACATTTTGCTAAAAATGTTTCTTCCTAGGTCAGTTTTTGTTAAGGTGAACCAAAAGTCTTATTTTACCAGGGGTTTAAAAAAAAAGTTTGAAGCTTGAAAGCAAAGTTATATTTAAACATCATATGTGACAAATAAAGATGTTTTATAGACTTGTCCTAAAAAGGTGCATTCCTTCAAAACAACACTGAGGCATTCTAGCTTGATTTTCCCCCTGAGTGAAAAGCATTTTTTTAAGTTCTCACAATCCTTTTTTCAGAAGGAGAGCCAGAAGAATTTTACTTAAAAGATTCCGGGCATTAGCCTTCTCGGACATTTATTACAGTTCCTACAGATAGGCGTTCATCAAACAGAGATGTAAGCAAATAGACACTGTCCTGTTTATTTGTGAAAACCTGATTCGATACCGCATCAGCTGCTCTGAAAATAAAATGTTATCTTTTTGAGTTTCATTTGGCTTAAACATTCCTTCTTTCTAGCCACTGAAGTGACTTCTCAATGCTGGATAAATGCTAACTTACCTGTTAGTTGGTTTCTTAGACCAGTTTAGAGGTCTGCCGATGAGATTGAATGGCTCACTAAAGCACCCCCTACACACATCCTGGAGGCCAGGACATAACATTTCTGCTGCAAAGATAGGATGAGCCCCTTGGTGGGTTGGTGGTCTCTACACCATACTGCCCAGAGCGCAGCTTGGAGGGGGCTCAGTATCACACACTCGCCACAAAGTCCCGTCCACCCTGGTGTATATGCATTGCTAGTCCCGATTTCCAAATTCCAGAGCGTGTTTACTTTTTAACGATTAAAAACAAACTCGGGGTGCCACCCAGGAGCCCCAATAAATAAATCTTGAAAGAAAAACTTCAGGAGAAATTGGAAGTTCTGGGTTTTCTACACAATTTAAGTGGGGCATACCTGTTCAAGACCTTGATCTAGGTTCTTTGGCGGGGGGGGGGGATTTTACTTTAATATTTTGCTGTCAGTTTTAGACAGTTCTGTATAAATAAAATAGCTATCCCTCTAGAAGCAGTGTGTATGTAGCTGTGTTGTAAATCTAAATTCGGCTTCCGGAGGTTCACATGTCCAATCCAAAGACGTTTTCCTACGTTTATATTTATTCATTCAGTACTCGTGAGCCCCATGTAGAAGATACTATTCCACACTGTATTATCCATAGGGAAGAGGGTATATAAAGACCCAACACTCCTTCCTGTCAATTAGTACTTAGAAAGAACCTACAGGGGCCTGGGACTTGATCTAATTTCACCATTGGGAAGAGCAAAGGTCATGTTTTATTAATAACCTGAACCCCCTTACCACCACTGCCTCCCCCAGCAATATCAGGTGCTCGGCAACGATTTGTTAAATTGATTAATTATAAATAATACTACTAGAAATAAATCGATTAACTTCCTCTACTCTTCCAGGTATGCTTATCCATTTGTGTGTGCGCGTGTGTGTGTAAATAAAGCCTCTTGGAGTTCACAGACCCCCAGTCTACCTTCCTCAGTCACGGCCAGCCAGCTGAGGTGTGCCCTGGGAATGAGCACGAGTTTTAATGTTGACACAAGCAAAACACAACTAAGAAGACATGTTAAGAAGTTGAATAAGATGTTCCTAAGTGCACCGTAGATGATCTCTGGATCACAGACATCCCTGCATAAAAGAACCAAAGTGCTGATTATTTCCTTTACATAAGAGAGAGGATCCTTCCCACCCCACCCCCTGCCCCAAGGTAAGCGTTTAATGCTTCCGTTTGAGTTGAGAAGGCCAGAACAGCTTTACATGCTTGCTTTGCATCGCAGCACACAAAACCCTTACCACACTGATGCCTGCTTTGGGCTGTTTTAGGTCATTACTTCCTCTGCCTGTGTGACTTTATATTTAGCAGAAATCGGCATTTTTAAAAATCCCTTCATTGAGCTATGAATGACATATAAAAAGCTGTACGCGTTTAACGTATACAACTTGGTGAGTTGTATCTTTAGAGATAAGTATATACCTGTGAAACCATCACAATCAAGGGAAAAGGGCTGACTTTTAAAAAACAGAACAACTGGTGCAATCAAAGTATAAGTTAGAAGCATATGACTCACAGACTTTTATCCTTCCTGAATATAAAGCAAGGTGTACTGGCATCAACTGCCTAGAATCATTTGGCCTCCTACTCATCTTACAGTAAGTCAGATGTTTGAAAGTTTAGGTAGTAGGGAAGAGGCCCATAATGGCGGGGTCAGGCTGCAGAACGCTGTCCTTGCCTACACACCATGGCAAAGAACCCCGTCTACGGCCCCACTGCTGGCAAGACCTGGTTTTGCCCCTTACAATGACTCTCCCCTTGGCCCCCAGTTAACTGGACCTGGTCTGGCACCTGATCCCACACTATTAGGCCCATAGTCTGCTTGGTGATATACAATATATCTTGACCAGGAAAATGTGAGGACCAAATCAAATCTCCATATTTGAGGGTATGCAGGGGGAAACTCAGTGAGCCAGAGGCAACCAGCAATGGCCACGCGCAAGGCAGAGTTCTGGGGGAGCAGAGGCTATTTGTAAGCAGGGAAAGCTCACCATTAGAGAGACCCTGTGTGGCCTCAAAACTGGAGAAGGTATCCAGTCCCTAAGGCTGCTTTGAACCCACTTTTCCAGTTCTAGGAGTAGTTCAGGCCATGTGTCTTTAAAAATGAAAATAAGCCCTTCCCTCTTGCAGGGAGCTGGGGGAGTGGGAATCTCTATTCCTTGAATCCACAGGGACTTAAATTGAACTGGAACTCATCACAGAGTAACCCACTGCAGAGGAGGAAGGGTACTGAGCTAGGATTTTGAAGATGGTTATTGGTTCAGCTGTAACTAATTCATAGGACTTTGAGTGAGTCATTTCAACTCTGAGCCTCAGTGTCCTCACCTATAAAATTAGGATAAAATTTTTGTCTTCCTGTGAGGATCAAATTAGGTGAATGTCACCATCATTGTGGATGCAGAACAGTCACCCAGAAGAGACTACTCAAAGCGGGCAGGAGGCAGGCTGAAAAGCAGTCATGCAAACTTGGGGAGCAACAACAGAGTTGGAGAGCTACTGGAGAACCCCACTGGCTGGAAAAGACCAGCCAATTTTGAATGCCACAATTCAGAGAGGGAGCCTAGCTCTGAAAAGGGCACTGGGGAGCCTGCCAACGTCGGACGCAGTCCCGGACAGTAGAGGTGCAGTTGTAAGGTGCGGCGTTTACACGCACTCTGGCGTAGAAACAGACTGCGCGTCTCTGCCACACCTCCACACGGACAGAGTTCCAGTGAGAAGAGGCTAGTCCGAGGAGCCCCCAAGCTGGTTTCTGTTCCTATTCTCATCAATTTGTGTGATGTTGGGAAAATCATGCTACTTCTTCCTTGGTTCTCTTCCCTACAAAGTAGGGTAAGTGATACCCACTTGGTGGGGGGATATATTTGCATAGTACTTTAGTTAGATGGCACAAAATGTTCTCATAAACTTGATCTTTTTATTTTTAACCTGTTCAACAATCTTGCAAGGCAGGTGAGATAGAAGCAATTTTTTTAAAGACTGATTGATTGGGGGGGGGGGGCAGTGGCAGAGGGAGAGAGAATCTCCAGCTGACTCCTGGCCAAGTGCAGAGCCCAATGCAGGGCTTGACCCCATGAACCCTAGATCCCAACTGGAGCAGAAACCAAGAGTTGGACGCTCAACAGACTGCACCACCCAGGCGCCCCAGAAGCAACTTCATGTTACGAAGAGTGGATGACATTATCTTGCATCATTATGTGCTGGGCATTATACCAAACCATCACATATCAGCATCTCATTTATCCTGCATAGCAACTATTTGAAGTGGGAACTATTGTTATCATCTCTAGTTGATATATGAGAAACTTCAGGCTCAGCGTGAAGAAGTAACTTGCCCACAGTCACTCAGCTAAGTGGTAAACCCAGATCTCCCAATTATAAGCCTAGAATTTCCCATTACGCTGAATTGCATATGTGAAAACACCTGGGGGAAATAAAGCTTAGAGAATTGCACAAATGGAAGAGATTTTTATTATAGCAAACCCCAGTTAAAAGCCTTTTTAGTTGGAGCTAAATTGTGGTGGACATTAATAACCAGACATTTTTTGATTTAAAACTTTTTGGCTTGTGGTACTGGGTAATGGCAGCAATTGTAAATTCTGAAATACTAGAGTAACTTAAGGAAATGAAGACTTAGGAAGATCTGTAGGACAGTGGTGTACAGGGTGGCAGGGGGCACAAAAATGTCAGATGGTGTGAGGAAGGAATATGGGATTAAGGAACATAGCAAGGCTGTTGAAATGAAGTAAAGGGTTAGGACGTAGACTCATTGCAGTGGTACTTTTCCTTTTTTTTTTTTTTTTTAAGATTTTATTTTTAAGTAATCTCTACACCCAACATGGGGCTCAAACTCACAACCCTGAGATGAAGAGTCACATGCTCCGGTGATTGAGCCAGGCCAGGCACCCCTGGTACTTTTCCTTTTAATGAAATACAAATTTTGTTAAAATTTTAAAACACACAGAAATAGGAAAATAAATCAACCATTAATAATCCACTACCCAGAAATAACTGCTGCTAATATATTAACTATATGGTTTTCAAAGCATGTATTACGTTGCCTCCAACAAAACAGGAACTACATAAGACAAACAGGATTTGAAGAGGAAACATTGAAGAAACTTGGTAACTATCTAGACATGGGCTGATGCAATATTATCAAGACCGAGCGCGGGCCAGTCGTCAGACTCTAAGGAAGCCAGCTGTACTCTCAGTCCCACCCTCAAAAACCGCGGAATCGTGTCTCTATGGTTGTTTCTGTGCCGGGACGCAAGGCTACACTCTCTCCTTTTGCGGAACTCTATAGTCTGAGGACGCAGCTGTGACCCCGGAAGCGGTCCTGGGAGGCCTGGACGGCAAGATGGCGGCGCGGGCAGCGCTCGGCTCCATGTGCCGGCGTCTCTGGCAGGTACCTGGCGGGCTGGGGGTGCTAAGCCGGCTGACAGGACAGTAGCCACAATATCTGACTGCCAGATGTCGTCCTGGCCATCTGAAATTTTCTCCGGTATTTATTCCTCATCCTGGCGCATTGTTTGCCCGAAGGTGGCGAGAAGGGGCAGGTTTTATTTCGAATTCTCTCGTGGGATAAAAACATAAGAGGGCACGGGCTCCTGGGTGGCTCAGTCGTTGGGCGTCCGCCTTCGGCTCAGGGCGGGATCCTGGTGTTCCAGGATCGAGCCCCATGTCAGGCTCTTCCTCTGGGAGCCTGCTTCTTCCTCTCCCGCTCCCCCTGTTTGTGTTCCCTCTCTCACTGGCTGTCTCTCTGTCGAATGAATAAATAAAATGTTAAAACAAAAAAAAACCATAAGAGGGCAAAGACGGGAACAAGAAGAATCGTAGCATGTCAGAGCTGGAAAGAATATTGAACAGCATATGTTCCAAACCCCTCCTTTCAGATTTGCAAAGTAAACTGAAGCTCAGAGAAGAACTGCTTCGGTAAAATTAGGGACTGAACTGGTGCAAGATCTTAGACACCTCTCATGGAACCAAATTGGGATACTTTTCGGATATCCGGGGGTTCTGAGATTAGATGAGAGCGCTGAAGTCGTAGGAATGGGTTAAGGATTCGCCGTTCTTTGGAGACAAAGCAAAAACTTAAGCAGTGATTCTCAAATTTCTTGGCCTCAGTACCCCTTTAACACTCTAATACTTCAAAGAGCTTTTGTTTTTGTGGGTTTTAGCAATGGATATTTAGCTTATTTGAAAATAAAACTGAGAATCTTAAAAATGCTTATTTATTTAAAAATTAAATTAACTCATATGTTAATTAACTTTTATGGAAAGATAACTCAGTTTTTCAAAACAATTAGTTCCAAGAGTGGCAGTGTTTTATGTTTTTGTAAATTTCTTGTTAACCTTAAAAATGACTTTACCAGCAAAAATGAGTTTATTTAGGAATAACAGATTTGCAATTTGGGACATGCAAGCTACGGCAAAACATACGTAAGTCCCCAAATAAAGGAGAGGCACAAATGTATTTTAGAAAGAAGGAGGAAGTTAGGAGGGGCTGTTTTGAATGGAAGTCCATTGGAGAAAAGCAAGAGTTCAGTGTTAAAATGGTTTCTCCTTGGCTGAATTGGAAGGTAGTCAGTTTCTTGTAGAACATTCAGTGTACATCTTTTCCTGTTGGGGCCTGTAATTGATCATTGTTTCCTGTTGATTCTTTTATTGAGGCCTGTAATTGGCAATTCTTCTGTAATTGATTTTAAGTAGTGTGGGTCCCCCTTTTAGCCTCCACCTCTACTTGAGTGAGGTTTCCCTTTATTTTTACATCTCTTTTTGATTAAGATCTTTCTTCAAAAGCATTGCTGATTGGGAGTCCGATTTCCATGTTTAGCAGTTGTGTCCCTCAGTACCAGGAAGGACTTTTCCGGGTTGCCGTGTCTTATGTCTAAGGGAAAGGGCAGATGGGAAGCCTACTGAGGTCACATTCAAGTAACGAGGGGTGGCAGGGAGAATGCTCAGGCACTTCCATCTATCAGGACATTATCGAGCTTGTAAGCACTGGAGATCATCTCCTTATTGGTTACATCGTTTTTACAAAAGTTGGACAGGCTAAGTACAAAACTTAAATAATTATACAAAAGAAGTAATATAACTATTCCAAATTGTATGATGGTTCTAAACCAGGACCCTAAGTCTGAAGGTAGCCAACTGAAATATTTATTGGCACTTATTCCAACTTAGGAGAGAGAAGTTCCCCCTGCAGAGGCAAACCTGGGATCATGTATGCCTCCTGGAAGTCCCTGTTTAAAGTAGCCGTGAAGACAAAATAGTGAAACTGCCAAAACACGCTGAAATAATTAACTGAGTGCATTTGGGAAAATACAATGTAGTCATAAACATGAAGCTAGTAGCTAATTAACTTTTTGCAAAAATAGCAAAACTTCAAAGATATATGCAAACAGTACTGTTACCTCAAAACAACTGTTTGGAACCAAATGTAATCCAATAATACAGCACAGAAGGTTGCAAGTTCAGAGATGGTGAACTTGGGTAAGATGCTGGAGTCAGGTTAAACAAAGAGACGCAGCCTTCAGAAAAGGCACGTGAAAGGTTAATTTGTCACAGGATAATGATGCAGCTGTTTTCAAAGGCCATACTCAAAGGAAGAGGTTTCCCGCTTTCACAAGGGTTTGGGAAATGCAGACAAGGACATTTTCTTTCCGCAAAAGAGATAGTAGAAGTAAATAGTGAGGAAAAGGTGTACAGGCTTGGCCTGGACATCTTGGGAATGCTGCCTCTTCAGGTGACGTCTACTTCAGTTTTCAGAAATGTTTACTTTAGGTCATCAGACAGTGTGCAGATCCAGTCAGGGTTTGATGCTTTCTTTAGATGTGTCATGTGAACGCAGGATTCTCTCCCTTGGAGTTTGGCAGCACAAGGGTTGGTTAGCAGTAGCTGATGAGGTCCCTCCCAGCGAGGTTAAAGAGAGTCTGTCTGGATGTATCTTTTCCGGTAGGTGAAATCTACAGGTTGCAAGGTGTGATGGTTAAGGTCTCTCTCCCCAGAGTGCACTGTGAAGAGATTGCTCTAGCAAAGCATGGTTGTTTTTTATAGAAATAATGAGGCCTTTACAATAGGACGTATATATCCTTTTATCAATTGTGGGTCAAGGAGGCAGGGACCAGGTGCACTGGGCATCCTGTGACTAGCTCAGAGAGTGAGAGTCTGCATTCCAGTGTGGGTGGATCCGAGATTCAGAAGGACTAATGGCGGTGCTTTCGGCCAAGGTATTTGGAGAGTCTCTACAAATTTTGCCAATTGAGTTCTAATAGTACTGTTAGTTTAACTAACCCTGAGGACTGAGGCTTAGATATATACAATAAAAGTGTTGTAAAACCAGCCAAACAGCACAGACTTGTCAAAGCACCTGACTGGTGACATGGGTTCCCCAGTCACTATGAAATTTAAGAGGGGTTCCCCCGGTAGGAATAATCCTTTCTAACAGAATTTTAGCCGCCGAAGAAGCAGTGGCCTATCTATAAGGGAAAGGTTTAGTTCAGTGAGAAACATATAAACCATGACTGAAACATATTTATATCCATGAAATGGGGGTGTTGTATGAAATTCATGCAAACAGGTTTCTTTGCATTGCACTTTGGACAGGTGGGATGAATGAGGTAGACATTTTTTGCAGCCTTATTAATATTTCCCCATGAATATTAGTTCGTGATGCTGTCATTTTGTCAGTAGACCAGTGGTTTAATACATGTACAGTGGTAAGTAGTGGGAATGTTAGAATTTCTGGTAAGGCCAGATTGTTATTTGGTCCAAATCACAGTTCTGTTTTTATCGAGCCAACACTTATTCTCTTTCCAATATTGTTTTTCCCTCTCTGGGGCCAATTGTTGGGTATCTCTGGTTAATTTTTCCAAATTGTCATTTTGGGGAACATCCCTTTGGACCGTGACAGAGGTTTGGTTATTGATTTCTTTGAAAGCACTATTTTTGTTGAAAATAGTAGTGAGGTGGTTTCCTTTGGTGCCCAGGGAGTTGAGTCTGGAATGCTTGGGAACCTTAATAACAGAGCAGCCAGCCAAAGTATGGTATCAAATAAATTTTGGATATAGGAGATGTTTTTAATTTTATCCCCATTGGAGATTAGGAAACTTCTTGACTGCTTCCTAACATTCCAAAGTTATGAACTACCCCAAAGGCACACTTACTATTGGTATAAATTTGCAGCTTTACCCTTAGCCAAAATTCAAGGATAGTTAAAGGGGATCCCATGATTATTTCTTCAGTGGCCCTAACTAAGTGCAGTGGCAGGAATGGCTCAGAAATTAGGGGAATATCCCCCTGCTACAGGGTCTAGTTATTGGCTACAATACCTTATAGGCCATCATGGTCCCCACGTTTTGGGATGAGTACTTCCAAGGGTGTTTCTTTCCCCTCCACATACAAAGAGTAAGAAGAGAAGTTGGTAATTAGGATATCTGAGGGCAGGGGCAGGGGGCTTTATTAAAATCCCAAAAGCTTTGTCTTCTCGATTTTTCCAAATAATAGGGTTGGGTTTGTCATTTTTCTTTTTTTAGTAAAGCATATAGAGATTGAGCCATAAAAGAAGTTTCAAATCCAATTTCGACAGCAGCCAGCCAGTCCAAGAAAACCTCATAATTGGCACTTCTCTTTAGGTTTGGGGAAGTTCAGGATGGTATGAGGCCTCCCTGGATCCAATGTAGTACTTGTTCTGAGATCACGTGCTCTAAGTATCAAACCTGACTTTGAGCGAACTGCAGTTTTTTCTTCAGTGACTTTGTGTTCTTTTAATAAAGGCCAAGGCCCAAAGCTTTAATAGGTAGATGCTGCCTTACTGAGAAGAGATTGGAGAAGGGCAGCAGAAAGCAAATCATGTACATATTATAACCAAGTAGATCCTGCAGAAGGCTGTCATCCAAATCCGTTTTTAAGGTTGGTGAAGAGTAAGTACTCTGTGCAACCCTGAGGCCTTACTGTCCAGGTGTCTTTCCATCCTTCCCAAGTGGAAGCAAAAAGATACTGTCTATCCTTACCAGCTGGGATACTAAAACCACACGATGTAGGTCAATCACAATGAGGATTTTGCTTTCAGTGGGAATGGATGTCAGCAACATATGGGCGTGAGGAACAACTGGGGGCCAAGGGATAACAATGTACTGTTCAGAGGCCCTAGACAAACCTTCCTTGGCCATTGAGTTTTCTCACAGGTAAAATAGGGGTATTACTAGGACTAGTGCAGGGGATAACGAGGCCCTGAGCTTTGTAATCTTCTGTTACAGGCTTGATGCCTTACAGGGCTTCTTTATGTATAGGATATTCATTCATTCTGGGGGGAGGTTTTGAGGGATCTGTTTGAATCTTGATGGGAAGTGCACTGTGGGTTCTGCCAGTCAGTTGAAGATTTTGCCCAGAAAGAGGATTTGTCCCAATAGGGACAGACCGTGTCCCCAGATGCAACTACAGTGCTGTCAGATGTGGAGCAAATGAAAGGTGTCAAAAGGTCATTTAACCCCCGCTGGTTGGCCATTTTGATTACTACTGTCAAATGCTAGAATTATGTTCCTTTTTGAGAGAAAGAAATTCCAGCGTGATATATTTATAAAAAATCTTGGCCCAATGAATGAATAGGAGCAGAGGAACTAAGGAGAAAAGGGTGTGTATCTACCGTATCTCCTAACGGACCTAGACCAAAGAGAACAGGTTCAGAGACAGGAAACTGGTGAAGTTTGTTAGACCCGTTTGAACTGTTCTAGAACTCCAAGGCAGGGACTGCTTTATAGCACTGGGCTGAGCACCAGGAGTGTAGTTCTGGTGTCAGTAGGATGAAGACTTTATTCCTGATCTGAGCAGTGGTTTCTCTGAACCACGTAAGAGGAAGTTTTGGGAAGAGCCCCTGTAGTTCCTCGCAGCCCCGTCTTGGGAATGAGGACATTGGAAAAGCTGGCTGTAGGGGCGCCTGGGTGGCTCAGTCGTTAAGCATCTGCCTTTGGCTCAGGCTGTGATCCCAGGGTCCTGGGATCTGAGCCCCACGTCAGGCTCCTCCACTGGAAGCCTGCTTCTTCCTCTCCCACTCCCCCTGCTTGTGTTCCCTCTCTCGCTGGCTGTCTCTCTCTCTGTCAAATAAATAAATAAAATCTTAAAAAAAAAAAAAAAGAAAAGCTGGCTGTAGAGGGCTGAAGGCATCTGGAGCACTTAAGATGGTAACAATCTTTTTTTTTTTTTTTTTAAAGATTTTATTTATTTCAGAGAGAGAGAAGAAGCAGGGGCGGGGGGCAGAGAGAGGGAGAAGCAGACTCCCCACTGAGCAGGGAGCCCGATGCACGGCTTGAGCCCAGGACCCCGAGATCATGACCTGAGCCAAAGGCAAACGCTTAACCAACAGAGCCCCCCAGGCGCCCTGGTAACAATATTTTTCCAGTGTTCTGGCTCTTTGCAACAATAGTAGAAACTAGGAAGTTTTGGTTTTGTTTAAGGGCCTTCATTTGTTGGAGTTGCATATTAAGAATTTTGGGGTGCCCGGGTGGCTCAGTTGGTTAAGTGTCCAACTCTTGATCTCAGCTCAGGTCAGGATCTTGGGGTCATGAGTTCAGGCCCCACATTGGCCTCCATGCTGGACATGGAGCCTCCTTAAAAAAGTAGATGAAAAGAAAATTAAGAATTTTAGTGGTCTTTCTTTTAGGTGACTGCGCTAGGGTACTAGCAAGCTGTTTTTCCAAATTAACTAAATCAGGAGTGGACACAGTTTCGCACTCCATCTTGGTTTTTTTTTTTAACTAAAAGAGTTAGCCCAGTTCAGCCCATTAAGAATCACATTACCCTGATGGATTCAACATCAGAAGGAAGACCAGAATTTTCTTCGAAAACAATCCGAAAGGGGCGCCTGGGTGGCACAGCGGTTGGGCGTCTGCCTTTGGCTCAGGGCGTGATCCTGGCGTTACGGGATCGAGCCCCACATCGGGCTCTTCCACTATGAGCCTGCTTCTTCCTCTCCCACTCCCCCTGCTTGTGTTCCCTCTCTCGCTGGCTGTCTCTATCTCTATCGAATAAATAAATAAAATCTTTAAAAAAAAAAAAAAAGAAAAGAAAAGAAAACAATCCGAAAGCAATTATAATAGTCATGAAGAGGTTCATCAGTCTTTTGTATGCAAGACTGAATTTGGTTCCAATCAACAGGCTTAGGAAAAGCTACTGTAATTGCTTGGTGGAGATCTCCAGTGAATGTTCTGGCATCTTACCAAAAGTTAGGGGTCTGTTCCTCTAAATTCCTTTCAAGATATTCCCATCGGGCTAGCTACAGCCAGTATTTGGCCTGGCCCCCACCAACATGCATGTGGGCTAATTGCCAAAAAATCTGAGAAACCGGGTTGGTAAGTTTGAGTAACTATGTGAAATGCTTCCGCAAGCCTATGGGGGTTCTCAGTCACTATAAGGAACTTTAACCACGGCTCTCAATTCTGCATCGCTTCAGGGAACATAAGGAATTTGGGGGTTATTTGGATCCTCAAAAGATTTAACTTTAGGGGCGCCTGGGTGGCTCAGTCGGTTCAGCATCTGACTCTTGATTTTGGGTTGGGGTTGTGAGATCGAGCCCCGCGTCTGGCTCCGCACTCGACAGGGAGCCTGCTTGAGATTCTCTCTCCCTCTACCTCTCCACCTGCTTGGGCGCATGCATGTTCTCTCTCAAAAAATTTTTTAAAAAGTCTTAAAAAGATTTAACTTTAAAGGGGCAGGTTTTGATAGGTTCAGTAGAGGAGGGAGCAGGGTGAGGTTTGGGTGCAAAGGGAAGTTTGGCGAGAGAAGTAGAATGGGGAGATTGAGGGTGTAGACGAGGTGGAGGCACCAGAAGGGGGAGGGGGGTGATGGCGCCACAGGTGGGGCCTGAGCATAAAGTGGCTGCCACACTCCTGGGAGTGGGGGCGTGTCCCTCAGACTCAGGAGCCTTTTTGTCTTTGCCTCAGTGAGTCTAGAAATTGTATTTTGCAGAGAGGCAATTTTAGATTCCTTGATAATGCTTGGAAGCTTTAAGGTACCAATCAAAATAGGCATCCCATTCAATTTCGACAATTTTGGAGACTTGGCTGCCTGGTTTACTTTTGAGGAAACCAAAAAAGTTCCCCGTGATGGCCACTGAAGTTCTAAATTACTTTTGTAATATTAAGTCAGTTCATTTAGTTAGACGTGGGCATGAGGAGGAACCGCAGCTTTTAAACATAAAACCACCAGTATTCCAGAAGGGGAGCTGCCCGCAAAGTATTTTAATGACTGGGGATCTTGTTTCTTAGAGGTTTTTCTCTAGAGTAAAAAAAGAAAAATTCCTGAAGAGCAGTTTCAGCAGGAACACCTGGTTCTAAAGGAATCAGACCAAAGGCCAGCACAGTACCAGTAGGAACAGCCCAGTTCTGGAAAGGAGGTAGACCAAAACTAACACAGTTCCAAGCAGGCACAGTTACAACAGGAACCGTCTGGTTCCAAAAAGGAGTCAGACCAAGGTCAGACAAGTACTCTCTGAAAGGACAAAGCCTTAAAACAGATCCCAAATAAAGCCTGGAGAGCTCAAAACAGAGAGAGTAGGGCTTGAAGTCCAGGAGAAACTTAGCCTCCAACTCTAGGGCTGGTAAGAGAGCAATGAGCTTCACTGGCTCTGTGGGCCCTGACACCTGTTTGCTCACCAGCCCCGGAGTTGTTGAGGGTCATTCCTGGATCCCACTTCTCATCACTAAGTAATGTTAACCTTAAAAACGAAAGTTATTTTACCAGTAAAAATTGGTTTATTTGGGAATGACAGAGAATTGCAGTTTGGGACATGCAAGCTATTGCAAAACCATAGGCAAGTCCCATAAACAAAGAAGGGAAACATTATTTTATGGAGAAAAAGGAAGAAGATGGGAAGGGTTTTGAATGAAAGTCCAGTGGAGAAAAGCAAGAGTTCAGAGTGATGACTTTTCATTGGCTGAGGCGCAAGAGGTAGTCAATTTCTTGTAGAAGACTCAGTGAATATCTTTTCCTGTTGGGGCCTATAATTGACAGTTCTTTCTATAATTGACATTCCGTGGTATGGCTCCTCCTTCTAGCCTCCCTACTGTACTCTGATGAGGTTTTCCCTTTATGGGTTTTCACGCTCTTTAATGTCTGGCTTAATGGAGGGCAACTGGATTCTCCTGTCTGCTTCCGCAGTCTGTTGCTTTATCACATAGCATGTAGCCTCTAGAAAACTTCGCTGTACACGGTTGAGAGTGAGAGTGGAAAAGTGCAAACGACGGCTGTTATTATGAAAATAGTTTTAATCTCCCAGGCCTCCTGAAAGTGTCTCGTGGGCCCCTCAGGTCCTCAGACCATCCTTTGAGAACCAGTGTTCTTAAAGAAAAGTCAGGTGGCAGTAGAGGTTGAAATTTTGAACTACCAAGGCACACCTGGACTCCCCAGACTCTGCTCCATCCCCTCAAAAAACAAAAAAAACTTAAGAACTTCTTAAGGCCGGGGGCACCTGGGTGGTACAGTTAAGCATCCAACTTTTGGTGTCTGCTCAGGTCAGGATCTCAGGGTCGTGAGATCAAGCCCCGTGTCAGGCTCCGCACTCAGTGCAGAGTCTGCTTGAGAGTCTCTGTCCCTCTTCTTCTGCCCCCACATAAATAAATAAATAATAAATAAATAAACCTTAAAAAAATTCTTAAGGTTCATTTGTGGTTGTAACAGCACTTTAGGCTCCAACTTTTTTTTTTTTTTTTAAGGATTTTCTTTGTCGCGGTGAGCAGAAGCAGGGGGAGTGCACAAGCAGGGGGAGTGCACAAGCAGGGGGAGCGGCAGGCAGAGGGAGAAGCAGGCTTGACCCTGGGATCATGACCTGAGCTGAAGGCAGATGCTTCATCGACTGAGCCCCCCAGGCACCCCTCTCAGGTTACATTTTTAAATCTCAGGAAAGCTCAAGGGGAAACAGATGGCAAATGACATTATTATATATGGTACTATAGGTCTCCTACAACCAGAAGTTTTGTCCACCAGGGGGAGCTCACAGTAAAGGATTTGGAAAGCCTGGGTTGCTGGGAGTATGAGGTGCAGCAGTGGTGTAAGATGGGTGTCAGTTTCACTGTGAATTTCAGTTTATTTATAAGCTAAGCTCTCCCAGCCAAGCCAAGAAACATATGGTTAGAAAAAAATGTATGAAAGCTTCAAAAAAAGGGTACTTTAAAATTCTTATTTCAGCTCTTAATAAATTAAAGAGACTTTATTACTCAGGAATAGACAAGATAAGTATTAAAGTACATTTAATCTGTAAAAAAATAATGGGAAAATGAAGTCAGTTTTTCCTTGATGTCCATATATTTAAATCATAGGTGTGGCTTCAATGTGAGATTGCTTGTGTGTGTCTGTGTAAATTGCTTTTTAAAAAAGTTTTTACTCCAAAGCTTTAAGACATACAGATTCTCTAGTATTTTGAGTATCTGTTTTGATGATCAACTCTGTAGTTGTCCTCTTGTTTTTAAATGAAATCTAATCTGGCATTTTAGTTACCCTAGTATCTTCATCTGAAATAATGAGATAGCCCTTAATTTGAAGCGTTGTACATCTTTTGATTTTTTTAGTGGAAACTATGAATGTTTGAGGATTGACTTTAATTCTAACACATGCTCCCCCTTTTTTTAGGGTTCAAGGAATTTTTCTGTAAACAGTTCTAAGAGCAGTACAGCCAGAAATGGTGGCTTTCTCCTGTAAGTATATAACTGGATGTGCTAAATTGAATAGGGAAATGGGCTTTTGTGCTGTTTCACTTAGGTGTTTCTTTGTTTCCACATATAGCAGCACCAGTATGAAATGGGTACAGTTTTCAAACCTACACGTTGATATTCCCAAGGATTTGACCAAGCCTACGGTATGTACTCCCTATTTCTTGGTAAGGAGCTATATTAGCAATAAGTTTTTCTCATTATTTCATTTGGGGCTGTTTCCCAAACACTTTATGAATAAGTGTTTTGTTCTCGAATACTGGCAGGTGCACGGTGTGCCTGAGTGAAGTACTCTCTAATGTCTCTGCGCGCTCATGTCATCTATCACGGAGTCGAGGAATCAGTTCTTTACCCCAGATAACCATTACTGTGGGAATAAGCAGACTTTTGCTTCAGTTCAGCACAGTGTGAAGGGTTGTCATAATTAATGATGCGGAATTCTTGATATTATGTTATAGAAAATGTTTTTCTTAGAGGTGTAAGTCCATTTTAAGGCATTGAGCCTGGGCCTGGACAGTCATTTATTGTTCACAGTGAGGAAGAACATGACCACAAGCAAAGAAAATGTAGAAGTAGCTGTGTAACCTTGTTTCCTTTAAGTAAAAACCATGATTTATCAACCCAGTTTTTGTGTAAATTGTGGTTTAAACAGTCCTTCCAAATTCTGAATCTTTTCAGTTCCAGCCCTCAAAAATCATCCCTTGTGACAGTTTGGTTGACTCCTCCTAGACATTTGTCCGTGTGTGACCGTCTTACCCACGCGCGCGCTCACCGGAAGGGGACTGTGTTATGCATAATGCACTGCTCTGTGGTTGTCCCCGCTGAGTAGATGCGGCTCTGTCTCCGTGACAGTGCACACGAACCCTGGGCCTCTACGTCAGGTCTTCGCATGGGCAGGCCTGTAAGGAGAGGTGTTGGGGTGGGCACAGTGGCAGTCCGTGCCCTTTATAAATGAGAAAGCTGCCACTTAACTCCAGCCACTTGTTGCCGTGTGAGATGTTAGACCTAGTGATGTCACGTGGTCTTAAATTTTCCAAGCTAACCTGAAATCCAAATTTTCATTCAAAATCTCTTGATTTTTCCTATCATGACAGATTCAGACTATCTTTAAAACCCTGAAGGGACCAATCAAAACACATCTTGGGGCTGTATTCCCTTTTCCTTGCCCCACGAGTTACGATACAGAATATCAGTGTATTCTCTTCTTCCAGCAACCCTATTTGAGGTAATTGGGAGTAAATGTCTAGCTAGCTTCCTGGTTTAATAAGTAGATCTTCTTTCAGGAGTGAAGTAATTTAACCCTGAATCATTGGATTAGTAAGATAAATTACTGGTCTAATGGATGAATGAAGGGGATTGTAATTCATCTCTTGGAAGAAAGTCAGAAATGTCAGACCCATTATTCCTAAGATCTTTATGTATTAGAGTGGAAGAGGGAGAAGTTAAATGTACAGTCAGTGCTGTAACATCTTAATTAGAAATGAGTAGTTTTTTTATTAGGGCAGGTAAACATACATGAATAAAACCTAATAAGGGGCGCCTGGGTGGCTCAGTCGGTTAAGTGTCTGCCTTCGGCTCAGGTCATGATCCCAGGATCCTGGGATTGAGTCTAGCATGGGGCTCCCTGCTCAGCGGGGAGTCTGCTTCTCCCTCTGCCTGCCGCTCCCCCTGCTTGTGCTCTCTTTCTCTCTCTGACAAATAAATAAATAAAATCTTAAAGAAAAAGAAAAACCCAAAACCTAATAAAAAATACGAATAGCAATAGCTTGCCTTTGTATGACAACGTTTTATAATTTATAAGCACTTTAATCTGTGTTTACTTACTAGTTCGCTACAGTGATGCTGTGAGCTCTGGCATAGGTGTGACCCTATCTTACATATGAGCAGACTGCAGTGCGGTGAAATGCTGGGACTTGCCTGTTATTGTTCAGCTGGGAGTGGCAGTTTAACTCCCAGTCCAAGTCTTCCGACCTTGTGACCAGCCTACTTTGTTAACAGACCCCAAAACCCTTTCCCTTTGTGTATTTGGGGCTCAGTAACTATGAAGTTAGAAGGTTCCGCTCGTGGGGCGCCTGGGTAGCGCAGTCGTTAAAGCATCTGCCTTTGGCTCAGGGCGTGATCCCGGCGTTCCGGGATCGAGTCCCACATCGGGCTCCTCTGCTGGGAGCCTGCTTCTTCCTCTCCCACTCCCCCTGCTTGTGTTCCCTCTCTCGCTGGCTGTCTCTATCTCTGTCAAATAAATAAAAAATCTTTAAAAAAAAAAAAAAAAAAAGAAGGTTCCGCTCGTGACTTTGTAGGTTGCTTGAAAGTCCTTTTGATTTAAACTATATTTTCACGGATTATAAGAGTCATTGTGGAGATCTGAATGTGATAGTAGCTAGGTAATTAAGCTAATAGTATTAAGATGTTACTCAGCATTTTTCTCCTCATTTATTAGTAAACTCTGAAATTGTTCAATTGAGGATAATACATGAAATTTTCCAGTTATAAATATTAGAGGAACCATAACTGAAACTTTTCTTTTTGATTTTAAAATTGTAGATAACCATTTCTGATGAACCAGATACATTATATAAGCGCCTGTCAGTTTTAGTAAAAGGCCATGATAAGGCTGTATTGGACAGTTACGAATATTTTGCCGTGCTTGCTGCAAAAGAACTTGGTATCTCTATTAAAGTGTAAGTATGATCTTTCCTAATCTGACCTGTTAGCTGCTATAACGAGGTGGTGCTGATCCCAGCTAGGTCTGAGCCCTTAAAATAGTATAGAAACTCACGGTGGGTAGAGTTTAGGTTTGTCATAGTGTCCTAATCAGTATTCCTGCCTACTAGAATTTTTAAATACTAGAATGAGTGAACAAGGAAAATAAAGGAAATCCTTTCTTTAGCAATTGCACAGACATAAGAAGACCCACGAAGCCGTCATGTCTGGACTCCATGGGGCAGGGTGGTGAATGAGGTGAACAAGCAGTCGTTTTAGACTCTGATGATCTTTGTCTAATATACTGTTGTTTCAGAACTGCCTTCAGAAACATCACTCACCCAGTCATTTCATACAGGAGCAAGGCTAGCTTCGTATGGCCTTGAAATCACTGCTGGGTCAAGTGTAACTATAGTAGTCTCCCCCTTATCCGTGAAGGATACTTCCAGGACCCCCAGCAAATGCCTGGAACTGTGGGTGGTACCGAACCCACCATGTCTGTTTTCTCCTGTACCTATATGCCCGTGATGAAGAGATTTATGAATTAGGCACAGTAGAGATTGACAACGATAACTAGTCACAAAATAGAACAATTGCAACAATATACTGTAATTAAAGTTACGTGAATGGGCTCTCTGTCTCTCTCCCTCTCTCAAAACATCTTGTGCTGTGCTCACCCCTGGGATGATGTGAGATGATAAAATGCCCAGGTGATGAGATGAAGGGAGGTGAATGATGCAGGCGCTGTGATGTCACGTTAGGCTGCTATTAACCTTCTGACTCTCGCAGAGGAGTTGTCATCTGCTTCTGGGCCACGGTTGACCACGGGCAACGGAAACTGCTAAAAGCAAAACCATGGATAAGGGGGGAACTACCACACCTCTTTCGTCTAGTCACCTGCCCCTTCTGATGCTGGACAAGACGCATTTAGGGCTTTGCCAGCCTTGCCTTATAAGAAAACAGAAGGAACCACACCTTTCCCATAACAGACTTTTTAGTTTTGTGGTTATGGGTGGATTTGCAGAATCCCCTAAAACAACACACCCAGCAGCACACTAGTGCTACTCCTCACAGTTGATACATCTGGTCAGAGCCGGCCTTCGGGGCGGGGGGGGGGGGGGGGAAACAAAGGCATATGCCTGTGCCCTTGCGTGCCAAGGCTCGTTTGGGTCTGTGCAGTATCTGCTCCCTTGCTGTGTGCTGTGTATATTTTGGCCTGAGCTTCGTGACAGCAGCTGTTGCGCACGGCAGGCTTGACAGCTGGAAGTCTGAACGTGGTAGCTGGTGCCTGTAATTCCGGATGAGCCTCACCTGCAAAACTGCAGTCCTGCTTCGGTAGCAGTGACTCAGGCTCTAACATCACTTAGCTTAAGGATGTCGTTCCGCCCATTGACATTTCAGACATGAACCTCCAAGGAAAATAGAGCGGTTTACTCTTCTCAAATCAGTGCATATTTTCAAGAAGCACAGAGTTCAGTATGAAATGAGAACACTCTACAGATGTTTAGAGGTGAGTTTATTTCAGACATTCAAGCATTTGTGAAATGCCCACAATTTCACACGAGCACATTGTAACTGCCCTTTAACGTTGACTGCATGGACTTCCTGTCGGTCAGCCCGTGACCGATAGCTGTAGAGAAGGTTAGTGATAGGAAGTCAGACTCAAATAAAGCCATCCTTTAGAGTAGTGCATACTTTAACCTAGCAATGCAGATTATGCTCATTTTCATAAAATAATAACTGGAAGAATTTTGCTTATATTTCATAAATTCTAGTCAAGTTTTTACATAGTTCTAGTGATTGTTTTCACACACTAATGGGTCTTCCATGTCCACGATGGGAAGCATTAACGTTTTTCGCTCATCAGTTACTCATTTGTGCGTCCAGTAGGGTCAGCATAGTCCTGTGATTAAGGAGAGCAAGGGTTCTGGAGTCATGCAGGTCCAAGTACTGGCACGTACCAGCTGCGTGATCTGCGCCTCGGTTCCTTCATCTGTGGAATGAGAGTAATAATGGTATGCGTCTCATAAAGCTAGTGTGAGGATTAAATGAGATATTTCCTGACAGCACTTAGAATGCTCCCATCACATAGTAAATGACTATTAGTAAGTGTAATGAAAACAAACACACACACTTGCCAGCTGGGTTCCATAGAGCCCTGGTTTTAAGGTGTTCTGGGCCATGCTCCCCCCTTCCAGTCAACCGGAAGATCTGTCCATCTCTCCGCTTATTTATTTCTTTATTAAAGATTTTATTTATTTATTAGAGCAAGAGTGCATGAGCAGGGGGAGGAGGGGTTGCAGAGGGACAAGCAGACTCCCCTCTGAGTGGGGACCCTGATGTGGGGCTTGATCCCAGGACCCCAAGGTCATGACCTGAGCCAAGAGCAGTTGCTGAACCAACTGAGCCACGCAGGCACCCCAGTACTTTTTTAAACTGGAAGTCTGGGGGCACCTGCATGGCTCATCAGTTAAGCGTCTGACTCTTGATTTCAGTTCAGGTCATGGTCTCAGGGTCATGAGATCGAGCCGAGTTGAGCTCTGCACTGGGCATGGAGCTGCTTGGTATTCTTTCTTCCCCTCTCCTTCTGCCCGTCCCACCCCCACCAGCATGCACGCTTTCTCTCTCTCTAAAGAAAAAAAGAGTTGGAATTCCTGTAAGATTTCACAGACAAAAGGCTATACCGCTTTTACTAAAACAAAAGAAAACTTAAAATTTCTGCTTTAACAGCATATCGTGAACCAATTTCATGTTTGAAATTTTAGTTAGAACATCTAACTGGAAGTACAGCAGATGTCTACTTGGAATATATTCAGCGTAACTTACCTGAAGGAGTTGCCATGGAGGTGACAAAGGTATGACTTGAATTTCTAGATCCGTTGGAGAGAGATCTGTATTGTCGTTTTGATACTTGCAGCCCTGTCCCGGCCCACTGAGTGGCGGGGAGGGCCTGAGGCGGACCGGAGCCAGAGTTGCCACAGTGGCTGGGGTCTCTGCCCCCTGTGCAGCACTGGCAGCCCAGCAGAACCCTGCCAGTGCAGCCCACGTCCTCCCCAAGCCGCCCCTGGAGTCTCCCTCCCCCTTAGTAGTTGTAGGCATGGGGCCCCCATTCCTCGGCAGTCCCTGGGGATCACTGAGGGTCAAATAGGCTGTCTGCGTGAGAGTGTTTTATGTACCATTCCGGGTCGTCTCCTTGTTTCAGAGCCCTACACAGAGATGGGGGGGGTGGGGTAAAAGGAAAAAAGAAGACAGGAGGACTCGAGGGAACAAAATGAATAAATCCAATTTGTGGCTGAAGATCTAAGTCCACATTGTGTTACAGTTCTGTTTTTCTCTTTTTAGACCAAATTAGAACAATTACCAGAACACATCAAGGAGCCAGTCTGGGAAACGGTACCAGAAGAAAAAGAAGAAGGCAAGTCCTAAAGGCTCAGTGAGTGCACTGGTGCCGGCATTGGCCCCGAGATGGGGTCAGACGTGTGTGTTGACATAGAGAGGCTTCCAGTCGGGGAGACTGTGAGTCCACCTGACCGCCCCGTTGAGCCCACATGAGCCCACATGCCCTGATCTGCTCAAAGCAAGGGGTGGGACTTCAGTGACACACTGGACTCTGGTGAAAAACCACTTGACCTGTTCTGTACACGTCATCATTTCAGTCCTGATTTTAACAAATGTGAGCAAACCACTTCGACTACTGTGCACCAAAAGAATCGAGTTTATATTCTGTTGCTCTGTTACCGTTCAAGGATTAGTTCGCACTGGTTTTAACTTGTATCATTTCATCTGAAAGTGAATGTTTGAAATACCCTTACGCACATTCTCCCTTTTGAGCCACCTAGAAGGAACCTTCGGTTAATTTGGTTAATTTAACACCGAACAGTTAAAGTTCTTTGTATGTACCTCAGCGCAAGCTGGCAGATGCTAGTTTGGGGATGGTAACCTCCAAATTTTACCTCATTTAAATGTCATTAAGCATGACATTCTTGACCGTGAATATATCACGCAGCAGCTCACGCACATTGGTGGCATGCACTGAACTCGTCTTGCTGCCCAAACCCTTACCAGGCCTCCTGGGAGGATCACTGTTAAGGAATTTGAGCTCTCGAGAAATCACTATCACCTTTTTCATCCTGTGATTCATTCATTCAACAGGCTTTTATTTTGTTAGCTCTGTAACCAGCACTGTAGGAAATACCAGACATTGAATGGAAATAATGGCTTTTGAAAACTGTGCAGAGCACAGATACATATTTTTCCTTATTAAGCCTCACATTGATAAGGCCTCTTTCTTTTGGTAAATGGCCTTCTTTTTGTTTGGAGAGGTCTACTTTTCCATGAAATTAAATCGGAGTTAAAGGCCTGAAAGAGGCAAGGCTACAGTGTGCTGAAACTGCTGGTGTATCAACCCCAAGGGAGTGATTCGTTTCCTTTTTACAGCACAGTCGGGTCCATGTCTTCTTGCGGTTTCCTTCACATCTTTGGGGTCCTTATGACTTCTCAGTTTTTCCCCCCTTAAACTGGAGTCCTGGTTCTCTTTTCCCCGACCTACTATCAGATACCAGCGATTTGAACGCACACCGCTTACGTATCAGACTTACAGTACTGTCGGTAACAAGAGAACAGTTACAGCCTTCTGCCCCTGACCCCATTCACTTCACAGCTCAGTTGCTGACGGTGTCATTCACAAACGCCTAACGCATCCTTACCCCAGGTTTAAGCCTCGGGATTAAGAACTAGCCGATAAAACGAGCAATAATGATGGAACTATATCTAGCAAAGCAGCAGTCTGTGACCCATTTTTACTTGAAATCATCTCTTAAATATAGATCCACACCTAAGCTTTTTTTTTGTTTACAAACAGTATTAATCACTGTATCATAAGATGATTTATACAAATTTGCCTCTAGTGACTCTGCGTGTGAGCTCCTTGAAAGGTATGCATCAACTTCCAGCTGTTTTCAGACGAAATCAGTCTAAACCAGATTACTTAGCTTAGCACTTCAGATGACATTAAAATCTTGTTTTAAGGTGAATATACAAATAAACTACATACATAACAAAAACTAGTGGTATTTCTTTGACAAAAGTATTTGGCATATTTGAAACCTACTTCCTGAATAAACAAGACAACTTCTTCATCCTGACAGGCTTTTTTTAATTGGTTCTCCCTAGAAAAATACCTGCTTGAAAATCAGAATTAATACCCAAGTCCCCATGTTTTGTCCATGTGGGGAAGGGAGGTCATGAGAGAAAAGGACCTGACTGAATGAATCACAAGGCAGGTGGTAGGAAGTGAGATTATTGTTTGTTACTGAAGTGTAACCCTGGGTTCATTGTTGCTTTCTCTGATCTAGATATATTTTCTTTTATATTAAATAAAATAATCTTACCCTCTGTTTAAAGTTATTGATAAACCTCCATAGATCAGACTCAGTCAGGGCCTAGTTTTGATGCTTTCAAAGCAAATCACAGATGGGTTCCCTTGGCCACTCAAACACGTCACAGTAAATACATCCAGCAGTTATTTTCAGCCAGTAGTCTGATTTCCTAACATTTCTTCTTGTTAAAGCTGCCGTTGCTCCTTTCCTACATGGTATTATTTAGTTTTACCACAACATGAATGAGTAGCAGAGTAGAGAGAACAAAGCCTTTGGAGTCAGGCCTGAGTCAGGTAAGAGTTTAACCCCCTAACTGCTTTACACTTGGGTGGGATACTTAACCCTGTCAGAGCCTCAGTGTACTCATGAGTAAAATGTAGGAAACAATACCTACTTATTAAGGTTAGGAGTGTTAAATTAGATCGCTTAGCAGCGCCTCTCATACCGGACGGGTAATAGGCATCGATATGTGACAGCTGTTAACCGGATGGCGTGCAGATCTGGTGAGGCTCAGGTGTTGGCGTGCTGTGGGTACTGTTTACAACCAGCTGGAAAGGACCTCAGAGTATCTCCGAGGCAAGGACAACACTTAGAGTGGCTACAAAGCCTTATGTACTCACTGAAGTTGATGCAAAGTTTAATTTAGATGAGAAAACACAGAACATGCTTATTATAATCACCACCACCCATTATACCAAGCATTTTGCATAGTCATTACAGATGCTATCTTACTTAATCTTCATAACAACCCAGTAAAGTAGTTACAATTATCACCTCCATTTTACAGGAGAGAAAACCAAGTGATGACTAGCCCACTCGGTCCCCAGTTCACAGAAGAAGCTGAGCCCCAAAGCGCAGCTGATTGGTGTGAGTCCAGTTCAAGACAGGGACAGCCTAGAAAGGGTAGGAAGTACTCGGATACCCACATATTCAATGCAGAATGTTCAAATCTAAAATCCAAATTCATTTCCCCTTTCTGTGAGCAAAATGTGCTCATTTCCCTAAAGCTTAGAAGAGTTGGGGGCACCCGGGTGGCTCAGTTGGTTAAGCATGAGACTCCGGATCTCAGTCCAGGTCTTAATCTCAGGGTCGTGAGTTCAAGCCCTGTATTGGGCTCCACGCTCGGCGTGGAGCTGACTTAAAAAGAAGTAAAGAGATTGACTTGGGGGGGAGATACCTAAAGAATAAAAGATGTAAATGTGTGTGAATAAAGGCAAGAAGCATAACACACAGGCAGTCCCTGTGGTCTCAGGGCTGACACTGGTCCTAAGTGTCCGATGGGGCAGCAGGAGAGTTGAGGCTTCAGCAAGGGGGTCCCACTGGGTCACAAGAACAACCGGCATGGAGATGGTTTACAGGAGGCCTTCAGGCCAGGCCCATCCAGGGTTCAGCAGAGTCCAGCTTGTGGCTCTCAAACATTTCTCAGCTGCTGGGGCCAGGCTTATGGCTGACTGCCTGCGATCCCCAGGGTTCTCTGCAAATCCCTGCTCAATGCCTAACCCTGCCCTCCTTAAATCCTTGCTATTGTTACTCACTTCCAGCTATCATTTCTCTGTATGGCTCCTAATCCTCTTTAAAATGATATATTTATACCTCAACAGCTCAGCAATATTTAAGGGCAGGTCATGGGCAACTGACCCACGTGAAAAATGCCAATTGAATTTTAGGTCCCTTGACCAGAGGCTTATCAAGTTATTTCATTCGTAGTTGTTTTTTTTTTTTTTTTAAGATTTTATTCATTTGAGAGAAAAAGAGATGCAGAGAGCACAAGCAGGGAGGAGAGGAAGAAGCAGACTCCCGGCGGAGCAGGGAGCCCCATGTGGGGCTCAATCCTGGAACCCTGAGATCATGACCTGAGTCAAAGACAGATACTTCACCAGCAGAGCCCCCCGGACGCTCCCCATTCGTATAGTTTCTTAACATGAGCACAGGTGCCATACATCAGTCCCTCCTCAGTGTTGCTTAAATATCGATAAACGCAAAGAGACAGGGATGACACCCCCTCCACACCCAGCCAGTCAAGGTGCTGTCGGGGCAGAGCCGCAGCAGCTGCTGGGCACGTGTCTTCAGGGGTGAGGAGATGGGGAGAAGATTCAGTTAAGCATTATGAAGCAAATAAGAAAGGATAGCGTCAGAATGACTTGAGTGGCTACTCGAGGTGGGCTTGGGAAATTTCTCTCTGAGGAGGGAAGAGTGTCAAGAGGACAGCCACGTGAAGCCGTAGGGGGAGAGCAGTCCGGGCGGCAAGGTCGGTGAGTGGCAAGGGCCCATGAGTTCGGTGTGTCTTGGGGACAACGACGGAGGAACACGAAGACCAAGTAGGCAAGGGCTAGACCGCGTCGTGTGTCGCGGCTGTGGGAAGGAGTTTAATTCTGAGTGTGACTGGGAAGCCCTAGGGCGGTTGGGAGCAGGAGAGTGACCGATCAGGTTGGTGCTTTAGAGCACGGTGTGCTGGCTGCTGCGCACGGACTGGGAAGGGGCAGAAACACCAGCTAGGACCTGCTGCGGGGTCCAGGTGTGAGGACACAGCCTGGGTGAGAGATGCGGTAGTGCAGGCGACGAGAAATGGTTGGATTCAGAATATGGTTTGGCGCTGGAGCTGACGGAAGGGCCTACTGGTAGATCGAAACGAGATCTAAGAGGAAGAAAAGACTGAAGACTGACTCCTCATTTTTGGCTTAAGCAGCTGGGTACATGGTATTGCTATCACAGAGGTGGAAAAGGCTGGAGGGATCTAAGCAGGAAATCGGGAGCTTGGCTTTGGCTTTGCCATGTTTGCAATCTGAGTATAGATGGCCGGTGGGCAGCTAGGCTCATAAATTGAATTCTGGGGAGAGGTCTGGGCTGCAGGTACAAATTGGGAAGCTATCAGCCTACCAATGGTATATAATGTTGGGGTGCGTGAGCTCACCTGGAGGGGCAGTGTGGGGAGGTGAGAAGAGTACCGAAGACAAGCCTAGGAGCCCCAAGCAGGAAGAGATGTGTTAAACAGGAAGAGGTGGGAGCAAAGGAGGGGAGTGAGGCTGGAGTGAGATCAGAGGAGCGTAGGTTCTTCAAACCCGGAGTACTGGAAGAAAGAATTCGTTGGTTGAACTGGGAAGCGTCTGTTGGCGGAGTGAGTATGGCAGGTAGGTCACTGGTGACCGCTTCTCCGTGGAGTGACGAGGATGAGCATCCATCTGGCCGGAGTAAGCTGAGTGAGTAAGAAAGAAGAGGGTGCAGAACAGTTTTGAGAATGTTCGGTCATCGCTTGCTGCATGACAAACACCCAACCCCTAGGGGCTCCAGTGACACTTTGCACACGAATTACAGCTTGGTCGCGGCTCTGTGGGGACAGTGCCCCATTTGGTATCAGCTACAGTGGCTGCAAGACGAGGGCTGGAGTGATCTGCAGAGTCACTCACACACACCCCCCACCGACGTTCCTGGTGGTTGAGGTGGGCTGCCAGCCGGAACCCCTGAAAGTGCTCTGGGCTTCCCACAATATGGGGCTGAGCTCCTAGGGCAGGTCCTGAGGGAGAGCCAGGCGGAAGCCCTATCGCTTTTGATGGCCGAGTCTTGGAAGTCACCCAGTGTCCCTTTTGCCTGTTGTCTCCAATGAGTAGCCACAGAGTGAGAAGAGCCAAAATTAAGACAGTAGGTGGAGGTCCAAGGGGGCAAGTAGGCACCATGCCTGGGGCCCACGGGATTTCTAATTTAATTTTTTTTAAAGATTTTATTTATTTATTTGACAGACAGCCAGCGAGAGAGGGAACACAAGCAGGGGGAGTGGGAGAGGAAGAAGCAGGCTCATAGCAGAGCAGGGACCTGACGCGGGGCTCGATCCCAGGACTCTGGGATCACATCCTGAGCTGAAGGCAGATGCTTAACTACTGAGCCACCCAGGCGCCCCAGATTTTTAATTTCTTTTCAATGTTTCATTTCTTTCAAAATCAGAAGAAAGAATGAGGAAGAAGTACAGTCCTCACTGGATTATGTTAATCTTTAGACCAATGAGTGATAAACTATTTTTAATATTTATTTAGTATTTATTTACTCTATTTATCTTCTGACCCATGAAGGCTCATTGGAAGCCCCACAATGGGACCCTGAGCTGGGGTCAAGGAAGGATTCTTGTTCGGTTTTGTTTTAGTAAAGGCAATGCTAAGGCAGTTTGCAGACAGGAAGGGTCCGTTAGAGAAGGACGGACTGAGGGCGCAGCAGAGAAAGGCAGCGAAGTGCTCCGCTAGCCAGAGAGATGACACCCAGCAGAGGAGCCCACAGCTGGAGGAGGAGGAAAGGGACCCCACCTCCATCGGCCCAGGAAGAGGGCGAGAGCGTGGGCACAGGTGCAGGGAAGTCTCGTGGGAGGTGAAGTGGTCATCGGGTGCATCTACTCCTGTGCAGCCAAGTTTGTGTCAAGGTCATCTGCTGGACATGAGAGTGGAAGGTTTGAGGGCAGGCAGCTTGGGGAGAAGTCATCTCAGGAGGGGGAGAGTGACATCAGCAGGGACGAGCATATTGCCTCCCAGGTACGGGTGAGCTGTTAGCGAATGGTTAGTGGCTTTAGCCAGGGTTCAGGTTTTGCCAACTGAGTACTCAGTGGGAGAGAGGGGCACGAAGGTCAAGGTCATGGCGAGGAAATGGCAAGAGTGCTGGGCTGTGGATAAGGATAAGGATGAGGAAGGCCAGGGTTTGAACAAGGTGACCGGTGTTAAAAAACGAGATTAGCAGGTTGCGGGGCTCAGGCTGGTGCGTTATTGGGTAAAGGTGTTAGAAAGTGAGCTGGAAGCAAAAGTCTCAGAGGCAGTTCGGAAATGTGTGCTTCCAAAGCCTACGGTAGTGGTGCCCAAACTTCAGCGTGTGTTGGAAGCGTGCAGAGGGCTTGTTCAAACACAGACTGCTGCGCCCATTCCCAAGGTTCTGGGTTCAGTGGGAGAGGTGGGGCCTGAGAATTGGCATTTCTAATGAGCTCCCAGATGCTGCAGCTGCTGGCCCAAGGGGCCACAGTGAATGGGAGGCCAAGTTGGGGTGGGAGAAAAGCTCTTCAGAACGAAGGAGACCTTTGAGGGACCTTTGGGGCCGGAGTGGGGGATGGATCTGTTCTCCACCTGAATGTGGAAGTCCATGTCCAAAGCTGGTCCAATCTAAATCTGGTGCTTTGAGACAAAGTGGTGGAGTCGCCAGTGAGTCATGGCAAGTGGGTTGAGTTGGACATGGCTTCAAAGGGACTAGCATTTTTGAGGCAGAAAAGAGAAAAAGTGGAGGCAACAATTAGGCGCAGGGAGGCAACTAGCCCTACTCTCCTGACCCCAAGGGATGTGGGTGGGGTGCAAAATTCGTGAGCGCTTGAAAGGATGACAGGAAGTGGGGATCCTACTTCCGGAAGGGCAAGAAAGTAGAAGAATGTCAAGAGATTAAGGATGTATGGGGGGGTTATGTGAGAGAGGGGGGCAGGCCTGGAGGCGTATAGAACAATTCAGGAACAAACAGCCAACAGTAGACAGGCAGTGTTAACCCCTGAGATTGCGAGAGTCACTGGAACAACCGCTCCTAAAATCTAGAAAAGTGCATCAGATCTTCTGGTTTCCTGAAGGTATCATTTTAATATTACATTGAAATAAGCACAAATATATAATTGATTCAAAAAGAAATTTGCAGGACATTTAATATAAAAGCAAGAGCCTTGGAGATATTTTAAGCCACGCTACTAGATCCTTCTCACGTACTCACACTTGGGAGAGAAAGTAGAAGAAGCCCTGTCCCTAGGTCTTGGGTGAAGGCTGTTGGAGGGAAGCATTTGTCCTTTAAACTGGAAAATGGAAAATCTCCAAGACTCAAGGGTGTGACTTGCTGGGACTGAGCTTGGGGACGTTCACATCACAGATTCTGCTGCTTCTCACTGGCCCGTGGGGAGGAGTGAGCCCCAGCTCCCCAGCGGGTTCTATTTTATGGGCCAGGAGTCGGTCTTGCTCCCTCTCTGGACTTCAGAGTCTCCTGGGTCTCCAAGTCGGGCCTCTCTGGAGCAGCACGGTGCCCACCTAAAGGAACAGGGAGCATGTGTGAGATGGTGGGGTGTCCGTTTCCGGCCCTTCTCCCCCTTCAGAATCTGCCAGGGTCACTAGTTGCATAGTTGACGAGACTGAAGGGAGGGGTGCGGCTGGGGGAGCTTAGCTGACTGGAGGTCAGACCTTCCAGAGGAATCTTCTAATGATCTTAGGGTTCTTAGCTGGCCTGGTCCCGCCCCCTGCCACCTGCCCCGATGTTGCCCATCGTGTTCAGTCGCCAGGAGATGACGAAGAGGCTGGCAAAGCAGAGGAGCAGCAGGAAGGGGGCCCTCGCCTAAGGCATCGATCCACAGCAGCCCAGGAGGCGGCACGGAGCCTGGCTCCCCGACACCCGCCCCCAGGCCGGGATGGGGCAGCAGTTCAGCTGGGAGGAGGCGGAGGCGGCTGGTGAGATGGATGTGGCCGAGCTCCAGGAGTGGTACAAGAAGTTCGTGGTGGAGTGCCCCAGCGGCTCTCTCTTCATGCACGAGTTCAAGCGCTTCTTCAAGGTCACAGGCAACGAGGAGGCCACCCAGTATGTAGAGGGCATGTTCCGAGCCTTCGACAAGAATGGGGTAAGGAGGCACCGAAGGGAGGACGGCGGCCAGCCCGCCTGGCTCATGTCCTGTTGAGCTGAAGGACCATCCGTGGTGGAGGGAGTGCCCCGTCCCCAGTCCTCCTGCTCTTTTCTCTCCATTCCATGCCCACCTTTTCTGTCTCTCTTTCCCCCATACTCCTCTCTCTTCCCATCATTCTGTCCTTTCCCATCTTTCCTTCCCTCCTCTCTGTCTCACCTTCTCTCCCTCCGTCTCTATGCTCTTCCTGACTCCCCCTCTCCTCCTGCTGAGAGCTGAAGGTAGACTGGGCAGAAGGGCACACAGGGCAGTCTGCAATCTGTGTATTTTTGGCCAAGGCCCTACAGCCTAAGGGCGTGGTTTTTCACACCCACCAGAGCCCCTGTCACCCTAAAGATAAGGAGCTAAAGAGCTCCCAAAGGGACCGTGAGCTTCCCCTCGTTGGGGTCCTTGGAGTTGAGCCCAGTCAAGTCTTCCCACCCAGCACGCTGGAGGGGCCTCCTGTGCTTATGGGGCAACTGGACAGGCAATGCAGAAGTCCTTTACGAGTCTCCAAGTCATGGAAGGTTCCAAGAAATCATTAAGCCACAGGATTTCTTCAAGCCTTCCGATGGCGTCTGCAGCTGAGAAGATGCTCTATGTTGTAAGTGCGTATCTGGAGATTGAATTTAGAAATCCCTTCGTTCTTGAAGGTTGTCTGTCCAGTGCCTCCATGATCCTTCAGATCATTAGATTTGCCTCAAGTACTATTTCTGCCCCCCAAATTGAGGGGAGGGTGATGGGCCTAGATAACTGATCTGGAGAAAGCCTCTATTCCCCACTTCTCCATGCATGGAGAGCTTCACTTTCTAGGCTGAATCACTGGAAATGCCCTTCAGGGCTGACCTTGGCCTGGTACCTGTCAGCGTGCATCTCAGCAGCTGTTGGGGAATGGAGGGTGGGGCGAGCGTCCTCAGGGCAACAGAAACTTCCTTGGAGCTGAACCCTACAAACTCCCTCGCAGGGCACAGACCGAGCTTCAGACTTCTTCCAGCTCCTTCTCTGCTCCCTCTCCTCCAAGCCCACCGCAGCCTACTTCTTTATCCAAATTACATGATGACACGAGCAGGACAAAAGGAAGTGAACTGATTTGGCCAAGATCACGTACGGAAGGGTCCTGCCTCCCAGTCAAGTGGGCCTGCTTAGAAGGCAGTGCGGCTTTGGTTTTGTTGGGTTTTTTGTTTTTTGAGATTTTTTGAGAAAGAGAAAATGATTTTTTTTAAAGATTTTATTTACATGACAGAGAGGAAGAGAGCAAAGTAGGGGGAGTGGTAGGAGTGGGAGAGGGAGAAGCAGGCTCCCGGCTGAGCAGGGAGCCCGATGCAGGACTGGATCCCAGGACCCTGGGATCATGACCTGAGCTGAAGGTAGACGTTTAACCGACTGAGCCACCCAGGCGCCCCAGAGAGAAAATGAGTTTTAACAAAACAAAACAGGTCATACGTGACAAGACTTACTATCATAAATACATCAATCTTGCCCATATTCATCTAAAAATTCAGTACGATAACAACTCAAGATCCAAAAGCGGTTGTTAAGCTCGTGGGCGTAACATAGCTGAACCCCTTAAACCTACCTCATCTCTTCTTACAAGTTAGCACATGATAGGCATTGATTGCTTTTTTCCTTTCTTTATAACTTTGTTTAAAGATTTTATTGATTTATCTGAGAGAGAGACAGACAGAGCACAAGCCAGGGGAGGGGCCAGAGGGAGAAGGCGAAGCGGACTCCAGCACGGAGCTCGGATGCGGGGCTCGATCCCAGGACCCTGTGATCATGACTTGATCCGAAGGCAGTTGCTTAACCGACTGAGCCACCCAGGTGCCCCTGTAACTTTTATTCTGATAGGATTTCAAATGTATCCCAAGCTGAAAGAGTAGTGTACGTGGCTCCTGTGTGCACTTCATCCAGTTGTTGCCATTTTGCCTTATCTGCTGTGTGTACGTGTGTGCCTCTCTTTCAAAGTTGGAGACGTCATGCCCTTTTACCTCTAAGTAGTTCAGTGTGTTTTTTCCTAAGAACAAGGACGTTCTCTTAAATAACCTAATACAAAGATCAAAGTCAGGAAATTCAGGGGCACCTGGGTGGTGCGGTCAGTTAAGCATCCAACTCTTGGTTTCTGCTCAGGTCCTGATCTCAGGGCTGTGAGATCGAGCCCCACGTTAGGCTCTGTGCTGGGGGTGGAGTCTGCTTCAGTGTCTCTCCCTCTCCCTCTGCTCATCTGCATGCTGTCTCTCAAATAAATAAATATATCCTTTTAAAAAATCAGGAAATTCAACATCGACCCAATTTCATTACTTAATCCATATTCCAGTTTTGAAAAATTGACACGTAATATATTCTTTATAGCTTCTTTCTTTCTTTCTTTCTTTCTTTCTTTCTTTCTTTCTTTCTTTCTTTCTTTCTTTCTTTATCTGATCACACATTGACTTTACTTGTCCTGTCTTTTTAACCTTTAATTCGGAATCTTTAATCTCAGCTTTTCTTTATCTTATTTGACCCTGACATTTCTGAAGATTGCAGGCCAATTCATTGTGTACAATGTCTCACAGTTTGGGTTTGTTCAGTGTAGCTTTGTGATTAGTTTCAGGTTTTCCGTTTCTGGCACAGATGCCCCAGAAGGGAGGTCATGTCCTTCTCAGGGCCTCCTGTTGAGGGCGCATGATACTGGTCTGTCCCATTCCCAAGTGGGTAACTTCCATCATTTTATCTGCCAGTTTCCTCTGCTGCAAAGTTACCTTCCTTTGTAATTAACAAGCATTTTACAGGGAGATATTCTGAGACTATGTAAATATCCTGTTGCTGCTCAGATTTTCTTTGGCTAGGTTTGGCATCCATCAATAACTTTTTTTCTCTTTTAAGATTTTATTTATTTACTTGACACAGAGAGAGAGAGAGAGCACAAGCAGGGGGAGTGGCAGGCGGAGGCAGAGGGAGAAGCAGACTCCCCGCTGAGCAAGGAGCCAGACTCAATTCCAGGGCTCTGGGACCACCACCTGAGCCGAAGGCAGATGTTTAACCGACTGAGCCACCCCGGCGCCCCATCGATAATTTTCTAATTCTACCCTCCCTTCTTTGTTTATTAATTGGAATTCTACTACTAAGGAAGAGCTTTCCTAGAAGTGTGTTAAGTTCCTCTGTCAGGGACTGAACACTTCCTTCTTTTCTTTTCCCACTTAATTTTTGTCTCCAAACCCATACCCATCTCCACTCCCCACGTCAACACAATCTTTACATGAGTGAGTCTCATTTCTGGGCAATTGGTCTGAACTTTCTGAGGCAAATAACATCAAGAGGCCACAGATCTTGCTCACATGTCAATTCTAGGGGGATCGAAATGGGGGTTTGGAGGAGACGAGGTTGGCGCGGTGCGCCTGTCTCTGCCACTCCTCTCCCTTGTAACACTCTTCTGTCTGGCGGTTGCCCTGTGATGCACTGGGACGGAAGAAATGGGAGGGTGAAATCAAATGTCATTTGGGATCTTTATGTAACCTGAGGTAATACGGTCAGGGCTGGTGCGCAAATGCAGCCAATTCAGGGAGAAATGGGGCAGATTATCCCACAGAGCAGATCACACGCCTGTCACTTCTGCTCTTGCTCTTGAGCTGACAGAGGCATTTCCATCACCTTCCCATTGCCGCTGTGGGTAATTGAAGCTGACGAGGGCCGGGCACAGAGGATGAGATCAGTCCCCGCTGGAAGCTTCCCAGGACTGGTCCTGGGGTTGAAGCATCCTTACAGGTGAGGTCACTCCTCAGGAAGGGCTACTCTACAGTGTGCCTCATGGAAGGCAGGGGCTCATTGTGGTGACCGTATCATGCTGAGGGAGGATGTTGTGAGAACAGAATGTTCTAGACAAAGAATGTGGGAGAATCTGTAGGTCTGGGGAGTAAGGATTTGTCAGTGGTTTTGTGGTTTTGTTTTTCCCTCTGTGGTGCTAGATACGAGGCTCATTTTTCAGACAGTAATAGACCTTGAGAGGAGAAGGAAAGTTCTCCAACTTGAACTAGAGAAGACATGTAGCTTGAAAGGCTCTGCCACTTCCTAGATGGGTTTTCCTTGGGCAACGTACTTAACCTCTGAGCCTAAGCTTCCTCGTCCATAAAGTGGGTATAACAAACCCGAGGGTGATGGCATGTGTGACATTGATGGCTCCTACCAGCCATTTTGCATACATTTTTCTACTCTTATTAAAAAAGAAACATAAGATTGATTTTTAGTAAGCTTAATAAGCAATTACTAATGAAAATAGCCTTTTATTTTATTTTATTTTTTTAAGATTTTATTTATTTATTTGACAGAGAGAGACAGCCAGTGAGACAGGGAACACAAGCAGGGGGAGTGAGTGGGAGAGGAAGAAGCAGGCTCCTAGCAGAGGAGCCTGATGTGGGGCTCAATCCCATAACGCCAGGATCACGCCCTGAGCCGAAGGCAGACGCTTAACGACTGAGCCACCCAGGCACGCCGAAAATAGCCTTTTAAAGAACCAACCAATCATTACATTGTACACCTTAAACTCACACAATGTTCTTTAAATGGCTAGTCTGCAATTATATCTCAATAAAGCTAGGGAAGGGTGGTTAGAAACAAGCCAGATAACCTCAGTGAGTGAGGAGAACAGCGAGGGGCCATTCGTGCAGTGGGGGCCACTCGGCAATAGCAGGGAAGGAGGTGTTGATACGCTCAGCAGCTTGGATGGGTCTCCAGGGCACCGCGCCGAGTAAAACCAGCCAATCTTAAAGCTGCACGCTGTGTGGTCCCATGTGTATACCATCCTCCAAGCGGACATCCTACAGTGCTGGAGAACAGATCAGTGGCTGCCCAGGGTTATGGCTGGAGGAAGGATGTGACTATCAACACAAGACAATGTCCTTGTGTTGAGAGTTACTCCTATCTACACGTGTGACAAAATCTCACAGAACGGTAGACTTACACACACAGTGCATTAAAGACTAGTGAAAAAAAGAGGAAAAAAAAACCATCGCTAAGAATCTACCCTAAAAAAATTACCAGAGATATAAGAAAACATATCTATACACAAAGATATTCGTTGTGTAACGTAAAATATTAAAATCATGATCAGCAAGAGGGACTGCAGAGTACCCCTCAAAAAAATAAAATGATTTCAAATAATTTTAAAGACATGGGGCATTTTAAGATCAAAATCCAGGAGATAAAACCATAGCTACAGTCTGACCTCAGTTAGAGAAATCCAGGGTGGGGGTTGTGGAGGACCAGAAGTAATCACATAAAAGCTGTTGAATAAGACACTTTGGGTGTTGAGGTGGGCTTGTTTTGTTTCCTTCTTGGTTTTCAGACTTTTTGCTATATGCCTCATTTCCTGTCGTCTTCTGTTGCTTACACCTTGCTCGCCCAAGCACCCCTTGATCTATCTGGGGGTGGGGCTCCTGAGCGGCAGGGCCCAGTGGGACAGGGGTGCTTGGGTCAGCGATGTCATTTCCAATTACAAAGCCCCGTGCGTGACAGCCACTCCTGGGAGAGCGACCCCTTGGGTTGTGGCTTTGGAGAGCTGAGGTCCCCGGCCTCAGAAGCAGGAGCTCCTGGAAGTGGGAGCATCTTGTGAAACTCAGCCTGACCAGCCCACTGCGGACACCAGCAGCCTCTCTCCTCCAACTCGACTGGCATAGAAGAGCAAGAAGCAAGTGTCCCTCTGCCTCTTGTTGGCTGCTTTTGGAATCATTGTTGGCACGTTCTTCTTAGGAGTTTCAGTGACCTGGTCAGAGTCACCACAGAGGTGGACTGTGGTCCCTTCTCCCTCCCTGCGGTTAGCACCTGAGTTCTGTCTCCCCTGCCCTTTCCTGGGTGGGGGTGGAGGAGGCCTGTCCTGCAGGGCGGGTAATGCCCACCTGGGCCTAGAGATAAGCCGAGCTGGAGCCACTGCCTTCCCTCGGGCTCAGAGGGAATGAAAGGATGAAGGGGGGCTCCTGGGTGGTGTGGTCATTAGGCGTCTGCCTTCGGCTCAGGGCGTGATCCCGGCGTTCTGGGATCGAGCCCCACATCAGGCTCCTCTGCTGGGAGCCTGCTTCTTCCTCTCCACTCCCCCTGCTTGTGTTCCCTCTCTCGCTGGCTGTCTCTCTCTCTGTCAAATACATAAATAAAATCTTAAAAAAAAAAAAAAAAGAAAGGATGAAGGACATTTTTAGTGTGAGCTAATCTTCCAGAACTGCCTTAGTCCCAAATTCAAATTAAGTCAATCACATATCCATGAATTCATACATATTTATGAGACCCTGACTCTGCACAGACGAGGCCCTGTGCCAAGCACAAAGGAGAGACAAAGGCAATGGAAGCCCCTCGCTTATCCAGGAACATAGGACAGAGCTAGAGAATGAGACGTAGGTACCGAACGGCTAAGTGACGCCTCCAGAGTAAGACCCAAACTGCGCGGAACGGAGTATAGGGGTTGTGAATGCTAGAAGACAGAGCGAGAGAGACCACTGTAGCTGAAGTGGCTGGAGATGGAAGGCTTCCTGGAGGAGGTGACCCTTGAGCTGGGCCTGGAAGGGCGGGTAGGATGGGGGGATCCCAGACTGGGCAAGGATGCTGAGCTGGAGAACAGCCATGAGCGAAGCGGTAGAGGCCACAAGGATGGCTGGAGTGTGTGGCGATGGACGGGCCAGAATCAGGCCGGCCTCGGCGCTCCGGGGAAGGCCGGAGGGGCCTCACAGTTCGCGCTCCCACCGCAGGACAACACCATCGACTTCCTGGAGTACGTGGCCGCTCTGAACCTCGTGCTGCGGGGCACCCTGGAGCACAAGCTGAAGTGGACCTTCAAGATCTACGACAAGGACCGCAACGGCTGCATCGACCGCCTGGAGCTGCTCGACATCGTGGAGGTGAGCGGCTGCCCGGGGCGCCTGCGCACGGGAGCTCCGCTGGGCTTCGAGGCCTGGCCGCGCAGGTGGGCGCCCCTGCGGCTGGGGGGCGGGGGAGCGGCATCGGAAGCATTCAGGGGGTGCTTTCCGACCACAGTCAGAATTAGGCTAGAAATCCATTACAAAAAAGATAGCTTAAAAATCCCCATCGGTTTGGAAATAAGGCAACACACTCCTATATATTCCAGAAATCAGAGGAATTGTATCACACGAACTGGATAATAACGCACACCTAACGTAACAGAACTGGGGACTGTAGCCAACACTGCGCTCGCAGAGGCTTTTTAGCCCGAAAATGTATATGCTAGAAAATGAGAGACTGGAAATCAATGATCTTAGAAGCCATCTCAAGAAATTAGAAAAAAACGGGAGGCCTGGGTGGCTCAGTCCGTTAAGCACCTGCCTTCGGCTCAGGTCATGATCGCAGGGTCCTGGGACCAGTCCCGCATCGGGCTCCCTGCTCGGCGGGGAGCCTGCTTCTCCCTCTGCCTGCCGCTCCCCCTGCTTGTGCTCTCTCTCTCTCTCTGACAAATGAATAAAATCTTCTAAAAAAAATTAGAAAAAAAAAGAGTAAATTAAACCCAGAGAGTAGAAGAAGGGAAATACTAAAGAGCAGAAATGAATGAAATAGAAAACAAGCGCCCAGAGAAGAAAAGTCGACCAAACCAAAAGCTGGTTCTTTGAAGGACCCACCACGCTGATATTCAATTAGCAAGAATGAACAAGAACAAAGTCCCCAGTACAGCGGACTGACGGCTGACCCGAGTCAGCCTGTTCCCTCCCAGAACTGCACTCCCAAGTGGGGGTCGTCCCCCCAGGTCACAGATAAAGAAGTCGCCTCCGGGCAGCTCTGTGGTCTGCCCCAGGTCATCCATCCCTTGAGTGCCAGGCCTGGCTGTAGCTCCGGGGCGCCCAGACCCTGTCGGTGGGGCCCACCGTGTCCCAGGCGCCGCGCTGGGCCATGAGGCCCTAGGATTGACAAGACAGGCGTCTGTCCGCCGAGCGCCCCGTCAAGGAACTAAGGAAAACGCTCACATTCCTCTGTCTCTTCCCCACTTCCCTTCACCAATGGTGCCTCACGGGGAGGGGACACAGGGCGAAGAAGAAACCTGTTTTTTTCCCTCCAGTCCAGACTCCCGAGCCTCCCATCACCCTATGTTACACACACGCCCGCAAGTACACATGCTCTTCCCCTCTCTAGATTTCCATCTCCCCCTGTGTAAAGTGGATTTGAGACCACACAGCCGGGTACCTCCCTCACGGAAGGTTTGGGGTTCACTGTGACACTCACCTGGGAAAAGCCACTGGCATCAGGGCGGGGTGGCCTGTGAGGCCTGACAGGAAGTTGGAACGAGGCCAGCTGGACCCAGAGGGAACAGCCCTAGGACGGGTCCGTTTTTCGTAGGGTCTGGGTCCTGTGGTCCTAAGACGCACCGGCTGGGCCGGGGTGGGGGGGGGGGCAGTGCTGGGGACGCAGGGCTGAGGGCCTGGGGTCCTGGCAGAGGGAGGCAGGGAGCTCACTCGGCAGCATAGGCCGCAGCCCCGTCTCCTCCCGCAGGCCATCTACAAGCTGAAGAAAGCCTGCAGGGTGGAAGTGGAGTCTGAGCAGGGCCAGCTGCTCACACCCGAGGAGGTGGTGGACAGGATCTTCCTTCTGGTGGATGAGAACGGAGATGGTAACGGGAGCGGAGATGGGGGCATAACACGACAGGGCTGTCACTGGCGCGTGATGCTGGAAAGAGTGATTTCAGCTCCCACCGGAGCTGCCGACAGAGGCTGGGCAAAGCGCGGGGAAAGCACAGGAGCTTTAGAGTCAGACAAACCATTTCACCGCTCCGCCTGGACTGTTTCCTCATCTGGAAAATGGGATAATAATTCCGGGGAACCCATGGGGTGAGGTATTGGAGAGAGGGGCAGAGGGCAGCCCCCCCCCCCCCATTCAGGCTACTGAGGCCCTCTGCCCTGTAGGCGGGTGGAGGGAGCGAGCTGGCTGGGAACACCCCCAGAAGAGCCCTCAGGAACATTTTGAAGGGGGCCAAAGTAAACTTAAATTCATTTGCAAAGCTAGTCCCTTTAAGAAACCCTCGAAGCTTCCAGGAGAATTGACCAGCCCCCAAGCTCGGGCCCCCAGACAGCAGGCTCCTTTGTGAAGAGGTGTAGCCTTGTCCAAGAGGGAGAGGAGGCCTCTGCTCTTGCCCCCAGCCCCAGTTCTTCACGCTCCCGCACGACCATCTCTCCTACCCTTGCTCAGGCCGGCTGTCTCTGAACGAGTTCATCGAAGGTGCCCGCCGGGACAAGTGGGTGATGAAGATGCTGCAAATGGACGTGAATCCCGGTGGCTGGGTCTCTCAGCAGAGGCGGAAAAGTGCCATGTTCTGAGGGGTCTGGGGACCTGGGAGCCCGCTCCGAGTCCACAGGCTCCTCCAAGACTCCAGGCTCTCCAGGTTTCCAGAATAGTGAGAGGGTCCCTGGCTCAGCCTGCTTGTGCCCAGTCTTATCTGGCGTCCTCTATGGAAGGGACTGGGGCTGAGGGGGGTGGATAGGGGCTGTCGGTCTCAAGTGGCCAACAGGACACAGTCCACTGGGAGGATTTACTGGGGTGGCAAAGGGAACCAGCTTCCTCTCTCCTTTCGGCTGCTTCTGGGAAATGTATGCTTCGTCTGGGTGGTTGTGGGGCGTCGACAATTTCCTACCTAGTTCTTAGCTGGAAGCAGGGGAATACTGAGGGATGGGGGGGGTCCCATAGACCAAGTTAGCCATGAGACTGCTCACATGGTGTGAAGGCAGGGGCTGGAAGGTGTTGAGCCCGAAGAAAAACTAGCAGTTGGGGTGTGTGTGTGATCGTAATTACATCCTCCCAGGATCCTGAGGAGTTCATGGGGAGGGTTCTTGCCTCCCCCTCCCCAACTCGTCTTCACCAGGGGTGTCCGCAAGGGAAGATTGCAGCCAGTAATGCTGTGGTCTTCCGGCCTCGGAGGGGTCGGCTGTGCTTAAAGGAGCTGCTTCAGCTCTGCCCTGGTGCTGTCCCCCAGCCCCTGCTGCCAACCCACACCCCCACACACCCCTGCTCTCCCCCTGCCTACCCCTCATCCCACACCGGCCTCTCCAACCCCCACACAGACCTGCACCGATTCCCAGCCACAAGCCAGAGGAGACTCCTTGAAGGATGGGAAACCTCTTTCTGTCTCTGGGGAGACCTGGTTCGAGGCCCGCTTTGCCTCCAGCAGCTGTGTGACCCAAGATGGCCCTTTCTCTCTCCCTGACCTCAATTATCTTCTCTGCTCAGTGAGCAAGTTGGACAAAACAGGGGGTTTTCTGATTATAATTTTTTAAGATGTGGAATTATTTTGTCATACAAACTCTATGTGCAGCCCCAGTGTACAAACCAGATTTAAATAAAGGGAGTCGTTCTGGTTGAATGGGGGAGGGGTGTGTGTGAGGAACTCAGAACAGGAACTCGTTCAAAGAGATACGTCTTTATGTTGACGGACCAATAAAACCACCTACTGAACTGCAGTTTCGCAGGCGTGATAGTCCTAAAGTTTCCTTTAGAAATACATTTTAGGTCGATTAGAATAAAAAATAAACAAAATAAAAAACGGTCGATTAAAAAAGAGTAGTAATCCAGGTGGGACACAAGAGGTGGTCTGGGCCGGACATTGGGGAAATGGCCTAATTCTGTTCAAATACCCTCCCACCTCCCACCTTCAGGATTTCCCAAGAGGCAGCCACCAAGAGAAGGAGCAGAAATACCAACTCCCATTTTTCCCAGGCTGCCCCTGGCATTGATCTCCACCTTCCCACCAGGTCTGTGCTCAGGCAGGCCCTGGCTGACTTCCCAGTCTGGGGTGATCCGTAGGACCCTCTCTTCCTCGCCCCGCCCACGGGGGGGGGGGGTGCTCTCGCCAAGCTGGGAGCTTTATTCCTCTTGCCCCTGGTTTTCTCTCTCCTATCCTTGGATTTTTATTCCCTCCTTTTACTTCCCCCACACCCAGCTGAAGTGAAGACTCAAAGGCCAGAAGAAGGAGCATCTTTGCAAAAATGATCACAACTGCTCCAGCCTGTGTCTTTCCCCAAGTGCTTGGACAGGTATTCCTAAAGTTGGGGTGTGCAAAGAATGGGAATGGGGCCCACCTGTAACAGCCAGGCCCACTTCCCAACTGATGTCAGGTGTCACTGCAGCAAGAGGGATTTCGGTTAGACCAGGAACGGTTGGGACACTTGCCATGGGCAATGAGTCGCAGGGCTGTGGGAAACCCCGGGGCGCCACAGGCCACTGCAGGGCCAGCAGGGAAAGTGGGGATGCTGTGCCGTCACTTCTGAATAAAGACGGATTTCCTCTGGATGAATGAGGACTTTCTACAGTATCATAGCTTCCCTTCCTGTATTTTATTATAATGATGCTTAGCCTGTTAGTTCCTTAGGGATGAGAACTAGTTCTTCTTGGTGCGTCCAGTGTCTAGCGTTCGTACAAAGGAGGTGTCCAATAGATGCTTGTGGAAGGGAGGAACAAACCAACAGACCACTCAAGTGGGCTCGGGAGCGGCGGTGCAGGTCGGGGGTGTGATCCCAGCACCCGATCTGTAGGATTCCAAGGATTCCATCGGAGTCCGTGAAAGCCCAGCTCTGCAGCGGAGCTGCCCGGACTCGGAAAGAGGGGGCTGGAGCAGGTCAGTGGGAAAAGCTGGGGAAGGGCCCTGAGGGCCCCCCAACAGGGGCAGTCACCACCAGCTGAGTCACGCACAGGGCTCAGACACCATCCTTCTGGACCCCCACCCCTGCCCTTCTGCCGCTGCCCTGCACCCCAAAGAGGTGAGCCGAGCCCTTGAGTTCAGTAGACTGCATCTAGTATTACAATGACGACCCAGGCACCAACACACGTCCCCTCCCCAATACAGTAGCAGCCTGGTGGTGAGCTCAGCCGGCTGCCTCAGTCTCGCCGCCGCCGGCCCCCTCCCCGCCCTCCTCCTGCTCGCCGTTCTGGAGCCTGCGCACGATGCGGGTGAGGTCCAGGCTCCGTGTCAGCGTGTCCAGGAGCATCTGGTCCTTCTGGACGCCCTCGATGAACTCCTCCAGGGACAGTTCCCCTGGGGCAGAGAGAAAGGGAGTCAGGGGAGGAGGGCGCTCCCGTCTCCCCAGTCTCCCCGGTAGCATTGTATGGGGGCCCAGAGCCGAAGCTTGCAAGCAGGACAGAGCCAACGCTAGGGGAAGTGAGGCTGTGAGGGGAGCAGGTAAAGGGGCCAGAGCCCAAAGATTGGCCCAGGGGTCCCTAAATCCAGCTCTTGTGGCTAGGTGCGGACGGAGGGTGTGGCCCGCAGAGGCCCCGCCCCTCCCCCCAGGCCCCTCACCATCCCCATTGACATCAATCTTGGAGAACACTGTGTTGGTGAACTCCTCGGCGGTCATGGTCGAGTCGCTGCAGGGGTTAATGGCTCGGATGGCCTGGGGAGAAAGAGTGAGAGGCCCCATCCTCGCTCGGCCTCAGTGGCGCCCGAGCGGCGGAGTGGGCACTAGAGGCAGCGCTGGGGTTTAGGAGCTTGTCTCGGTACAGATGGAAAAACAGAGGCCCAGGGAGTGGACGGCCCGTGGCCCGGGTCACGCAGCGTGCACCCTCCCCCCGCCCCTGCCGGATCCTCAGTCCCAATGTGTCCCCTTCTGAGATTACAGTTCTGCCGGCTGAAGACCCACCACACCCGCCCTCAGGCTGGCTGGCAGCTCCGGGTCCACTCGGGCCGCTGCTCCCGGCCCGGCCGGGCCCTCTGCACCTGGAGTTACCCGGATGATGGTGAGCAGCTCGTCGCGGTCAATGCAGCCGTTGCCATCGACGTCGTAGAGCTTGAAGTACCAGCGCAGCTTCTGTTCCACCTTCCCCTTGAGGACCAGGCTGAGCGCGGCCACGTACTCCATGAAGTCGATGTAGCCGTCCTGGGCGAGAGGCGCGGCCGCCTTGAGCCCGAGCCCCAGAGAGGCCCCAGGACTCTTCCTGCGTGGCCCCACCAATTCTGTCCCTGCCTCCAGGCAGCCCACCCGGCCTGCCCCAGAGGCTGCCAGCAGCTCTGGTGAGCCAACCCCCGCCCCCCGCCCACCCGGGGTGTGAACGGTGGTGCTCTCTCTTCACTGGCATTTTGGTGCCAGCGGTCACTGGCTGCTCCCATGTGACTCTCCCACTTGAGCCCTTCGGGCTGCAAGAAGGTGTGTGGAGGTGGGGGAGGGGGAACAGAACCCCCAGGGAAAGGAGTAGTTTTCTGAGGGGGGGAGTGGGCAGGGGTAGATAGGGAGGCAAGGAACCCCTCTCTTCCTCTTCCCTTCATTCTTCTCCCTTTACTGAGCACGTCCTACCCTCGGTGACAGAGGCTTCAGAACTCAGTAAGATATGAACCCGCCCTGAGGGAGTGCCAGGTTGGGGTGCAGGTTTGAATCCTGCCTTCACGCTTTCAGAGCTGTGGGATCTGGACAAAGAACTCAATGTCTCTGGCCCTCGATTTCCTCATCTGTAATAGTTATAATAGCACCTCCCTCTGTGGGATTGTGGCGGGATTACGTGGACCTGCAGCCCTCAACACTGGCTGGCACATAGCAGGTGCTCAGGAAATGGTAGCTCTTACTGCTACTGCACTCAGTAGGGTCGCTTCTACGAGCCGTCACTAGGGGGGGGGGGGGGGGGGGGGGCTCAGTCAGCTAAGCATCTGCCCTCAGCTTGAGTCATGATCCCAGCATCCTGGGATAGAGTCCCGCATCGGACTCCCTGCCCAGTGGGGAGCCTGCCTCTCCCTCTCTCTCTGCCTGCTGCTCTCCCTGCCTGTGCTCTGTCTCTCTCTGTCAAATAAATAAAAGTCTTTAAAAAAAAAGAGAGAGATCACTGTGCCATCATGCTGTAATGCAGTGACAGCATGTCTGGACTGGACTTTATGGAATCACAGGACAAGATCACAGGACTCTGCCAGGACAGGGGCGGAGGAGAGGCTCAGGGAGGCTTCCTGGGAGAGGTGATGCCCTGGAGTCTGGGAGGGGTTGACCATGCAAGAGAGTAGCACAGGGGGGCGCCTGGGTGGCACAGCGGTTGGGCGTCTGCCTTCGGCTCAGGGCGTGATCCCGGCGTTATGGGATCGAGCCCCACGTCAGGCTCCTCCGCTGTGAGCCTGCTTCTTCCTCTCCCACTCCCCCTGCTTGTGTTCCCTCTCTCGCTGGCTGTCTCTATCTCTGTCAGATAAATAAATAAAATCTTTAAAAAAAAAAAAAAAAAAAAAAAAGAGAGTAGCACAGGACATGCCTGTGAGGTGTTTCTCCAGGGCCCCCCAAATTTCACAGGCTGACCCTCTGCCCCCCCCTGCCAGCCCCACCAGTGGCGTCAGGGAAGCGGGCAACGTAGGCCTGCCTCTGCCCATCTCAGGGAGGCTGGGAGAGGAAGCCTGTGTTTTGCAGGAAGGCCGAGCACTCTAAGGTAAGGAGCACAGGATTCAGAGCGTGTGAACTTGGAGTCCAGCCCCTGTTCCTCCACTTACTCACAACCCCGGCTCTGGAACTGGGAAGTTACCCAGAGGCATATTTGGGGTCAGAAGGAAGACCTCTAATCGGCAGATTTTCCCTGGCGGACGGGCCAGCCTCACGCAGTAATGAGCTCCCTGTCACTGAAAGCATGCAAGCAGAGGCTAGGCAGGATGGCCTCTGAGATCTCCTGGCTCTGTGCCCACCCTGGTCCTCAGGTGAGGCCACAGCGGGTGTCGTGATCATAGTGAACATTTGTGCGGTGTTCGTAAGCTTTCACGTGCGCCTTAGCTCATTCCATCCTTGTCCCACCACCCCCGGCGTTGTCCTCAGAACAGAGCAAGCCCCCCCCCATGCCACAATGCTCAGAGAAGCAAGAAAAACGGCCAAGGAGTTTTCCCTGGGCAAGAGGACACGGGGCGAGGACACCTTACTTTTGGGTTTTTTTCTCTCTATTGTGGGAAATGTTTACAGCGAGCTGTACAAAATTACTTTCATAATTTTTTCAAAAAATGGCTAAAAAGGGTCAATGGAACACTAGGGGCTCTCGTGCCAGAAAGAGCTAACTGACGTCTTAGGGGAGGTGTGGCCTTGGACAAGTGAAGGGCCTCTCTGAGTCTCGGTTCCTCAGCTGGACGTAGGGAACGACAGGGCCCGCTTTTCGAGGCTGTGGTTGGGTGAGATTGAGCGATGATACCGCAGGATACTAACTTCTTTCCTGCCGGTGTTTTATTTGCTTCCGTCATTTAATCTCACGACCCCCCCTGGGAGGTGGGATGTTCGTCCCCATTTTCAGATGGAAACCGCAGTGGAGAGGAGTTAGACCCCACAACCAGTGAACGAGCGAGCCTTGGCTGGAAAGGCATGGCCTAAATCCTACCCGGGGCTCAGACGCGGCGGGGTGAAGCTTTCCATGGATCTGTGCACACCTGTGTGAGCGCCGGCACGGCCAAGCCCAGGCAAAATCCGAAGTAAGCAAAGTACTTGCTTATCCCCCGGGCACACTCCCCACTCACACTGCTGCACCCCCAACCCTGCCCTCCCAGCACAGTCCCCCAGGATGCGACTGCCTGCTAACTCAGGAACGGGCTGGCCAACGCTTGCTGTGAAGGGCCAGAGAGCAAATATTTCAGTTTGGGGGACGTGCAAACAAGTGAGCCCGGTGTGTTCTCAGAAGCTTCATTTATAAAAATGGGCCCACAGGCCATTGTTTGCACAGCCCCGTTTAACTTCCCGCTCTGGTGTCCCATCACGTCGCGATCTACACTGCTCTGCGCTCATGACAGTGGGTAGAAGGCAATACTGCCCCAGGTGGGATTTACACCGTTGGTCTTTGTGAGGCCCTTTAGATGTTACGAAGATACTCTTTGTTTTAATAATTATGTATGTAAATTAATGTGTATTATAAAACGCAAATGTGCCCATAGAACTCATGATTTCTCCTATATTCATTCACTCATATAACAAATACTTGTTAAGCACCTACCGTGGTCCAGGCACTGTTCTAGGTGCTGGGGATACACTATTGAACCAGACAGACAAAAATCTCTGTCCTCCTGGAGCTCACATTCCGGCGGGGAGACAGACAACAAACACAGTAGCTAAATGTTATTCAACACATCTTAGAAGATGAGATGTGCTCTGCGGTGGGGTGAGGGGGGCAGTGGGATAGGAAATGCAGGGGTAGGGGCTACCCCAGTTAAACAGGGTTTCAACCCAGAGATCAGGGCAGGTGTCAGTGGAAGGAGACATTTGGGGCAGAGACTTGTAGCGGGGGAAGGTGTGAGCCAAGCAGAATTCTGTAGGAAGAGGGTCGCAGGCATCACAAAGGCCCCAAGGTGAAGGTGTGCGTGGCGTAATCAAGGAAGTCAGGTGTGGGACAGTGGAGGTGATGCTTGCAAGTACAGGGTTGGCGGGTTGTCCCTCGCTGGTGTCATACATGTGATTTTAGGGGGTCCTTCTGGAGAAAGGGTTTCCTTAGCAGGTGAGAAGCTGAGATGTTTCGGTATTTTGGGCATAAAGTTTTGAGGCTCCACCACTGACTTTCCTCCCTCCTGTTCAGGAATTATTCCTTCTTCTGGAGCACCTGGGGGGCCCAGCATGCTGATGCCATCCCTTCTGGTCTCCATGCCATGGGCTCCAGTACCCTGCTCCCCAGCACCCCCTCTAGGAAAGCCACTGGGCACCAGGATGCTGCCCTTGAGGTTGGGACTCAAAGTCCATAATCTGCTTTGGCCCCTTGACCCTAAATATTACTGAGTTTTAAATAGCCTCTGAGCCCCAGCTGTCCTTAGAAGCCCCGCCCACAATGGTGTTTGGACCTTCTGGGCAGGGAGGGGGACCGAGAAAGCTGGGCAGCCTGTCCCCAGCTTGAAGTGGACCCATGGTAGGGCATCATCACATCCTGGGTGGAGCCCAGTGGGGTGGGGAGACAGGTTTGTCGATTTGGGTCCTTCTACCACTGCGTCTTGACCAAATTGCTCCAAATAAATGGAAGATTTGCTCTTGAAACCAACAAACATCTTAACTCGTGCTCTCAACATCATGGCAGACGCGGGTACTGAGCGGAGGATTGATGGGGAGATGTTGGGCGCACGGCCACCCAGCTGATGAAAACTAAGGGCCCTAACTCACTGTGCCCAGCCCCCCCATGCTCCCTCTAGCCGATCAGGAAGTCCTCACCCGTGTCCCGGTGATGACTCAGGGAGAGTACCCTTTGACCATCGTGCAGAACTTCATACCCACTTGAGAGAAGGTGAGCTGAGGTCATTGGGCACCTTGGAGTCGGGAGCACCTGGACGTCCCAGCGACCAGGCAGCCTGACTTGTCCCCAGAGCATCAGGGACGACCCACGTAACACGGGCCTGCCTGGGCCAGGCCAGCCGGGGCTGGAGGCGTATCACCCTGCTCTCTCCTCTCCGCTCCCCCTCCTCCTGCACCTGTGAGCCTCCAAAGGCCTGGGCAAAAGCGCCAGGTATAGCACCCAGCGCTTAATAGGTGCTCGACGACTGTCTTGTAAGGGTTCGCACTTGCTCTGGAGTAAACCGAGACGTGTGTGTGGACGAGGCGGAGGAAGCCATGAGGCTGGGTCTCTGGGTACACTAACCTGTGGGCCCCTCTGTCTTCCCCTGGAAGGTGAGGGCGCAGATGGGGTCTGGTTCCTTTTTGAACCCCCAGTGCCTGAGTCCCAGCAGGTGCTCAGTGAACATGAGATCAGCTGACTCCCTAACGTAGCCCCAGACACACAGAGAAGCACGCCCCCTCCTCCGGCAGAGGCCAGGTTCCGGCACCTGCGCCCTCCCAGCCCCTCACTGGCCGGGCCTCCAGCGCCCCCCACCCAGACCTCTGCTCACTTTGTTGAAGTCAAAGGTCTCAAACATCTGCTCCACATACTGGCTGGCGGACGGGCTCAGGTTCTTGAGGCCGAAGAACTGGCGGAACTCATAGAGGGTGAGCTGACCCGAGGGGCACTCGGTCATGAACTTCTTGTACCACTGGTGGCACTCGGTGCTGCTCAGCTCCTCCACCGACTTCCCGTCCATCACATTGCCCATCTCCCAGGCCTGTGGGGGCTGGCGCCCACGGTGGAGGCAAGGGTGGCTAGGCTTTCTAACCCTGGGCCCTCCTTGCTCACAGCCAGAGTTGTCCCGAGCTGAGCAAAGAGGGTCTGATGAATCCGACAGAGCAGGGAAATGTCGGGAGGAGGTGAGCAGAGGGATGAAGGTAATGGGGGGCTGTGCAACCCCACGACCAAATCCAGGAGATACCGGAGACCCGGTGTTAAGTCCCTGCTAAACCCTTGCAGCCAATGGGGACTGCCCCTAGGAAAGAGGAGTGAAAATAGAACAGAGCTTAGGGAAGCAGAGGCCCAGGATTACAGCCTTGAGCTGCTGGTGAGAGGATTTTCTTACCCATTTTGCAATCTCCTTATCCCTTCTTACCAGGACAGAATGGGTGGCCAGCCCGTGGCTGTTCTGATCCTGTTACCTCCATTCCCTTATCCTGCTTTGAGTGGGTTCTCAGTGTTTTTGGTTCCTCCCTTCAGACATGGAATTGGGGTCCATAGGAGATAGAGCTGGTTCCTTTTCCCCGGCTGGGCCAACTGTGGGCTCCTGACAGGGCTGCTGTGTACAGTTATCCAGGCTGTGCACTGCACTTGGCCGTCACAACTAAGGGGTTCCAGTCACACCACAGATCGTTAATATATAGAGCACCTGAGTGATGCTGAGTTTGTGGGCTTCCAAGATGAGTCCCGAGCAGCTAGGGAGAACCCCCTCCTACATAACACATACAAGTACACATGGCCATGTACACACACACTCTCTAGTCTTCTTCTGACCACTCTTACATTCCCAGAGACTGTATCTTTCTTGTCCCAGGAGGCCTGAATTCAACCTTGCATTTGATCCACACGTGATACCATCCCCTCCCCGGGGCATGGGGATGGGGGACATTGAGTGTGTGCCTAGTGGCCTGGGGAACGTGTGTGTGTGTGTGTGTGTGTGTGTGTGTGTGTGTGTGTGTGTGTGTGAGAGAGAGAGAGAGAGAGAGAGAGAGAGAAAGAGGGCGCCAGCACACAGGTGCATGGTGAGCTGCTACTGCTCGTCCTGGAAAGTTCCCAGGCCAAGCCTAGGGGCCCATCTAGGATGACAGTTGTCCCTGTCACGTAACACTGTTGTGTTCATGATACCTGTAACTAGAAGGAAGCAGCCAACACATTAACAGGGCTCCTCTCTGGGTCATGACATCACCAGTGAAATTTTAATTTTGGCTTTTTAAAAATTATTTGTATTTTTTTTAAAGATTTTATTTATTTATTCGACAGAGACAGAGACAGCCAGCGAGAGAGGGAACACAAGCTGGGGGAGTGGGAGAGGAAGAAGCAGGCTCCTAGCGGAGGAGCCTGATGTGGGGCTCGATCCCACAACGCCGGGATCACGCCCTGAGCCAAAGGCAGACGCTTAACCGCTGTGCCACCCAGGCGCCCCCAAAAATTATTTGTATTTTTAAGTGGTTTATAATGAACACATATTGCTCACAAGAACAGAGGACAGCTATTTTTGAAAAAGAAACCGAACAGGACTGCTTTGCCTCTTCTCTGCCTAAAGTGGTGAACGCAGGGCGCACTGGGCGGGGGCGCTGGGGCCCGCCTGCTTCCGCCGAGCTGTCTGGCGAGCGTCTTGGATATGGGATGGGGGGCACTCCTCCGGTGAACCCGGGGCCCAGGCTGGCATCCTTGTCCTTGGAGTCCTGTCACGTTCGGGCTTTGGGCTGAAGGGCTCGAGGATGCGGTGACAGCTCCTTTTTCCACCGCTGCCTGTTTATATCCCGTCCTCCATGAGCCCCTCGAACCTCTGCCGAATTCATTTTTCTTGCCTCAGCACACTGTTTGCTTACATGTTATGTTAGCTTTCCACGCTGCTTTGACATTACCACAGAGTCAATAACTGCCAAGTCTACACATCGATTATCCCGCGGTGGCTGTGGGCCAGGAGTCTGGGCGTAGCTTCCCTGGGTCCCCTGCCCCGCATCTCAAAGGGCTGTGAGCAAGGTGTCGTGTGGGCCGTGTTTGCATCTGGAGGCTTGACTGGGGAAGAATCCACTTCTACCTCATTCGTGTGGTTGGCAGAATTCATTTCCTCGCTATCAGACTGAGGGCCCTGGCTTCTTGCTAGATGTTGTCTGGAGGTCACTCTCGGGTCCTAGAGGCTGCCTGCCATTTCTAGAAGCTGTCCAAAGTTCCTTGTTACATGGGCTCCTCGATGCGGCTGCTTATTTCATCAAGCCAGCAAGGAGAACCTCTCTCCAATCTGCTACACGGAAAGTTATATAAGTAAACAAGGTGATGCCATCCCATTCCTTTGTCAAGTTCTGTGGGTGAGCCACGAGTCACAGGTCTCCCCAAACTCCGAGGATGAGGATTGTGCCAAGGCAGACCAGCAGGAGATGGAAGTCCTGGGGGTCACCTCCACAGCTATGACAACGTTCACACTTCCACAATAACACACGTAATGTTCATTTATTTCTTGAATCATAAGCAGCTGTGTATCGTCAGATGAATACTACATCTCTTGCACCCTCCCGATACCTAGTACCATGGATTCCACAAGGTTGTGTTGCTGGTTATCCTGTTGGCCCCCTCCCCACTCATTTTCCAGTTTTCTCTGTGCGCTGAGCTCCAGGAGGCTGACCCCTGTCGACTGGGTCACTCGGCCTCCCCTGCCCTCTGGCTCCCAGCGGTTCGTCCACTGGGAAGCAGTAGAAGGAGACTGGCGGGTAGTGGGAGAGAGAAGGCTGGGTATTTGTTCCCTGCCCTCCCTGCTGGGTCACAGTTGGGGCCCCGGCTGGTTTACTCTACTTTCAACCACAGCTCCTAGGAAAACTCCCCTGGGCTCCTGTGGCAAAGCCCCCTCCCTTTACCGCTCGGGCTTGGAAGTAAGACGGGCTGCCCTCTGTGGCCACTCTCTGGGCATGTCACCAGTCCCTCGGCTAGGCCGCTTCTCTGCAAACACTCCCCTCCATAAACACTCCTCCGTTACCTTTCTGAGGGCAACACACCTGACTGACAGGGGCTTGAGAGCTGTAACACATTGAGTGAGCGCGTGTGCTTGACTGGAGGAGGGACTGAAGGAGGCGAGAGTAGGATTGAGCTCCCACCCAGCCTCTCCTGGGCTCAGGGCACCGTGCTACGCTTGCGGAAGAGGCTTCCAACGGCCCTGTGGGGTGGGATTATTTCCACGTGACACAAGAGGAACTGGGGACAGAAAAATCATTCTGAGGTTCACTGAAATTCAAAGTGGTGACACCAAAGTTTTACACCTCAATACCATGCTTTTAGCCTGAGCCTTCAAATGTCTGAGGAAGGCCTGGGTGGAGGTGGAGAGGCCCTCCAGCCCTGACGCCAGCAGCTTCCCCGTGGCCACTCTGCATGGACAATTCTAGTGACAGGGTCTCAGTACGTTTGGGGGTGGGGCTCCCCATCCCTTTTCTCAGACCCAGGGTGGGAACGACACCCTCCAGCTTCCCAATCCCAGAGCCTTCTGTGGCTTCTCTCAGTCCCGCTCTCCATTCTTCTCCCAGATACGGGTGCCAAGTCCGGAGGGCTGGGGTCCACACTGAGGCCTCCGAGAAGAGGAGAACACACGAGAGAGGTATGGAGGGGCAGCGGGCAGCTGGTGTGGTGGACACGACAGAGAGAGGCCTGCGGCTTCCCCGGCTGCTTTGTCTGCAGGAATCCCTCCCGGGACAGATGCCAGAGCAGCGTGAGAGGATCCGCCTGGCGGGACGGTGCCAAGGGGAAGGAGCGTGTGGGGCAGGTGTGCGGAGGCGGAGGCGGGCTGGGAAGAGACGGGAGGGGCAGCAATCCCAGGCCTGACTGATCCCCCTCCGAGGCTGCCCGTCCCCCGCCCTCCACCTCCACGGAAACAGATCAGAGCTCTGAGCACCCCGTCTTTGCGTTCTGGAACTACCCCGCCCACACCCATGTGGGACCTGCGCCAGCTTAAGAAGTCCCCCGGAAGCTTCCATCAAGGCTGCTCTACCAAGATGAACCTCAAGGGGGAGACCATTCTCCAGGCGAGAGGAAAAGGCAATGGTTGGAGGAGTGAAAATGCTGGGCCCCCACCCCCATCCCCACTTCACCCCAGCTTGTTCTCAGGTTTGGGGGGAGGGGCAGAGATGGTTCTCAGACATTTTTGCAGCCTATGGACACAAGCTTCGGGGGTTCAGCAAGGGTCTGTTGGATGATTGGGTGGGTGTATAACTTTTACTGACACCTAGACTGAAAACTTGAATGTATCTCTGCTTTTCAAAATCCAACAAAAATGGCGATAACATTTTTAAACCTACCAACTCACAGAAACCAAGAGAAAAGCAGGTGAGAGCTTCGAATAAAATTTTGGACAACGGGCGGCAGATGGACCAGGAGTAACCGTGTCAGAGCACAGAAGTCAAAACCAACACGTGACAATGCAGGAGGGCGCAGACGAGGGTATAGACGCGGTGCCCAGGCCCGCCACCGACCTCTGCCGGCTAAGAGGTGCAGAAGGTGCCCTGGAAGCTGGGGTGCAGGACGGGGTGGGGGCAGAGATAGGAGGACTGGTGGGAAGCTCCCCAGATGCCCTCCGCAAGGCAGCAGGATGGACATCTCTAGACATCCATCCCCGCCCCTGGCCGTAGGGTAAACTAGAGCTTTGGACCTGCGAGGCTGGAGAAGAGAGAAGGGCCGCTCCAGAAACTGGGAGTTAAGGGAAAGTCTGCATACAGAGAGACCCCCAGCTCCTTCTCATGCTGGCGCCTCGAACACGGACAGTCGGGCAGGAGCGACCCGGTACAGAGGCCGAATGGCCCGCTTCCGGCCGAGGATCACCAGGCGCTGGAGGAAAGCCTCTGGCTTCGGGGCGAGAGCCTGCCACAGCCAGACAGAAACCCGGACCCTGCCCTGCGAGGTACCCTTAGGAAGGCTGGCGCCCACCACCTTCCTTCCAGAGCAGGCGTCCGGGGAGGCCTGGCCGATGCCTCGGCTGCTTGGCTGGGGCTCTGTCCGTCCATCCCACGCCCGCCCCAGACTCTGTGCTCCGAGAGGATGCTCCGTCGAACGTACGCCCCGCCGGCCGGGAGCGGCGCCTCCTCGAAACCAGGCCTGCGGGATTCACCCAGCGTGGGCTGGCGGACAGCGGCAACCGGCTCTGGAAAAAAGGAACCCCAGGCTGCAGGCGTCGGCTGCTTTCAGGGGTGGCCGACACGAAGCCGGCGGCCGCGGAGTCGGGAGGAAAGGCCCGCAGTCCGCCCCCTCAGGCCCATCTGAGCTGGTTCCAGCCCACGAGGGGTCCCGTGGCTGCCAGGGACTCCCTCAGGCCACCAGGCTCGGTCAAGCGCCCTCCGCCTTCATCGTTCTTCAGGAAACACGAGGGCCCGTGAGCCTGACTCAGCTCGGGGTCAGCTCTTCTGGACCAGAGGAGAGACAAGATGGCAAATCCATCCGCCTAGCAACCAATGACGAGTCAGAAGGGGCGGTTTGATATAAACCTAGGGCTACAGAGGGGGCCCCCCAAGATTGGGTTTCCCCCTGCATCGTTTCCCCATTTTCCGGGGGCTGCTCCAATCCGGGGTCGCAGTCAGCTGACTTTTCTCTTTGTGGACTTTGGAGGGGTTACCAAGCTTGGACCATGGCGAGGGCGTGGCCAGCACCGGCTTTGCTTGGGACCCGGGCTCTGGAGGGGTGCTGAGGTCACTCTTGGGGCGAGGGGGCTGAGAATCAAGAGCTCCCAAGTCTTCAGGCACGTCTGGACTTGACCGATTATACAACACCTCTGTGGCCTCAGTTTACCCACCCACAGCCACCCATTCAGATGCTGGGGAAAGGAAGGACAAACTTTAATTGCTACCAAGAGCAGAGACTTCTCTGTGCCGTCGTTGACACTGGGCAGGCACAGCTGTCTCAGCCCAGGCTCGGTCGGCTCCTCCCGGAGGTAACCCTGCCTGGGACCTGGGAGTGGGGGAGGTGGGCAGGAGGCAGGCGGGGGCTTCTGCCTGGCAGGGGCCTAAGAGCGCCACAGGACCGGGGCGGCAGGAGGCACGTCAAAGCGCTTGCGGGTGTGGTCAGTGTCCCTTCGGTACAGGTAGCCGCAGGTAGGCTTCTGCAAGGTGTAGAAGGGGTTCAGGGAGTTGGAGTGCTGGGAGGTGCAGAAGTTGAACCTGAGCTTGTCCAGGTTCCGCCCCCTCGGCTCTACCACCACCGGCACGTAGGCAGCCGCCAGCGTCTGCTTGCGGTCCCGCTTCCACGACCGGGACAGGGGAGGGTGTGGAGACTTCACCTTTTTGCCTGATGGTGTGTTCGGCTCCTGGTTACGTATGGAAGGTTTCTTTGAGTCCTGGGGGGAAGGAGAGAAGGGGAGAGCTGAGGCGTCAGACACCGGGGCTCTCACGGCTAAGGCCAAGGGTAGGAGGGGGGAAGGTGCCACCAGTCAGAAACTTCCAGAGCCACCCCGGAGACACCTCTTCTGGTCAAGGAGCCAGACAGCTCCAGGTAAGGGGGTGGCCTTGAGGGCCCCCTGCCCCACCCCCCGCTTGTGCAGACCCCAGCCTCTTCTCAGAGTTCTCTGCCAGCTCAGCGGCTAGGAGCCAGGGCTACCCGCCCCCTCCCGCACGTCCAGCCGTCTGTCAGTGTCCTCCACGTGGCTCCCATCAGGCCCTCCTCTGCCACTGCTCCCGCCTGGCCTCCAGCGTGTCTCCTGCAGGGTTACTCCAGCTTCCCCCAAGTCCTCCTGCCTGCCCGGCTCGGGCCTCTCAGCGCTTCACACTCACACCAAATGAATCTTTCCATATCAACTGCCAGATCGTACAGCTCCCCCCCCCCAAAGCATCTTTTGCTCTCTCCTGCCCAAAGTCTCAAGGCCCCCAGCCTGGAAGGCAAGAACGTGAAGGATGGGGCTCCCATCACCTTGTGCTCTAGCCAGACCACCTGCCCATCACCCCTGGTGGTACCTGATCCTTCCAGACCTCTGGGCCCTTGCTCAGACG